>NC_080088.1:61146379-61458687 GCF_950005125.1 Chionomys nivalis | reverse complement strand
CTAATCTTTGCTTTCATCGCCTTCTTTAAATTTCTCTAATTTATTCAGAAAACAAAAATCCTGAAAGAAAGTAATTTCCTCTAATCCAGCTAACTAGAAGATGTGGAAGTTCTTTAAAAAGATAGTTTGATTTGTGGGATCTGCAAGGGGACAGGAGGCTGGAGCGATGGCTCAGTGGTTAAGAACACAGGCTGCTCTCATAAAGGACCTGGGTCCCATTCCCATCACCCACTTGTCGGCTCACAACTGTCTGTAGCTCCAGTGCCAGGGCATCCAGCAGACTTGTGGCCTCTGGTCATCGAACACAGACATAGCACACTTACATACATGCAAGAAAAACATTTAAAGGCACAAAAATTTGAAATAAATAAAGCTCTTCTAAAAGTAAAAGGTAGTAAAGTGGCTGCCTCTGTCCGGCCTGAGTCTGACTGATTTTAACTTCCTCTTCTGGATCCGGGTGTGGTACTCACAGACTCAAAACCCCGTCATAAACAGCAGTGAACCAAGTTCCTTGTAGTCTTTCAATCCCTCAGCTCCTGCCACTCACAAAGGAACCGATTGTCACACATGTCTCAGAGGTTAATGGCAGTGATTTGCAGGGATAGTGTCACAGTACATTAGTGTAAAATGTGATTTTTTTTCCTAGACAGGGTTCCATGTCTGACCGACCGCTAATGCAGTTCTCTTGACTCAGTCTCCCGCGTGCTGGAGTATACGGGCGTGTGCTCTTCCTGGCACAGTGTGAAACCTTTACAACGTGCTTGGTTCCTTGCTACTTTGGTGTTCAAACTATTTTATGTAAATAGCTTTATTTTTTTAAGGTTGTTTTTTGCCCCTAAAATTGCTTAGACGTTTCCTATATTTACTGTTTTTGCTGTCTTGCGTGGATGGCCTCACAATCTTGGGCCCCAGTAGTCCTCGTGTCTCAGCTCCCCCACAGGGGCTTGGGTTTACGGCGCAGCCCATTGTGCCTAGTGTGCTATGTTAAGATGTCTTCAGTTTGTGCATTGGTTTTCTGTTACATCAGCTGTCCTTCTCTTCCTGTTTTTTGTGGTGTTCATGAGTCAAGGTCTCACTATGTAGTTCTGATTGGCCTGGAACTCACTCCTTAGACCACAGATCCATCTGCCTCTGACCCCCAGTGTCTTTTAGGGGTTTTGGTTTATTTTTTATTTTTGCTATACATATACATATAACATTTTGAAAGAGAAAAGCAAATACACATACTAATGAGGTAGATGTGTTAGTTTATTTTTGCATAAGTAGTTAAATCCTCACTGTAAGATGTTGAACATTTTCAGTGTTTTTCCAGAGTTACCAATATTTTAACTTTATAAAGACTCCTTCACATAAGCACGCACTACAAAATGGCAGAAGCATGTTTAGAGTCATTTCCAAAATTATTGGAAATGAAATTTTGAGCCAATCCCAAACAAATTCCTTTAATGATTTTTTTTTTTTAAATGAACTTCAGTTCAGCAATTCAGACAGCAAATACTTGTTTTGTTTTTTGAGGCAGGATCTCTCTACATAACCCTGGCTGTCCTGGAACTCACTCTGTAGGCGAGGCTAACCTTGAACTCATAGAGATCCACCTGCTTCTGCTTCCCACGTGTTGGGATTAAAGGTGTGCACCACCATCCCCAGCCCAGACAGCAGTTTTAAAGATTAAACATTCTAACAAAATATAATCTCAATTTACATGAATTTGATCCGTTTATGCTAAGGAATGAAAATATTAATTCTTTGTCTTAAATATTCCTTTTGCTTAGTCTAATTATGCTTCATCAAATTCATTATCTTAATAGGTAACTTAATTATCTTACCACTTATTTCTAAAACCGCAGCGCCCTGAAGATGTCCTCCAGGAATATTACATCATCTTTATTGGACAGTTTCTGGGGGAACCGCACTACTGTTTTATGGTCCGAAGCACGAGCAGATTGTTGTAATTGCCTGGGTCTTGTTTTGATCTTACAAAATGACTCTCATTCTCCTCCCCTCCTGTGATCTGTCCACAGTACTTCGATGAGCTCAGTGGAATATCCTCAGAGGACTTACCTTACTACGGTGGGTCAGTAGAGATCGCCGACTATTGCCCTTTCAGTCAGGAATTCAGCTGGCACTTAAGTGGCGAATACCAGCGCAGCTCTGACTGTAGAATACTGGAAAATCAACCAGGTCAGTAGTCTGGTGAAATGAAGGGCTAACGACACCATGCAATTTCATGTCACCTATATGAAGTAGTCGCTAAGGAAACAGCTCTTGTAGCCAGGCAACCTCGAGTTTGTGTTTCACCTCCTCTGCTGTCTGTCTACATAAAAATTACTCAGCTTTCGTGTTCCTTGCTTTCTCTGCCCATATATCATGTGCCTCATAAATTACTGCAAAAATTAAATGGGAGCTGGAGAGATGACTCAGCAGTGAAGACTACCTACTGCTCTCGCAGAGGACCTGAGTTCACTTCCCTGAGTGCCAGGCAGCTCTCAGCTGCTTCTCACTCTGTCCTCAGGGAATCTTAGAACCGCTCTAGGCTCCACAGGCCCTTGCACGTACGTGCATATACGCATCACAGACACACATGTACACATAGCTTTAAAGTAGTACAAATAAGTCTTTAAAAACAGCAAGAAGCCGGGCGGTGGTGGCGCACACCTTTAATCCCAGCACTTGGGAGGTAGAGGCAGGCAGATCTCTGTGAGTTCGAGACCAGCCTGGTCTACAAGAGCTAGTTCCAGGACAGGCTCCAAAACCACAGAGAAACCCTGTCTCGAAAAACCAAAAAAAAAAAAAAAAAAAAGAAAAACACCAGCAAGAAGAAGAGTTAAGTAGTAAGTGCTCAAAACTGTGCTGACCCAGGAGAGGACGGCTGGCGACATACACAGACATGAACATGGACTCACCTTCCCCCTGGCCCTGCAGAAAGCATGCATTTCCTACCATTTCATGTCTCTGAAGTCCCTACGGGAAACATAAGAAAGACGTCATGTTTTCCCAGAGCATGAACAGGCGATTGAGCAAGATCCTGTAGGGCTTCTCCTCATTTATTGGAACCTGTTTCCCCCTGTATCTCTGCAGATCTCGGGATAATAACACTGCTTGGCCCATTAGCTCTAGCCTCTTACTGGCTAACTCTCACATCTTGATTAACCCATTTCTAATAATCTGTGTAGCACCACGAGGTGGTGGCTTACCAGGAAGGATCTTAACCTGCATCCATCTTGGAGAGGAGAGCTATAGCATCTGCTTGACTCGGCTTCTTTCTCCCAGCATTCTGTTCTGTCTACTCCGCCTATCTAGGTTTTGCCCTATCATGGGGCCAAGGCAGTTTCTTTATTAACCAATGAGAGTGCACATGGACAGATGACCCTCCTCCTCACAAGTTTCTAAACAAATATTCTCAAATATGATATCTAATAAAAAGTAGGAATTAGCCATGCATGGTGGCTCGTGTGTATAATCTTAGCACCTGGAAGGTTGGAGTGAAAAGATTAGAGAGTTTAAGGCCACCATGGCTATAGAGTGAGACCCTATCTCAAAAAGCAGGGGCAGAGATGGCTCAGTGGTTAAGAGCACTGACTGCTCTTCCACAGGGCCTGGGTTCAATTCCCAGCACCCGCACAACTGTCTGAAACTCCTTTCTAGGGGATCAGACACCTGCTTTTGGCCTTTTGGGTACCAGGCAGGCATGCCCTTGGTGCACATGCAGCCAAAACACCCATACATATAAAATAATAAAACACATTTTTTAAAAGCAGGGTTGGGGGGAACAACAACAATTTTTATCCATCTTTTTTCAAAAATTTTAACTTGGTCATTTTCTCTTTCCATCTTATTTCTACTTTATTAAAATTAGATCATTTAAATCATATATAATTTTTTTTCCATTCTTTTTCTTTCCTTTTTTGAAGAGTGTCCTGAACATACAGGGCAGTGGGCTTGGCAGTAGCTAGAGGAGCTAGAGTGTAGCCCAGGGCTGCTGCTTGGGCCTCACCTGGCACACTTACCTGAGCGCTGTCATTTTTGCTCTTGCTCACCTATTGCAGACACTCATGATGGAACCGCTCAGCAGTGCCCTGCTGAAGTGAGGAACACACGGGTCTGCCCGTGAGGATTGGCTGGAAGGCCACAGTGTTATTTCAGAGCTAGGCTCTGTATTTTATTTTTATTTATTTATTTATTTATTTATTTATTTATTTATTTATTTATTTATTTTGGTTTTTTGAGACAGGGTTTCTCTGTGGTTTTGGAGCCTGTCCTGGAACTAGCTCTTGTAGACCAGGCTGGTCTCGAACTCACAGAGATCCTCCTGCCTCTGCCTCCCGAGTGCTGGGATTAAAGGCGTGCGCCACCACCGCCCAGCTTAGGCTCTGTATTTTAAAAATATGGATACTTCAGGCTGTGCGGCTGAGAATATGAAGTGGAAGGGCCTCGGGCTCAGCTGGAGGACTGCAGTCAGCTGGAAACCCTGCTTTGTACGCTATTCAGCGTTCTTTTCAAAGGCTCGATGTTCACAGACGAGAGCTACATAGGATTTGCTTTTGCTATTTTACATTTTCTTTCATAGCTCATAAAATTTTAAAAAATTATAGAAAATCAAATAAATGGGCTACTTAAACTCTCTACTTTGGAAAACATGAAGCTTGGGCAGGCAAATTGATTCGGTGGGTAAAGGCACTTGCTGTCCAAGCCTGGTAGCTCGAGTTGGATTCCTGGAACCCGCATAGAAGTGGAAGGAGAAAGGTATACATACTCGTCCTCTGACCGCCACGCTTGCCCAACCCCATGGTATTCACACATGTGTGCAGACACAAATAATAAATAATGAAAACACCACCCCGAGGCTTGTGAACTATAAGAGAGAACGCACTGTGACTAGAATCTGGGGACTTTGTCCCTTCCCCTCCTAAAAAGGCCATTCACCTGCATATCTGCAGCTGTGCTTTCGTCTGTGACTGTCATCAGTGTTTCCAGACGGTGCCACAAACTGAAGATACAAAGATTTCAGCCTGCAGGAGGCAAGAGGCAGGAAGACCACAAGTTCTGGGTCCAGCCTGAACTACATAGCAAGACACTGTCTTCAGAATCCAAACAACAGGCCGGGCGGTGGTGGCGCACGCCTTTAATCCCAGCACTCGGGAGGCAGAGGCAGGCGGATCTCTGTGAGTTTGAGGCCAACCTGGTCTACAAGAGCTAGTTCCAGGACAGGCTCCAAAACCACAGAGAAACCCTGTCTTGAAAAACCAAAATAAATAAATAAATAAATAAATAAATAAATAAAAATGAATTAACAGAATCCAAACAACAAAATGTTACGCCTGCCCTGAGTCACATGAAAGGACACCTTGTTTGTAGGTCGTCACAGAAGTGGCTCTTGCTTTGGTGTTAATTCTGTCACATATGATTTTAGAACTGGGTGATTGACCTCTGTTCTTACGGCCCACTTAGTCTCATTTCTGGTTTAGTGATTCTCTCACGCCGGCTCCTCTCTGAAAGCTCAGTTGAGCTTGGAGTCTTATTTATCATTTTAAGCTGAAATTTTCCATTCAGCAAATTTGATCTGCTTGTGGGTTTTTGTTTTGGAAGGCAGTTTCCTCTGAGCCTGGCTTCAGACACAGCTCTTCCTGCTTTGCCTTCCGAGACCTGGGGCTGTAGACGTGAGCAGGCCACCTCAGCACGTTAGATTGTTAAACCCTCTTTCATGCTGTTGCTATTAAAATAGGGTCTCTGTAGCCCCGGCTGGCCCCAAGTTGGCTGTCTTCCTGTCTTTTCATTGACTTTTAATCATGAAAACAGAATATCTTGTTTCTTATTCTTCACACTAATGGTCAGTGTCTGAGAAGACTCTTTGGATTTGTTTCAGAAATGTTTAAAAACTACGGTGCAGAAAAGTACGGCCCTCACTCGGTCTGTCTGCTCCAGAAATCAGCGTTTGTCATGGAACAGTGCGAGAGGAAGCTCAGTTACCCAGACTGGGGCAGTGGATGCTACCAGGTAAACCGCGAGTTTGGCCACTACTCCAATATATAATTTTATATCTTAGATTATGATTGATATTGCTTCTATGGATGATTTATTGATCACTACTGTCACTCACTTGTGTTTTGTAATAATTAGTGTGAGTGCTGGGGCTTGTGAAAATGCTGTCATTTCTTTGAGAGAAGTTGCTTGTAACTGTCCGTTTGGAATATATGTAACTTGGGCTAAGCATGCGGTGGTGCACGCCTTTAATCCCAGCACTTGGGGTGCAGAGGCAGGCACGGTGGTGCACACCTTTAATCCCAGCACTTGGAGTGCAGAGGTAGGCACGGTGGTACACGCCTTTAATCCCAGCACTTGGGGTGCAGAGGCAGGCACGGTGGTGCACACCTTTAATCCCAGCACGTGGGGTGCAGAGGCAGGCACGGTGGTGCACGCCTTTAATCCCAGCACTTGGGGTGCAGAGGCAGGCACGGTGGTGCACGCCTTTAATCCCAGCACTTGGGGTGCAGAGGCAGGCATGGTGGTGGCGCACACCTTTAATCCCAGCACTTGGGGTGCAGAGGCAGGCGTGGTGGTGCACACCTTTAATTCCAGCACTTGGGGTGCAGAGGCAGGCATGGTGGTGGCGCACACCTTTAATCCCAGCACTTGGGGTGCAGAGGCAGGCGTGGTGGTGCACACCTTTAATTCCAGCACTTGGGGTGCAGAGGCAGGCATGGTGGTACACACCTTTAATTCCAGCACTTGGGGTGCAGAGGCAGGCATGGTGGTGCACATCTTTAATCCCAGCACTTGGGGTGCAGAGGCAGGCGGATCTCTCTGAGTTCAAGGCCAGCTGTCCAGGACAGCCAGGGCTAGATAGTGAGACCCTGTCTTAAGATAAATAAGTAAAAGTAAGTTGTTATATACTCAGAGGTTCTGTGATTTTACTTCTGAATATAAATCCTAAGGAGATAGTGACAAATTTTGTTCTTGAGCAGGTTCTGTTTTGTAAGGCAATAATGTTCAGTTTTATGTCAGAAAGTCTATAGAGGAGCTGGGGTCTGCCTGGTGGGAGAGTGTCTGCCTTGCATGCACACAGACCTGTTTGATCTCCAGCATGGCGACAAAGGGAAGACCACAGCAGGTACATGCTGGATGGTGATGTCACTTTACTGATCCAGATGTAGGGATTCTGTGAACAGAGGGAGGCACCCAACTAATGAATTTTCCTGTCCCCACTCACAGATGCCAGGGTCTTAGTTACGGTTTCTGTTGCTGTGATAAAACACCTTGACAAAAAGCAGCTTGGGAGGGCAGGGTTTGGATCAGCTACAGGTTCTTCTCTATCACTGAGAGAAGACGGAAGGAATTCAAGGCAGGAGCAAAAGCAGAAGCCCTGAGGAATACTGATTACTAGCTTGTTCCTCACACCTGGCTCAACTCCACCCCATCTGCCCTCAGTGGTGCCACCCATGGTGGGCTTGTCCCTTCCACATCATTCAGTAATCTAGAAAATGCCAGGCTGGCCTCAAACTTACTCTAGCTGAGGATGATGATGATGGTGGTGGTGGTGGTGGTGGTGTGTGTGTGCATGCATGCACCTGAACTTACTACAGTGCACGTATGTAGGTCCCCAGTTTACTGGCTCTTTTTTTTTTTAAAAAAAAAAAAGACAAAAGTCTCTAAGTAACCCTGACTGTCCTGGAACTTGCTGTGTAAACCAGACTGGTCTAGCAATGACCTTGCCGTCCTCATCCTCCTGCCCTGAAGGAGGATTACATTGCATACCACTGGGTGGAGTAAAGCTCAGCCCTGCTTCCAAAACTGTAGTTCCACGTCTGGTTTCTCTGCCAGACACAGAGCATGATCATAAAGAAGATTACTCAGCAGGTAGAATCCAGTGTGCATAGCTCTGGGAAGGCGCAAGTACTGCCGGAGGTGAGAGCTCTCTGTCCAGTGCTGGTCTGCACAGACATGTTCTAGGGTTACGTGACTGTGACATTAAGTGAGGGACCGTTTGGTGCGCGTTCATCCCGGACTCTTACTGACTTCATTTTTCTCCCCATTTGAAGGTTTCTTGTTCTCCTCAAGGTCTGAAGGTTTGGGTTCAAGATACTTCATATCTGTGTAGCCGGGCTGGGCAGGTCCTCCCTGTCCGCATTCAGATGAACGGCTGGATTCACAATGGAAACCTACTGTGCCCCTCCTGCTGGGACTTTTGTGAGCAGTGTCCCCCGGAAACTGACCCTCCTGCTGCCAACCTGACCCGAGCCCTTCCTCTGGGTGAGTGCCCTCCACCATTGGTGGAGTGAGGGATACTGAGGGCCCCGGAGCAGGCCAAACTCCTTTCCCTCTCTCTGCCGCCCACTGTTACTAGAAGCTTGAAGCTGGTAACTGCTTCTGTGGTACAGCAAGGACAGGCAAGGCTCTGTGTGGAGAATCTGGTAACCCTCTCTCAAGGCCATGGCAGTGGATATTACACTTACTGTTTTTGGAACTAAGACTGAACAAAACTCTACCCATCAAATACAAAAGGAAACTAATTATACTTTAGTTACATCATAACTAGGTTCTGGAGCAGGCCAAGGCCTTTTCTGTCTGGTTGAGGACCTTTAGGAAAACCATGCTGCCTTCTGTTATTAGAAGCTTGAAAGCCAAGTCCAATCAAGGCTGAGATGATGATGTGTCTGCCCCAGGACATGACAGAAGTCAGCAGCGGTGATCACAAACACTCTTGGCACCCTGCACTTCAGTCACATGGCCCTTTACACTCTCTCTCCTTCTCTCTCTTTGTAGGGAGCAGTGGAAACCCTGAGTTAGTGAGGGGGTGACATGGGCACGGTCATGCCAAGGACCCCAGTGCCCCAGCCCTATAGAAGTGACAGAGCCTTCCTAGGCGAGACTCATAATGGTGGCAGAGCCTTCCTCCAGGATTATACACATAAAGACTAGTGGTGCAGCTTCCTTCTGGGTGTTTATAGACTTCCGACCCACTCTAGGGAGCCCCTCTCCCTGGGGTGTACATAACACTCTGAGGTTCCTGGTTGTATCAGTAGTTGGTTCACCTCCATCAGAGTGTGCACAGCCCACCTGGCCCCAGCTTTTCAGTGACACCTGTTGTGTCTCTTGTTTCTTTAGTGGGTGTTTTCTTCATTCCTACAACACCCTAATCAGGTCAAGTCCCACTGTACTGGACACAGCATCTCTTTATGTATCGGGTGCCTCTCTGAGTCTGTATGTTGTGTTGTCATTGCTGTGACCTCCTAATCATCTCCTGACCCCACGAGCACAGTTCTGAGAACTGTTCAGAATATAACAAGACTAGGACGATCTTGGGCACTGTCTTTTCGCTTTGTAAGCAGCACTTTAACCCGCTGAAAAGCCTTGACTCCCCATGTGTGTCAGTATGTGTGACGGGAGCACAGTCTTAGCTGACCACCTGTTCAGAGAGCTAGGAATGCTCACATATGCTTGCTCTAGTATGTAAGACCTGTGTATGTGTTTGTGTGTCTGTGTGCACCTGCGTATCTGTATGTTTGTGTGTGTGTCTCTGTGTGTATCTTTGTGTATATGTCTGTGTGTCTGTCTCTATGTGCCTGCGTGTGTGTCTCTATATGTATCTTTGTGTATATATGTGTGTGTGTGTGAATGTTTATATATGTGACTGTGTGTCTGTCTCTGTGTGTCTCTGTATGCGTGCGATGTGTATGTGTCTGTCTGTGTCTGTCTGTGTGTCTGTCTGTATCTTTTGTGTATGTGTGCATGTATGTCTGTGGTGTGTGTGTTCGTTCCTCTCATTTAACTCATGCTGGTCCCAAACAGCAACTCCCTCTGAAGCTGAGGGTGAGGGTGCCTTGAACTTCCTTCTGTCCCCACCTTCCAAGTTCTGGGACTATGGACCTGTGTCACCATTGCCACACCTGCTTTATTCCTGCTGGTGATAGATCTAGGACCTCACACCAGCTTGCCAGGCACTCTGCCCCCTGAGCTGCATCCCCAGACTGAGCTGTTTCTCTAAAACAGTCACCACCTGCTAAATGTTAACGTGTGATGTTTTCAGTGTGCTTACCTGAGACATCTAGTTAGCCCACAGCAGAGTCTCATCCCTGCTGCTGCTGACTTGTGAGTTAGACCATTTTAGTACTAAACCGCTAACAATAAAGCTCGTATTTCCCAGGGCTTGGTGGCACATGCCTAGATCCCAGCACTTGGGAGACAGAGGCAGGAGGATCAAGAGTTCAAGTTATCCTCAACTACATGCGGAGTTTGAGATTTACCTGGGCTGCATGAGCCCCAAAGAACAAACAAACCTGCTAATATTCTGAAATAAATATAGAATGAATTTTATTTCCACTAATTCTTCTACTTTTTCTTATTGTTCATATAGCCTTCCAGAAACAATATATTTTAGAATACTAAAACTCATTTACTTATTTATTTTCAGACAGGGTCTCACGCTGTCATCCAGGATGGCCTAGAACTTTCTGTGTAGACCAGGTTAGCCTTAAACTCAAAATATCCTCTCACCTCTGTCTGCCTCCAGAGTACTTGGATTACAGAAGTGCACACCACGCCCCATTTATAGAGGACTGGGGATTGAACACATGGCCTCAGGCATGCGGGGCAGGCGCTGTACCGTGGAGCTGTAGCTCTGGACAGCCTCTGAAGGTGGTCCTTGCTCACCTCATAATCCTCTGCCCACCTCTCAGTATTTAATTGGAGTGATTAAATCACAAACATATGCCTGTTTTCTTTTGTTTTTCTACCCTAGACCTCTGCTCCTGTTCTTCTAGCCTGGTGGTCACGCTTTGGCTCCTCCTAGGCAATCTATTTCCTCTGCTGGCTGGATTTCTTCTGTGTGTGTGGCACTAGGGACGGAAAAGCGGATTCTCAAGATGACAGGTTTGGCATGTTCCCATGAACAAAGCACAAAACCTGGGCAAGGGCCAGCCCTGGCAGACGATGAGATGGCAGAGGTGGCGTCCCTGACTCTAGCTTGGACGTGCTGGCCGCAGCAGGATGGTGACGCATAGCTCCACTGCAGTCACTCACCGGCCACACAGCCACCTCGGAGCTTAGAGAGGAATCGCAGGTGGATGTGCAGTCTTCTGGCAGCGAGTTCTCCTTTCAATGCAGGACGGGCGGTGGGATTTGCCATGACCACATACCTCGTATTTGTGTTAACTGAAAAGTTCCTGAGCACTGAGGTCACTCACAGGGCAGCTGACTGACCACTCCAGAGTTTTAAGTTGACTGTCCCACCCTCCAAAGGACAAAAGTGGTTGTTGGGGTTTCGGATTTCCCGTCGCCATTGCACAAGCTTTAAATGAGCACCTGGACACGAGACACTCAAATCATCATGCTCTTTGTCACTCCCGTTTTGCTTCTGACGTAACTGTGTTTGCCTTTCCTGCCAGCTGTGTGGTCCGTTTGCTACCAGGCTGTTGCTAGTGTGCTGTCGGCTCTGAGCCGTCTTCATCTGAGCTCAGCATCCACTTGCATTTCTCATTAATTTCATAGCAACTTGAAAACCCATGGGAGAGTGTGAAGTACAGTGCATAGGAAGAACGCTGAAATTGAGAAACAAGACAGCATGATTGCGCGTGCCCGGGTAATAGTTAGAAGAAGTGTAAAAATCCATCAAAACCCAAGCGGTCCTTTCGGCCTATGGACGTTTTAAGAGTTTAGACGTGGACAGGCATGCAGTTACTTCCAAGTAGAATGAGCTGTTACAGACGAAGTGCTAATCTCTGGAAGTTATTTCATGGACAAGAAGAAAAGCTCAAGTCAAAACAAGGTGATCTGGCTTGTTTCTGAAGAGCCAAGTGTAGGTTGGACATCCAGCCTGCCCACAGGGCCCAGCTGTGTCCTTCAGAGGTGGAAGATAACCTTTGCTTTAAACGTCTGTCTCTTCCCACGATTGACACTCCTGCACTGGGAGGCAGTTCTGCTCTGGTTCCAGAGCTTCCAACCCTCTAGTGACTCAACTTTGACATTCAGTGAAGACTGAGGTCCTATCTTTCTCCCTAAAGATGATCAGTTCTGTAGCCTTCAGGACCAGCAATATAGCCCAGGAGCTAGACACTTGCCACCAAGCCTGCTGTCCTGATTCTGAATCCTGGAGACCACGTGGAAGATGAAAGGGACTGACTGCCGAGTTCCTCTGACCCACACACATGCACAGCAAGTACACACAAGTAAATATAAAACAGTGTGTAGAACGAAACATGACATTAGACACACACACACACCCCACCCCCCCACCCCACTCCCCACCACCACCCCCCGTTCCATCCAGCCTATAGTTAGCGGGTGCTCTAAGTAAGGAAGCATGGGAGCCTGCTTGGAAAGCAGAGGCAGAGAGGTCTTGAGTTCAAGGTCACCCAGCTACATAGGGAATTTGAATTTATAACAAGTATTGGCTGCATGAAACACTGTCTTGAGAATCGAGAAAAGAAAGAAATTTTGTAAGCAAGCAAAACCTGGGCACTAAGTAGTAACTCCAGTGACCGCGATACTGCGGCAGGACGGCAGGATGGCAGGCCTCGGAATGGAGGGAAACTCCCCCTTTGTTTTTAGAGGCAGGAAGTTAAAATGTGTGCTGCCTACAGTACAAGTTAGAGGAATTCATCGTTGTGAAAAGCTGGGGGTCCCAAATTCAGTCAGCTTCAGTGATAGAGAATTCGCAGTCTGTAGACTAGCACCCTGTTTCACCAGTGTTCGGTGTTCTTTAAATCGTACAACGTCAGAAAAGCGAGGATGTGTTGAAAGAAATATGCAATATGCTGGGCATGATGGCGCATGCTTTTAATACCAGAACTTGGGAGGCAGAGGCTGGTGGATCTCTGAGTATAAGGCCAGCCTGGTCAAAGTGAGTTCCAGACCAGCTGGGGCTGCACAGTGAGATGAACCTGTCTAGAGGTGGGGAGAAAGAAATATACGTTAAACTTTCATACCTATGATGATTATGAACCATCCTACAAAATGTATAAAGAATTTCACCGAGAATCTCAGTGGAATGTGTTGAGAGACAGTGGCAGGTTTGACCACACTTTGACTGTTGTGCAGTGGTGCCATTTAGGTAGCATTGTTTGCAAGCATGGTGCTTTTTATACTTGAAATATATTTTTGCTTTATTTTTTAATTAATATAATTATATTTGCACTAATGACTTACTGGAGAAAATGTTACAGATGATGTTTTTTGTATATATATTTATTCAGCTTGGAATGTGAGGTCCCGGTGTTCCCTCTGCACAAACGTGAAACTTATGCAGTCCATGGCGGGAAGCACTGCACTCCTGAGGGTTCCCAGCCTCGCTGCTTGGTCCGCTCCTCTCCGGTGAGGCTAGGAGAAGTCGCTCATCCCTGATCCCACATTGTATACTTAGCAAGACTTAGGTGGTCACAGCCCGGAAGACAATTTAAGAAGCTCATTGTCACTAAGAAGAGCCCTCTATAGTCAGATTCTGGTGGAGAATTATCTGTAGAAGTCATCTGACCTGAATAACTTGATACAGCCTTGTGCTCGCATTCTGTGGCAGATCAGCCTTGTGCTCGCATTCTGTGGCAGATCAGCCTTTCACATCAAAACCAGTGGCCAAGGAGGAGACCCAGTAGGGCGCTCCATGCTGAAAGTGAGGTGGGGCAGGAAGGAGAGGGGGGACCGTAGACTGTTTTCCCTTCCTGAATCAGAAAGGTCAAGTGTTTATAAAACCGGCTACCTCGGTGTTCAGTTCAAGCAGCTCATAGTGTTTCAAGGTTCTAGGTGTCATGCATACCATGTGAGTTGTCTCAGGTTTTCTCAGAGTTTGCAGGAAGGAAGCAAAGCCATGTGAGGGGCCTTGAGCAGGGTGGGAAGGAGCTAGGCAGCATTTGATAGCCTGTGTCGCCTCCTCTGATTCGTCTGTAGAGCATCCTTCCAGTAATCCTACGTTTCCCCAACAGGATTCTTATATTTCTAAGACCAAATGGGCATTCTATAAATATTATAAATTATGTTAGCATTAGTTTTCAGCCTAGGTTGACCTAGAGTTTATTGAGATTTGAAGATATCACATAATCGTATGGGTTGTAAATAGTTTTAGGAAGACACATAAGTAAGCTTATCAGAGTATTCCGGAAATGTTATTAATGTTTCTTCAATATTAGACTTACAGATTGAACCGGGCATGGTGTTCATGCCTGTAATCCCAGCATGGGAGAGATAGAGGCAGGAGGATTATGATTTTAAACCAGCCTGGGCTACAGAGAGAGACACTGTCTCATTCCTACCGCCCCCAGAGAAAAGAAGATTTCCCAATTGTGGCCATGTATAAGCAGGAGGGTGGTTGGGTAAAGCCTCAGGACTGACTCTTGATGAGGACTGGTCACTGCTGGCCCTCCTCAGCCTCCTGGAGTCTCCAGCCAAGACGCTGTCTGTGCTCCATGCCTTGCCCAGCTGTGGACATAGAAGCCGGATGATCAGAGAAGAGCCCGTCTCTGCAGACACTGAGTGGTCCTTGTAAGAGGACGTGGACATTGCTCACACCTCACAGCCAGCTTCACTGGGCACTCATTCTCTGGGCCGTGACCGTTGCCCTAGGCTCTGCTATCTGGGTGCTCCTTCTGAAGGAAGAACTGAGCTGGAGAAAAGACTTTTGTTGGTGGTGGTGGTGGTGGGTTTGTTTTTTTTTTTTTTTCCTTTTTTAAAATCAGGTTGGCACTGGGGAGGGAATCCTTATGTTTACATTTTTAATAAGTAAAATAGATTTTAAAATTAGTCTTTATTTATGCTGGTGAATTTTAAGTGTAATATATTCCTTAGAAAAACACATTTAATAAAAATGGAAGCTAACTTGAAGCTTTACCTAAAACCATTCACTTTGTTGTTGCTGTGTTGTTTGTTTTTGAGACGGGGTCTCACTGTGTAGTCCTGGCTGTCCTGGAACTCGCTCTGTCCCGAATGCTGGGGTTAAAGGCGAGTGCCACAATGCCCAGTAACCATCAACTTTTTAAAATGTGGATGAGGAGCCGGGCGGTGGTGGCGCACGCCTTTAATCCCAGCACTCGGGAGGCGGAGGCAAGTGGATCTGTGAGTTCAAGGCCAGCCTGGTCTACAAGAGCTAGTTCCAGCACAGGAACCAAAAGCTACGGAGAAACCCTGTCTCGAAAAATCCAAAAAAAAAAAAAGTACTTAAAACTACAAACAGCCGGGCGGTGGTGGCGCACGCCTTTAATCCCAGCACTCGGGAGGCAGAGGCAGGCGGATCTCTGTGAGTTCGAGGCCAGCCTGGTCTACAGAGGGAGTTCCAGGACAGGCTCCAAAGCTACAGAGAAACCCTGTCTCGAAAAACCAAAAAAAAAAAAAAAAAACTACAAACAGTAGGTTCAAGTATTTAAATACACCTAGCAGTAGTTGCTCAGCATGCTAACGCTAAAGTACATAGAGTCTTGTCTACAACTCCTTTTATTATGCTCATAGACTAGCTCGCTGAGGGAAGCCTGTTACAGATAGTAGTCTTTTGCACAGCCTTTCTCATGGATTTTGCTAAGTTTTGACAGGGCCTCATGTAGCCTAAGCTGGCCCACTTCTGATCCTCCTCTTACCACCTCTTTTTTTTAGGACTTATTTATTATTATGTGTTCTGCCTGTGTGTATGCATGCACTCAGCCCCTTTTTCTGCCATTATACTTTCTACCTTAGATTCAATAGCAACCCACATCATTTTCAGTTTCTTTTTTGTTTGTTTGTGTTTGTTTTTTGTTTTTCAAGATAGGGTTTCTCTGTAGCTTTGGAGCCTGTCCTGGAACTAGCTCTTGTAGACCAGGCTGGCCTTGGACCCACAGAGATCCGCCTGCCTCTGCCTTTAATTAATTAATGCTGGGATTAAAGGCATGCGCCGCCACCCAGCCCATTTTCAGTTTCAACAGACATTAAAGACTCTACAGTTTTATGATGTTGCCTTATTTGAAACTATCCAAGTCATAGTATCCACACCGTCCATCCTTTCCCCACCTCAGGTCTCCCCGGCTGGCATTTCAGGAGCGCTGCAGGTTGAGCCTGGAAGAGCACCACCGCGTGCTCACACTTACTGGTGTTCATGGGAAGAGTCTGACATTTGACTGAGGATGGGCAAACCCATGCAGGTGAGTAACCACAAAGACCAGTGGGTGTGCCAGCCTCCACACAGCTGCCCAGTGGCTCCTAGAGCCTGAACAACCAGGCCACTCCTGATTTGCCCAAGGGAAGATACGGCTGACGTTGTTGTCCGTTACCTTCCACTGGCCATACCTGGACGTGGCACTGTCAGGGAGCACTTCATCCTTGTGCTTAGCGTCTCCAGTTTAGAGATTGGTCGGGATGCATTCTGAGGACCCACCCCCAGCTTTCCTAGCCTGGAAACTCATTTCCTTGAATACTAGATTCTAATCTCTAATGGTTTGCGCAAATTGATCCTCTAACTGTGATGTCCTTATGAACTTATCCCTGCTTTAAAAATGGTCCAGGAGAGCCGGGCAGTGGTGGTGCACGCCTTTAATCCCAGCACTCGGGAGGCAGAGGCAGGCGGATCTCTGGGAGTTCAAGGCCAGCCTGGTCTACAGAGCTAGTTCCGGGACAGGCACCAAAGCTACAGAGAAACCCTGTCTCGAAAAACCAAAAAAAAAAAAAAAAAGTCCAGGAGTTTCGCTTACATAGTTTGTCATGTACTTCAGTCTCCTAAGGCGTGAAGGTGAGATGAGATGCCGCTAAGTGCATGTGACTGTCCGCACTTCTCGCGGTTGACTTAGGAAGGCTAAGTAGACAGACTGCAAGTGTTCCACAGTGGTGGGGGCTGCGCTGTTGTCTGAGGAGGAGAGTGGAGAGGTGAACCATCGGTAGGCCACAGCCCTGTGTTGAGGCAGGTGAGCTGCTTTCCCACAGATGGCAGTCCTCACATCCTTTGGAGCCAGTTTCCACAAATCCCTCTTAACTCACGCTCGCTCCTGTAGCCACATCCATGACTTCACCACTTCCCCAAAGTGCCAAGGCTGATGGCTGAGCTGTTAGCATCTTGGGCTTTGGGACCTTCCCAACGCAGACTGTAGCACAGGGCCCACAGGGAAGAGACTCAGGCTGACTCAGAACAAGAAGCAGCCGTACCCAGAGTGTGGAACAGACCGTACCTCCTCTGTGAGGCAAGACACAGGAGAACATAAAAGAGCCGGGCTCCTGACTGCAGGAAAGATACCTCTGTCTGCCAGGACGGCCGTGTGAGATCGGAGTAGTGGAGGCTTCACACATAGCTTTTGCAGAAGAGGTGGTTTGTACACTGACTGCTGACACAGGAACGCTGCTCTTGCTCAAAGGGAATAAGAAAGTTTATTGTGGAGGCAGATTTGAGTGACAATGGCCAGGGAACAGGAATTCAGGTTACCCCCAGCACCATGTGCTACTGTGGTAATGGTTTAATGAAGATTTCCTTACAAGAACAAAGGAAGTTAGAAGTCAAGGCAGTTTTCACATTAGTGAAACAAAAGTGGGTTACCGCAAAGTGCAGGCTTCTACTGCAGGCTTCGGGTGCCAGCGATGACATCCTCTGGCTGGTGGAAGCTAAGGGGTCTTGTTTATACATCTGAAAAAGAGTTCTTTACCCGATAGTCACAGGATTTTAGGGCAAACAGAATGTGCAATAAATGGTGATTTTGGTTGTTAAAAGCAGCCCAAGATAATCTGGATCCTGACTTGCAACACTCCAGTCTTCTACAAGTGCCGGTGTTCAGTCAGTCTTGGAAGATACTAACACAGTCGCTGGTGTCCATATTTTTCTGGGTCTCGTTTTACACAGCAGTGTGTAAATTCAAGACTTCTTTTCTTTCACATAGGCTCGTGTGTGTGTGTGTGACACAGTACTCATGAAGGTCTGAGAACAACTTGTAGGAACCGGTTCTCACTTTCCATCATGTGGTCCCAGATCATTAGATTTGCAGCAAACATCTTTATCCACTGAGTGATTTTGCTGGCCCTAAAATGAGTTTTAAAAAATACTATATTTAGCCAGGCGGAGATGGCATACCCCTTTAATCCCAGCACTTGGGAGGCAGAAGCAAACTCTTGAGTTGGATGTCAGCCTGGCCCACAAAGCAAGTTCCAGGACAGCTAGGACTGGTACACAGAGAAACCCTGTCTCGAAAATCAAATTTTTTTTTTTTTTTTGGTTTGTCGAGACAGGGTTTCTCTGTGGTTTTGGAGCCTGTCCTGGAACTAGCTCTTGTAGACCAGGCTGGTCTCGAACTCACAGAGATCCGCCTGCCTCTGCCTCCCAAGTGCTGGGATTAAAGGCGTGCGCCACCACCGCCTGGCGAACAAATTTTTTTTTTAATTATCCTTTTTGTTTTCATTTTTCGTTTTTAAAACTTTATTATAGGGGGCTGGAGAGATTGCTCAGTGGTTAAGAGCATTGCCTGCTCTTCCCAGCAACCACATGGTGGCTCACAACCATCTATAATGAGGTCTGGTGCCCTCTTCTGGCCTGAAGGCATACACACAGACAGAACATTGTATACATAATAAATAAATATTAAAAAAAAACTTTATTATATGTGTCTGTGTGTGAACATGTATGTGTTTGTGTGCAGGAGCATGCCATGGTATTCGTGTGGAGGTCAGAGAACAATTTTTGGGAGTCCTCTCCTTCCACCAAGTGGGTCTTGGGGTGGAATTAAGGTCACCAGACTTGGGGGCAAGGATTCTTCCTGCTGAGTCGTCTTAATGACCCTCAGATTCCCTCATTAGGAATGAAAATGTTTGTAAATAAATCTCTTCCATTACTATTCTTTACCTCGAGAGTTGGCTCCTTCCTTTATCTTTTTTCCTTCCACTTCACGCCCCACCCCCTGCTGGCCTCTGATTTGGGATGCTTCTATCTCAGCCTCAAGAATGCTGGACCTATGAGTCACCATGCCCAGATCTTTAGTTTTAATCCTCCTTTTTCTTGCATGTGACCACTATGAAATTAAAATTTAAATTAAAGATTAAAGGAACTACAGCCAGATATAGGTAAATCATTGGGCTGAAAAAAATATAACCGTCCCGCTGTAAGGGAGCGACTCGATGAATAATGCAATGTTCCTCCTACAGCCACCCCACAGCACAGTGTGCTTCACCCCACATGCCTCTCCCCTGCTCCGACTGTGAGCCTCTGGTGGCCAAAATACACCAGCACAGTGTGCTTCACCCCACATGCCTCTCCCCTGCTCCGACTGTGAGCCTCTGGTGTCCAAAGGCCACACAGCTGTCCAGATGCCCAATCACATTCTTGAAGCGCGGTCGACTTTTACCGAAGTGAGCAGGCCATGCGTACAGTGCTCTTCAGGAACAGCCGGCGGGCTCTTTGGAGGGAGCTTTTATGAATTCCTCTCAATATTGAAAGCGTCCTGGCTTCAGTTCCACCGTGCTGATCTGGGGCATTTGCCCTCTGCCCAGGCAAGCTATGGGTAAGTCCAGAGAGCCCCAACAGACCAGTGGTCAAGTTCAAGAGTGAATGCCTGAGCAGGCCAGCCCTTGCCAATGCCAAGCCCTCCAAAGAAGGAGGAGCAAGCATTTTGACAAAGAAACCTTTAACTGATTATTTCCCAAGGAGGTCTCACTGTGTAGCCCTGTCTGGCCGAAAGCAGGTTGGCTTCAAATTCAGAGGTCTGCCTGCCTCTGCTTGAGATTAAAAGCAAGAGCCACCATGCCTAGCAAGAATGCCTTTAAAACAAACAAAGCAGGCAAACACACAAGGGCCATGGCAGACATGTCAGAAGCCACATTTAAACCAGGACAAGGGCCGCAGCTGTTGCATGCAGACAGGGAGTTGGCATGGTGGTCCTGCTCTGGGATGGTGGAGCCAAATATTCTGGAAGGCGGTCTCACTTCTGAGACGTTAGCAGCCCAGCCACGCCAGACATTAGGGGGGCACTTGTGATAGAGAAGCATTCCAAGATTTAAACCGCAGGAATGTCGTGGAGTGGACGGGTGCCTCCCGTCGTGCCGTGGATCCTCATTGTGTGGAGTGAACGGGTGCCTCCCGAGACAGAAAGGTCATGTTGTCAGCAGCGTCTCCCAGGAAGAACCTTTTCTGTCCATGTCTGTGGTGGTGAGCAAGGAGGACAGAAGCTCAGCAACTTGGGCTATTCTGGTGGCAGCCGGCTGCTGGGTTCTTGCCCCAGGCTCTACCACCTAGCCTTTTCTTCTCTTTATCAGGTGCAGCCCAGCCAACATCCCCCAGTTGTGGAGTAGGCTCTCTTCTCCATAGGGGGTGTGCTCACTGTGATCTCATCTCCATAGGGGTGCTCACTGTGGTCTCATCTCCATAGGGGGTGTGCTCACTGTGATCTCATCTCCATAAGTGGTGTGCTCACTGTGAAGGGAGTATTTCCCGTCACAGTTTACTAGTGATGGCACAAGTTTCCTGATTATTGGATTTTAACACCCTTTTTGTTTTTTTTTGTTTTTTTGGGTTTTTTGTTTTGTTTTGTTTTTTTGTTTTTTTGTTTTTTAGTTTTTCGAGACAGGGTTTCTCTGTGGTTTTGGAGCCTGTCCTGGAACTAGCTCTTGTAGACCAGGCTGGTCTCGAACTCACAGAGATCCACCTGCCTCTGCCTCCCAAGTGCTGGGATTAAAGGCGTGCGCCATCACCGCCCGGCCTTGTTGTTTTTTAACCTGGATCTCAATATGTAGACCAAGCTGGCCCCAAGCTGGCCCCAAGCTGGCCTCAAGCTGGCAGAAATCCACCTTCCTCTGCCTCCCAGGGAACCAGGATTGCACCAATGCTCCTGGCTTTGGATGCACATTTAAACTATATTTTTCTTTGGTCATTACAACTTTCTGGGTATGTGCTCGAGACCATTAGGCTGGGGGACATTCTCAGTCTTTATCCTTTGACACTGGCTCTTTAATGTCTCTTTTCAAGGGATCAGCTGCTAGGACTAGCCTCGGCTAGCTAACATCTTTGATGATATCTCCTCCCCTTGCAGAGAGCTTACCCTTCTTCCTCAACAGTTAAATCTCATCAAGTCCTTAAAGTTCATTTTATTTTATTTTATTTATTTATTTTTTTTGGTTTTTCGAGACAGGGTTTCTCTGTGGCTTTGGTTCCTGTCCTGGAACTAGCTCTGTAGATCAGGCTGGTCTCAAACTCACAGAGATCCGCCTGCCTCTGCCTCCCGAGTGCTGGGATTAAAGGTGTGAGCCACCACCGCCCAGCTAGAGTTCATTTTATTTTATTTATTTATTTATTTATTTATTTATTTATTTATTTATTTATTTTGGTTTTTTCGAGACAGGGTTTCTCTGTGGTTTTGGAGCCTGTCCTGGAACTAGCTCTGTAGACCAGGCTGGTCTCGAACTCACAGAGATCTGCCTGCCTCTGCCTCCCGAGTGCTGGGATTAAAGTAAAGGCGTGCGCCACCATTGCCTGGCTAGGGTTCATTTTAAATGTCACTTTTCAGAAAATATCCAGATCCTTTCCAACTAGATGTACAGTTTGAATTGTCACTGCATCTCCTCATGATGGCTACTTTGTTGATCTTCTGTACTCTTCCACAGTCCCCCAGCTAGACTGGAAGGTCGCCAAGGGTCAGGATTATGTGTTACATAGCTGTGTGGACCACTACAATGTAACAAAAGGGGAACAAACTTTGGGACTTGAAATAATCACCCTCTGAAAGCATACTCTGAACAGAGAGAATGCCTGTAGGCCACAAGCCGAGGGTCTTTACAGAGTAGGGCCTCCTATGCCCAGAGCAAAGAAAAACTGGTAGGACTGATGACGGCCACACAAATGGCAAATGAAGATGGATCGGGGAAGGAATCCTTACTTAAGATCTTGAAAAGCCGTCTCCTTATATTTGCTCTTGGTTGATTTAAAATCGCTGACTTGGGAACTCACAGGGCTGAGCAACGCCTCATTAGCTTCCAATTAGCTTAGAGAGACCGTGACAGCAGTTGCCTGGATACGTCACCAGAGGCTGATTTTGCTAGAGCCTGCAGAGATATGGCAGATGACTAGGCTGGGATAGAGGCATGGCACCCCATCTTCATATTGAGTGCTGTGAAATAATCCTGTATACTGTGTAAATTCTGCAAAAGAAGTTGACTGACCAGGCAGGACAAGGTTAGGCAGAAAGACCAAACTGAGAATGATCGGGAGAAGGGCAGAATGAAGGGAGAAGCCAGCCAGTCGCCCAACAAGAAAGACATGTAGAAAATGCAGTGACAAGCCTTGAGCCACATGGCAAAACACAGGTAGAAATATGGGTTAATTTAAATGTAAGTGTTAGCTAGTAAAAAGCCTGCGCTATTGGTCAAGCATTAATAACTAATATAAGCCTCTGAGGGATTATTTGGAAGTGGCTATGGGATGGGGCAGGACAGAGAAACTCTTGTGTACGTTGAGTCCCCTTTGGCGTCTCAACGTCTGAATCAGGCTTGACTAAGCTCTCCGCGGGATGAACAATAATCCCTGGAACGAAGCTGTGTCTGCAAAGACTTGTTAAAGCTACAGTGCTGGCCAGGGTGGTGGTGCACGCCTTTAATCCCAGCACTCGGGAGGCAGAGGCAGGCGGATCTCTGGGAGTTCGAGGCCAGCCTGGTCTACAAGAGCTAGTTCCGGGACAGGCACCAACACCAAAGCCACAGAGAAACCCTGTCTCGAAAAACCAAAAAAAAAAAAAAAAAAAAAAAAAAGCTACAGTGCTGTTCTCCCCTCTCTCACACACAGCCCTGGCCATGCCCAATCTGCTGACCACATTCGGTCTATTTACTTCTCTCTGTGTGCACTGGACTCTTCCAGATGCCTCTGGCTGTTCTCTCATTCTACAGTGAAAACCTTTCCCTTTGTCAGGTCGTCAGCTTATACAGTACCCACCAGTGTATTTTAAACTTGCCTAGATTTATGATGATCTTTGTTCTGTGAGACCACCGATCTTCATGAAACTGTTTCCTCCGTCTAACATGGAAATTGGCGTAACCTAAATCTGTATTCCCAGACCATGGTAACTCAGAATGGCTCCTGACTAGACTCTCTCTGACTCCCTTTAAGGAAAGGACTGTATTTTTAGCAGCCACAGTATAGACACACTGATCATTTAAAAACTTGTGTTCAGAAGGCTAGAGAGATGGCTCAGCAGTTAGAAGCATGAGCTATTCTTTGTGGATCCTGATTCAGTTCCCAGCACTCACATGGTGCTCACAAACAGATCTGGGTGCTCCCAAAGCTGGTTATCACAGTGGAGACTGGGGTGAGGGGAGTGGATGAGTTCAGGGTTCAGGGGCCTCTAGTGATCTTATCTAAAGGTTTGGAATGCCAGGTATTTCCTCTCGGATGCTGGCCATCCTGGGTGGCCTTTTCCTGGAGTTCTGCTTTGTCATGTCCTGCATGTCCTGTTTTTTCTATGATTCTTTTTTTTTTTTTTTTTTTTTTTTTTTTTTTGGTTTTTCGAGACAGGGTTTCTCTGTGGCTTTGGAGCCTGTCCTGGAACTAGCTCTGTAGACCAGGCTGGTCTCGAACTCACAGAGATCCGCCTGCCTCTGCCTCCCGAGTGCTGGGATTAAAGGCGTGCGCCACCATCGCCCGGCTTTTCTATGATTCTTAAATGCAAGTTGATATAATTGTATGTTTTAATGAGGACACTTGTTCATTCCTGCCACCCAGACTTGAAAAAAACTATATTATTTAAATCACTGCTTGGCCAATCACTTAAGTGTATTGCTAGCTTTGCTTAACTCATTTCTAATAATCTGTGTATTGTCACGTGGCTGTGGTTTACCAAGTAAAGTTCCCTTCGGTATCTGGCATCTGCCTCCGGTGGGGCTACATGGCTTCTCACTTGATCTGCCTACTCTCTCTCTCTATATATATATATCTCTTCCAGTCTGGCTATATTCTGTTAAGCCATTGGCTGAAAGCAGCTTTTTTATTCATTGACCAATAAAAGAAGGACTAATACAGAAGGACTTCCCACGCCAATTGTCAACGTCTGTGTGGGTTCTAGAGACTGAAAACCTCATAGGAGGGAAAGCAACAAAAGAACAAGGGACAGCAACGAGCACAGCAAAAACAACAGGAACAGCACAGAATGAGGGACAGCATGGGCATTAGAGAGAGCGTAGAAAGAATAAACAGGACATGATGAAAGGATTTATGTGAGTTAACTTATTTCATCTACCCTCAAACCTTAGGAGTCAGATTTTCACTTGCTATAGCAAATCTTTCTGAACCCTAAGAGGTTTAGTGGGCTTAACCCCAAAATAAACCTCAGCAGATTAAGAGGAAGGCAGAAGTGTGAACAGAGGCTGAAGGGATAGCTCAGCAGTTAGAGGGTGTTCTGCTCGTCCATGGTGCCTGTGCTCTGCTCATCCACAATGTCTGTGTTCTGCTCGTCCATGGTGCCTGTGCTCCGCTCGTCCATGGTGCCTGTGCTCTGCTCGTCCACGGCGCCGGTGCTCAGCTTGTCCACGGTGCCTGTGTTCCACTCCCAGCACCCATGTTGGCAAGGGTCTCGTTTAGCCACATGCTCAAGCACATGGCTCAAAGCGGGCGTCAGTGACACCCCCCACCCCTCCAGAAAGCTGCTCACTTGGGTTTGAGGGAGGCGGGTATAGCAACAGGGCCCCAGGCTGGCCTGGGAATTTGTTCATTAACATTTAGAGCTTCCCCAAACTTGAGAGAAGAGGTGATAGCTAAGTATGGACAGGTCACCCAAAAAGTTCTTTATTTCCAACCATTATCACCTGCCAAAGTAGAACTCGGCCCTCCATAAATTTAATAAGACGCCTGAGTCTCAGTAGTTTATCCTGAGGCAATACCTGGTTGGAGGACCCGACCACAGCCCCAAAACAGACCATCCAAAGGAAATTCCTAACATTCCAACCTTGTAGATGGGCCATGGGCACTCAGAATGATTCCAGAATAAACTATCTCTTATCTGACCCCTTCTTGTCTCTGATAGCAACAGGGACATGCACATACATGCAGACACTTAAACATACAGATAAAATTTTTAAAATTAAAACTTATACGAACACCGGGTAGTAGTGGCACACACCTTTAATCCCAGTACTCTGGAGGCAGAGGCAGGTAGATCTCTGTGAGTTTGAGGCCAGAGTGAGTTTTAGGACAGCCAGGGCTATACAAAAAACAAAAAAAAACAAAACAAAAAAAAAAAAACTTCAAAAACCAAAAGAGAGAGAATATTTGAAGAAAAATGAGCCATACACCCTTACTTTACAATGCCTGCTCTAAAAGCCTAAAATCTAGATTTGATTGTCTTTTTGGACCTCCTCAGTTGCACAAGCCAGGATCCCTGTAACAGAAACACACACACACCTAAGCAAAATGCTTAAAGCCTTAAGCTTGAGGGCAGCTCCTTAGCGCTAAGACTGAGAGCTGGGCTGTGCTGCTGCAGCAATCTTTGGATCCCGACACACGGGCTCAGAGTCACGGCGATGGCGGCCATGGATCCCGACACACGGACTCAGAGTCACGGCGATGGCGGCCGTGGGTCCCGACACACGGACTCAGAGTCACGGCGATGGCGGCCATGGGTCCCGACACACGGGCTCAGAGTCACGGCGATGGCGGCCATGGATCCCGACATGCAGGCAGCACAGAGTCACGGCGATGGCGGCCATGGATCCCGACACTCAGGCTTCACAGAGTCACGGCGATGGCGGCCATGGATCCCGACACACGGACTCAGAGTCACGGCGATGGCGGCCATGGGTCCCGACACACGGGCTCAGAGTCACGGCGATGGCGGCCATGGATCCCGACACACGGGCTCAGAGTCACGGCGATGGCGGCAATGGCGGCAATGGATCCCGACACACGGGCTCAGAGTCACGGCGATGGCGGCAGTTCAGCAGGGTGAGGTTCACTACCCATCAGGATGATTCCAGAAAGGCACCCACTTAAGAGTAAGTGTGTTCTGCTCCCTGGAGCCACCCCCTGGTTCCACTGGGGAGTTCGGGGACACTCAGCAACTGTCCCGGGTTCTTACTTAGCGGTCCTCAGAGGACAGACAGGGTTGAGTTAGGATTTCCAGAGCAGTGCTCCTTCCTTGGGCCCCCAAATGTCCCTCACCAGATAACACTACAATCTTTCCAGCAGATAACAAAGCAAGAGCCCGTTGACTGTGATGAAAATGTCAGCCATCGCCGGGCGGTGGTGGCGCACGCCTTTAATCCCAGCACTTGGGAGGCAGAGGCAGGAGGATCTCTGTGAGTTCGAGACCAGCCTGGTCTACAAGAGCTAGTTCCCGGACAGGCTCCCAAACCACAGAGGAAACCCTATCTCGAAAACCAAAGAAAAAGAAAATGTCAGCCATCAGCTCCGTGTGTGGGTGATCCAAGCGTGGGGGACATTGCCGTCAGCTCTGACTTGCATGCAGCTGGGCCTGCTTCCTATAGCCACAAAAGGCAGCTTTTCCTCATGTTCTTTGCCAAGTCACCCTCTTCTGTGCAGACAATGAACCCTGACAGGAAGTGTGTCCTTGGGCCCACAGACCTGAGTTAGGATTAGGACCACAACTACACAATCCTCATTTCAGTTACTTCTGTCTGTCTCTCTATTGGGGTTCTTTTTAAAATAGAAGATGTCATTTTTATTTTTAATTATGTGTAGTAGGGGGTGTGTGCAAGGAAGAGACCTGGTCAGTCGTCCTCATCCACTTAGACCATGAAATCCAATATGGACAAGTTCAACGGAACCGCCATATATGGGCTTAAAAAAAAAAAGGTGTGTGTGCACTTGACTGTAGTGCCTCAACTGGCCAATAGAGGGCACTAGATTTCCTGGAAATGAAGTTATAAGTGGTTGTGAGCTGCCTGATACAGATACTGGGAGCTGGACTCCAAACTGCAAGAACAGTACATTCTACAGCCTTTAATCCCAGCACTCAGAAGACAGAGGCGAAACTGTGAGTTCAAGGCCAGTTTGGTCTACATAGAGAGCTGCAGGACAGCTAGGGCTACACAGAGAGACTATCTCAAAAAAAAAAAAAAAAAAAGTACATTCTTTTAACCACTGAGCCATCTCTTAGGCCCTCTTGTTAAGGCTCTTAATTCCGGAGTCCAATCACCTCAGCCTGCGTTAGAGTGTGTGTGTGTGTGTGTGTGTGTATGTTTGCCAACCCTTAGCCTGCCCTATACCACCCTACCCTTTCCACACACCACCCCTACCCCACTCCCACCCCACCCTGCCCTCACGCCACCCTCTCCCAACCCCTTTCCTGCCCTCTCCCCACCCTCACCCCACCCCTTTCCTGCCCTCTCCCCACCCTCACCCCACCCCTTTCCTGCCCTCTCCCTACCCTCACCCCACCCCTTTCCTGCCCTCTCCCTACCCTCACCCCACCTCTTTCCCGTCCTGTCCCCACTTTCAACCCCCCTGCCCTCACCTCACCCTCTCCCCACCCTTACCCCCCCACCCTCACCCCACCTTTTCCCCACCCTCTCCCACCCTCACCCCATGCTCTCCCCGCCCTCACCCCCCTCCGCCCTCACCTCACCCTCTCCCCACCCTCTCCCTCCCCCCCATCCCAACCCTCTCCCCTGCCTTCACCTCACCCTCTCCTCGCCCTCACTCCACCCTCTTCCCACCCCTTTCCTGCCCTCACTCCACCCTCTCCCCACCCTCTCCCCTGCCCTCACCCCACCCTCTCCCCACCCACTTCCCACCCTCACCCCACCCACTTCCCACCCTCACCCCACCCCACCCTCACCGCACCCTCTGTTCTCACCCCCACACACCCTTACCTCACCTACACCCCACCCTCATCCCACCCCCATCTCACCCTCATCCCACCCCCATCTCACCCTCACCCCATCCCCACCCCACCCCACCCACCCTCCCCTCACCCCTACCACACCTCGGTTCTCACCCCCAGTGGATTTAACAGAACTAGTCTGGCTGCTTCCCATCCTGCTACAAAGGCTTGGTGGAGCAAGTCTCTACCAGGCCTCTGCAATTGAACATCTCCGTCTGTGATAAATCTGCGGCTTAGCAGGGTCCATGCTTCTGCCCTGGGGCAGCATTGACACATTGAACACTCCTCTCCCTTGACAAAAAGCCCCTAACTTAGTCTTTTTAGAGTGTGCAGGTGTGTGCTCGCGTGTGTGGAGCACACATGTGGCATGTCTGTGAAGGCCAGAGGAGGCTGTTGGTGTCCTGTATTACCACTCTTTACCTTATTCCCATGTGGCAGGGTCTCTCAGTGAACCTGGAGCTGGGCGGGCAGTCTCAGGCCCCAGCGATCTTGTCTCTGGTCTCCATGGGTGCTGGGGACCAGCATGTGTGGCCATGACCTTTTCATGGTATTGGAGACTGGAACTCAGACGGTCATGCTTGCACAGGACCTGAGCCACCTCCTTGTCACATAATGTATTCATTATTTTTCACTATTCAAAAATTGTTATAGGGATCTCAGCAGTTAAGAGCACTTGCTACTCTTGCAGAGGACCAGAGTTTATTCCCAGAGCCCACATTGGGTAGCTCACAGCATCTCGTAAGGTCAGCTTGAGGGGATCCTCTGACCTCGAGGACACCACGTTTACCCATACCCCTCATGTTCACATGCATAATTCAAAATAAATCTTTAGGAACTTAAAACAATAAAAATAATTGTCCTAAACAATAACAAGATTCACCACTTCTGGTGTAGCTAAGACACAGTTTAGGGCCATCAGCTCTATCCTGCATCTTGTGCAGCCACCAGCACCATCTGTAACCTCGTCATCGTCCACACAGGAGCTCTGGGTCCTGGAGCAAGGACTCTGCGTGTCCTGGGGACCTGTAAGCTGCTTATGTTCCCACATCGTGTATGTTAGGTATTCAGAGTATCTGCCGGGACTTTGGATGTTTTGTTGCTATTTTCGTTTTGTGTGTGTATGTGTGTTGTGTGTGTGTGAGTGCACTCTCCTGTGCATGCATTTGTAGACGTTAGAGGCCAGTGTGGGGTCTTTCCTCTAACATGCTCTACCTTACTTTTGAGAGAGTCTCTTACTGAATCTGGAGGTTGCTATTAGCTAGACAGGATGACCAGCAAGTCCTCAGACACTGTGCCTCAGTCCCACTAAGTCTCAGCCCCTAGCTTTTGATTTTTTGAGAGTAAGTCTCCTTATATAACTCAGCCTGGCCTTAAACTGGTGGCAATTCTCCTGCCTCAGCTGCATAATATCCCATTGTATATGTTCCTTTTATCTATCCATCTGTTGGTAGACACATGAGTTTTTTTCCAACTTTCTAGTTATTGTGAATAAGACATGTTTTCCAATCTGATTTAAATTGTCTTAGGCGCTGTGTAGACAGGACTGGAATTTGTGTGTCTTATGGCGGTTCTAAGTTTAGCTTGCTGGAGTAACCAGACTGTCCCACAGAGGCCACACCGTTCCTCGTTCCCAAGCCATGTCTGCACACATCCAGGAACACTTGCCATTTGCTGGAAACAATTTATAGCTGGGTGTGTGATACGTGCTTGTTACCCCAGCACTCTGGAGACTGAGGCAGAAAGATCTCAACTGTAAGGCAGCCTGGGCTACATAGTGAGAGACTGCCTAAAAGGAAGAGTGTAGCCACCCATTCCAATATGAGGTGGCACCCAAGAGGTTTTCATCTGCATTTCTCTAGTGAAGCGCAGCATTTTGCCGCATGCTTTTTTGACAGTTTCTGTATCTTCTTTGGAGAAATGTCTATTCCAGTCCCTGCCGTCAGTGATAGGGTTATCTGTGGCTTACTGATTTATTTGTTCTTAATGTGAAGTAATATATTTCCCAACTGCATTTTAATAAATCAATTTTTAGTGAAATGTTACAGATGGGGAAGAAAGCACAGTGTAAGATTTCTGGTACTGCAAGGACACATAGGTGACCAGAAACATCTCATTCCGTGGCTTCTCCCTACCATGTCAAAGATCTCTGCCCCAGCCGGGCGGTGGTGGCGCACGCCTTTAATCCCAGCACTTGGGATTAAAGAGGCAGGCGGATCTCTGTGAGTTTGAGACCAGCCTGGTCTACAAGAGCTAGTTCCAGGACAGGCTCCAAAATCACAGAGAAACCCTGTCTCGAAAAACCAAAAAAAGCCAGGCGGTGGTGGCGCACGCCTTTAATCCCAGCATTTGGGAGGCAGAGGCAGGCGGATCTCTGTGAGTTCGAGGCCAGCCTGGTCTACAAGAGCTAGTTCCAGGACAGGCACCAAAGCTACAGAGAAACCCTGTCTCAAAAAGCCAAAAAAAAAAAAAAAAAGAAAAAAGAAAAACCAAAAAAAAAAAAAAAAAAAGATCTCTGCCCCGCAGAGTCCAGGGAGATGCTGAGACAGAATGCTAGGGGAGCCATCCCTATGAGGCTTACTGTTCACCACGCTAAAGGGTCCTGGGTAGGACTGGCTGGTCCAGCAGTTTCTGGGGTCAGTGTCTGTGTGATGGGAACAGCAGATACACTGGCCAGTCTTCACTGGGGAGCTTTTATAGCAGAAGTCGACACCAGCTGCTCCTATGGTTCGGGCGCTGCTGGGTTGGACTTTGTGCAGTCAGAACTTGGTGACAGCGCTGGTGTCCTCTTCACAGCCACAGCCACTTCCCACCGGCTGCTAAGGGTTGGGATTAGTCAGGGTCTTCCTTGAGGCCTGAAGCTGTCGTGAAACTCTTGTGTGTGTCGTCCCTCCTATGCAGCCACTGCGACCTGCACTCCTGTTCAGTCATCGGCTTGTCATCTGTAGGGACACCACCTGCTGCAATCACGGAGCACCGGCAGACCCCCTCTGGGCTCCTGGTCCCTCAGGTCCCGTGGCCAGGGCTGCAGCTCCACAGAGTGCAGGGGAGTGGCTTTGTTTTAAGCATCTATGAAGGTTGCTGCTGTAGGTGGCAGACGGCTGTGTCTTTAAACTTTACTCGTAGCCTAGAGTTCCATCCAGCCTTAGCTAACAGTTTCTGGAGCCTATGACTGTTCCTCTTTAAATTCTGGGCCAGTTGGAGAACAGATTGCTCAGTAAAAGAGGTGGTCCTTCTGGTACTTGCAGCTCTTAAGATAGAGCAACCAGAAATCAACCCCAAAGTGAAAACAAGAAATGAAAGCTACGAGGATAAGCTTTTCAGTTAATCTAATTTACTGTTTCTCCCTCGTCCACCTAACGCATGTTCCTTGAGCTTCCTATTGAACAAGCACCGGGCCGTGTCAGAGGCAGGCACAGCTCCCACGAAAAAGATTCCAGAACACACCTGTGCCCTAACCTGGGGCCTATGAACCTGTTTGGCTCCTAGCACCCTAAGCTTCACATGGGCTAAGCATTTGATACACTGTAGAGCCATATCCCCTGATATGTCTTCAGATGGGAGATTTTTCTCCATTATCTGAGTGAGTCTGTTGTAATCACTGGTTATTATTAAGGAGGCTTGAGGCAGGCGAATCTCTGTGAGTTTGAGGTCAGCCTGAGCTACAAGAGCTAGTTCCAGGACAGGCTTCAAAGCTACAGAGAAACCCTGTATCCCTGTCTCGAAAAAGAGAGAGAGAGAGAGAGAGAGAGAGAGAGAGAGAGAGAGAGAGAGAGAGAGAGAGAGGAGGCTCAAAGAGATGGGGATGTGGATCAGTAGGTCAATATGGTAACTGTCTGCACACACATGAACACATGCATCCCACACACAGGATGCTCAGATATAAAGCATGGCCTTGAGGTAGCTCAGGGATAATGATGCATGAAACCAAACCTGGTGTCCTGAATTTCTCACCCAAAACACACAGGGTGGAAGTCAAGAACTGATTCCTGCAAGTTTTTCTCTGACCCCAGCATGAGCCCTGAGGCATGCAGTGACCACACACATCATACGCACAATATATAAATAACTGTGAAGAAAAGTTTTACTAAAAGAATAAAACTTAAAACAAACCACTCAGCCAGAGCCAGAATTAGGGTAAGGCAAGTCAGGCAATGACCGTGGGGCACATACTTTTACATAGGGTCACAGGAAGATCATAGAGAGGAGCTTTGGGGACGGAAGCCAGGTCAGGGAGTTTAAGTGTTACCCCGCTGTCCTTGGCATGGAAGGAGAAGCCACTTAAAAACACATCCTAGGAGCTGGACATGGTGGCACACACCTTTAATCCCAGCACCCAGGAGGCAGAGGCAGGCAGATCTCTGTGAGTTCACAGCCAGCCTGGTCTACAAAGCAAGTTCTAAGAGATGTTACAGAGAGAAACCCTGTCTTGAAAAAGCAAAACAAGCAAACAGACAACCCCCACAAAACCACATCCTAGGGCCAGCAAAGGTGACTCAGCAGGTAAAAGTACTTTGTAGGCAGAGCTTTTCTGTGTTTCATTATCCAGTTGCCAAATAATTGAAACAGAGGCTTAGTATTAATTATAAATGTGTGGCCAATAGCTCAGACTTATTACTACCTAACTCTTACATTTAAATTAACATATATTTCTTATCTATGCTTTGCCTCATGACTCATGCCTTGTTACCTCATTTTCAACACATCCTGTTTCCTTGGCGACTCGCTGGTATTTCCCCTGACTCCACCCTTCTTCCCATCATTCCTTGTTTGGTTGTCTTGCCTATAATTCCTGCCTGGCTACCACCCAATTAACTTTTTATTAAACCAATCTGAGTGATAAATCTTCACAGTGTGCAAAATGATTCTTCACAGCAGTGCTTGCTATGTGGTCCTGACGCCATGAGTGCCTTGCATGCATGCGTTCATCTGTGTCCTCTCGCTCCTACCTCACCCATCTGTCTCTGTGTCTCTCTATCTCTCTCTGCCTGTCTCTGTCTTTCTCTCTGTCTCACATACATACTCAACAAAGAAATAGCAACTCAACAACCAAAAAAAAAAAAAAAAGAAAGAAAAACAAAACCCTACTTCCCTTTAGTTAGATGTGAAGGTTGGAGGTAGGAGACAGAGCGATTTAGAATGAGGATGGGGAAAGAGCAATTAAAGCTCTTGTTCCAGGAAAGCAGAGGACTTAGCTGCCCTTCCCACTCTTGCTGTCTTATATGGCACTATCCTGCTCCTCAGTCCCCAGGTACCCAACTCTAGAATATTCTTTGCCCTTCCCCAGCCAAGCCTCTTGTGCTGTTGTGTACCACCGAGAAACTAGGATATTTTGTTCCCGTTCGGTCATGATTCAACTCCCCTGGGCAGACCTGGCCCCACCTGGTCATCTTCTGCTTCCTTATGAAGCACAGATACCCAGTCTAGACCCCTCTTAGCAGGTATGCTCTGCTTGCCACAGGATGGGCTTCAGGGGCCACAAGCATACTGCTTCATTCCTGGCCACAAGGAGTTCACTGGCCCAGGATGGAAAGCTAGGAATTGGGATTTGTAAGCTAGACAGTCATGAATTTGAACTACTTGAAATACATAGCCATCACTCTCAGGAGAATTCAGCCACAATATCCCTTCAGATGAGGGAGGTGGGGCCCTCAAGCTAGTCAGGAAGCATTCTGGTGGCTTTGTGGTCCTGCTGTAGGCACTTGGGATAGCTGTGTCACGTGGCTGCCTTTGGATTCCGTGAGATAACACCATATAGAGACTTGTAAAGGCTCCCTTTTCCCTTCAGCCAACTTCAGCTGAATTTTGATATGCCAGCCAAAGAACGTTAGCCAGTTTAAAAATAAAGATGCTCGGGGAATTGTCTTCTGGAGAGAAGCCATTCACAAGGGTGCTGCTGGGTACTCAGCCCTTCCACAGGCAGAAGCCTGAAACCTTGCCTGTTGTGTTGATCGCTTTGGAGTTTTGTTGTTGTTTCTTCTTGTTCTGCTTTGAAGCCGAGTCTCACGTAACCTGGGCTAGCCTGGAACTCACTACTTAGTTGAGGATGACCTTGGACTCCTGATCTACGGTCAACTACCTCCTTTGTTATGGAGCGACCTCAGGGCAGGAATATGGTCTCTCTTGCCTCTCTATCTTCTTTCTCTCCTCAACCCCTTCTCATGACCCAGTTCAGTCTACTGGCCATGTTTATTCTCCTACTTTCTCCCCCTGTTCTGGACTCTTCCAGGTACCTCTGGCTGTGCTCTCCCTCATATCCACAATAAAATCCTCCTCAACCATACCTTGGTGCCGGCTTGTCCTCATTTGACCCGATCTACACACGGTCCGTCAGTACTGAGAAGTTGAGAGCAGGACCTGGGACACACGGATTCTCTGTAATGTGTCAGGACAGGAAAGCAGAGACGTGTTCACTGAAGAACACGAATCTCCTGCTTGTCATGTAGGGCTTAAGCGGCAGCCCTTCAGAGCAATGAGGTCCTTCTGAGATCCCTATCAGTGGGAAATGTCACTCAGCCAACCGGTCCGCATGAACTCCAGATTACAAAATCTGACTCGAGACAGATGTACTTTCTTTTTGTATTATTACATTAATTTATCATGTGTGCATGTGGGTGGGTGCAATAGCATGTGATCAGAGGTAAGAGAGCATCTTTCAGGGGTTGGTCCTCTCCATCCTCTGTGTGGGTCCCAAGGATTGAATTCGGGTCATTGGGCACACAGGACATCTCAGGGCACCATGCATACTTTCCTCAGGTCCACTTTAAGGAATGGGACTTGTAGCATCTTTTCTCATGACCATGGGGCCTTAAGGCCTCCCTTTTTTCTGCATGGGTACCTGGGGCTGTTGATAATCATCACCTATCCCCTCAATACCAGCTTCCTTTACCCAGAGTCTTAGAGCACACCCAATGGTTTCATTGAACAATTTGAGACACGATACTTAGGGGAAAAAAGATGTATATCTTTTAAGCATATGAGTGTTTGTCTGTGGACCACTTGTGTGCCTGTTGCCAGAAAAGGGTATCAGATCCCCTGGAGCTAGATGGTTCTGAGCCACTGTATGGGTGCTGGGAACTGAATCCCGGTCACTGAGCCGTTTCTCCAGCCCCCACCATGCCACTTTCCCCGCTGGGCTTTACTTCCCAAGTGTTGGGATTCAAGTGCTGGCTTCCTCCTTTGCAGATGAGGAAAGAACATGAGTTCCTGGAGATTAAAGGTTGCAGAGTTGACACACAGCTCACAACTGCCCCAAGCATCCTCCTGATCCAGCATCGGGAGCATAGCTTGTATGAGAACAAGCTTCTGTCCAGCTGTCCCTGGGTGGGAGGGTAGAATTGAGACCACATTAAGCAACCCTCATGGGAGCCGAAAAGCTAAAACCCCAGCAAAGGAGTCTAAGCCAGAACTGTCCATCTGCTCCACTGGATGGAAACGGGGATTAGGTCGTCCATTAGAGCACCTAATCCGCTCAGGACATTCAGATTCAGTGCGGAGGGTAGGACCCGGTGCCTCACAAAGTGAGGGGCAAGCGCACTGTGCACTGAGTCCTCAGATGGGAGCTGTGGGTTCTCTCAACTCACAAATGACGAATCGAAGGTTCCAGAGGGGAAGTGTGCCTCTGCCCGAGACCCACACATTTGTACTCTGGCTGGGGTGGAAACGAAAACGCTGCTCTTACTGCAGACTTCAAACCATTTGTTCAACACAAGACCGTCCTCAGATGCGCCCGGTGGCGCTTCAGTGGCAACAGCTTTAGCCCCAGACTTCTATGCTAATGTGCACGCGTCTTTCCGAGAGAGCGCATCACTTTTAGAATTCATTTCACCGCCTTCTTTTTTTAAAATCCTGTATCTGTACATTCTCCAGGAGAGGATTAGAGGGCTCTTCAGAAAAGCTTAGGAAATGGTGCCCTGTGCCGCCCTGTTACCGTCAAGCACCGCACAGATCTGTTGCCCACGCATAACCCTGACCATTCAGGCAGCTGGGCACTTCTGCTGCAGAGGCCCGGACCCTGGATGGGAAAGCATCCTCCTATGTACGAGCTGCATGAACTCAAAAATGCTGGCATCTGTGTGGTGCTGGTGGAGGGGATCTGTGTCTAGGACAAGATGGATGGTTGGCTGTTGTCTGACGCAAGGTTTCACCTCAGCTTATCTGGGGTTGGGACTTAATCCTGACTTACTTCACACCACTGTGTTTGTTTCTGGGATGTGTCACTGGCCCTTATCCTCCAGAAAGTCGCAGTCTAGTAGGCGAACCGAGCAGGTAAGGAGTGACGCAGAGGCAGATGAAAGGGACGCTCGCAAGACAAACCAAAGGTCTTGGGGAGAGAGACAGTGCAAAGCTAGGCCTAGAGAGTGGGGCCAAGGGAGGGGCCAGAATGCCCACCGAGGCCTCTACCCCTGGGTATTAGAGACCAGAGGGCTGGATGGGAGAAGAGAGAACCACGTATTGGCGGAGGAGTGAAACCACCAGGCTTGTTGGCAGGAAGTGAACAGCACTTCGCAGACCCTGCTGAGTGGGGATGGAGACTGGTGAGACCCGATAAAGGATTCAGTCTGACAGACTGGACAGTCTGACAGCAGTGGAGATCAGTTAAGAAGGCTGCCCTGGCGGTCGGGCCTGGGCATTTGGTTCACCTTGGGCATGAGGAGCCCACACAGACTCAGGATGAGAAGCTGAAGGAGGCACAAAGTGTGTAGGTTGTTTCAGGGAGAATGGAGACAGAAAGCTGAAGCAAGAGAATGCTTGGGGCCCAGGAAGGAGTTAAAGTTCACAGCTTTGCATGGCTTTTGGGCTTCAGAGCAACCCCTAGCAAATCCACAGTGACCCCATATTCCTGTCCAGCTGCTATTCTAGGTGGAGCTATCCGACCAGGAGCTCATCAGAAGGGAATGCCGCTGAGTTGTGGTAAGGGTCCCATCTCTCCTCAGAGGATCACTCCTTTTAAACTTTCTTTCTATCCCAGAAGCCCATTGTCACCCATGATCCTTTTTCTTTTTTTTTTTTTTTTTTTTTTTTTTTTTTTTTGGTTTTTCGAGACAGGGTTTCTCTGTGGTTTTGGAGCCTGTCCTGGAACCAGCTCTTGTAGACCAGGCTGGTCTCCAACTCACAGAGATCCGCCTGCCTCTGCCTCCCGAGTGCTGGGATTAAAGGCGTGCGCCACCACCGCCCGGCCATGATCCTTTTTCAAAGAGAAGAGGATGGACCTTAGGAAACCATGGCCCTCAAGGGCCTCAGTGATCTTAGCTCTGCCTCCACAAGGTCTGCTGGGAACTCCAGCCTCTGCATTTGTACCCACAATTCTGCTCTCACCTCCAAGATCGGCTGGCACTGCCTTTCCCACTGTCTTCCATGTGCACACCAAACCTTTCCTAACTTGTTCAGGGGCCTAAGCCTTATCCATCATTTAAGACTTGTTTAGACAAAGCTCCGTCCTCCAGGCTGGTCCTGTCCTAGGACCTGTGCTGTCTGTGCTGTCTTTGCTCGTAGTTAGCTCCCGAACCACAGCTGCAGCTCCAGATGATGAGATCTGTGGAGGGATCCATCTTTTACTGTTGGTTTCTGGTGCTGGGGATTAAACCCAGGGCCTTGTGCACCCAGGCAAGTTCTTTACAATGGAGCCACACACTCCGCCCTGGAGTTCATCTTTGTCTTTAGACTGTGAGCCTGGCTTCCTCCTCTGCCACTGCATCTTATTTTTTTAATTCTGTGTGGGGGACAGGGTCTTACTGTGCAGCCCTAGCTAACCTGGAACTTGCTATGTAGATCAGGTTGGCCTCAACCTCACAGAAATTATTCTGCCTCTGCCTCTGAGTGCTGAGATTAAGAGTGGACTACACAATAAGCATGCAACTAATAATTTTTTTAAAAAAGATTTATTTTATTTGGGGGGTCTGGAGAGATGGCTCTGTGGTTAAGAGCATTGGCTGCTCTTCCAGAGGTTCTGAGTTTAATTCCCTGCAAACACATGGTGGCTCACAACCATCTGTAATGGGATCTGGCGCCCTCTTCTGGCCTACAGGCATACATGTACACAGAGTAGTAATACCAAAAAAATATATATATATATATTTTTTTAATTGTATTTGTAGGTGTGCGTGTGTGTGGTGAGTGCCTCCGGATGTCAGAGCTGATGGATCTCCCTGTCTCCGTGGAACTAGAGTTACAGGTGGTTATAACCACATGATGTGCTTGCTGGGGATGGAACTCAGGTCTGTGGAAATGAAATATGCATTCTGCATTCTTAGCCTCCAAACCACCTCTCCAGCTCCCACCAAAGGGGCAGAGGGAAACAGAGTCAAAGATGATAATATTTCCAGGCTAGGATGTTATTTATAAAAATATAACCCATTAATCCTTTTTTACATCTATTCTCAAATATTCATTAGCCTTGTATTGGGAAGTGGAGGGAGGGTCTAGTGGGCACAGCAAAGAGAGAGCAAAGATGGGTGCACTGTGGTTCTTTGTAAAGACTCCAGTAAAATGTTCTTTCTTGTTGCCTGGAAATAAGGGACTCCACACCGGGCCATGCCAGCCCCCTCGAGTCCCATCGAGGATCAGAAGTTTGCAAACTAAAGAAAGCTCCCCAAACCCAGAGCAGGGACCCACATCCTACATGTCCAGGTCTTGCTGCTTTGAGCCTGGCACTGTACTACGAGTCAGGGCCATAGATACTGATGAGATACAGCACCTGCTCTCTGTCTGTCTTTATTTATCAGTGGAGAAACTGAGGCACAATCAGGGCAAGGATTTGGGTACAGACTGAGTTCTAAGATAGCACAGCCTTGGCTATAGAGTATCACCCTATCTTTAGAAAAAAGGTTTTGGCAAGATGGTTCACTGAGCAAAGTGGGGGCTGTGCAGACCTGATAATCCCAGTTCAGTCGGAGTTCACAACTGAATGAGAGAAACAACCAACGCCTGAAAGTCTGCATAAATGTGCCATGTGTACATGTGTGTGCACATGTGTACACACACACACTCACGCACACGTGTGCATACAGAGATATCACATATACAGTTATTACACACAGATATCACACACATACCGATATCACATACACACAGAGATAGCACACATACAGGTATTACACACATAAATAATAAATACAACTTTATTTTTAAAGAGTTTAAGTGTAAAAAAGTTACTGAAGGATTTGCAAAAAATAAAAATGTCACATTTTTAACTACTAGGCAAGAATTTCCACTGTGGGGAGCAGAGGAATCCCTGAGAGCCTAAGTCCTGAGTGAAAATGTGTATTGTTTGACATGGACACAGCAGGGATCCTAGCTTCAGACCTAAGGAAAAAGGCAAATTGCTCCCCGACATGGCTCCTGGCAGGTGAGGCTCAGAGAGAGATGGCAAAGCCTTCCTCTGTTCCAATGTGAATGCTGATAGTGTGTGCAGACAATGTCTTTCATAGCTCCCCTACACCTCAACCTGGGCGTTCTCCTTGCTACAACCAAGACTGCTAAAACCTATGTCCTTGTTCATGTGTATATAATAACTCTGTCTCCTGTTCATGTGTAGGTAATAACCCCACCTCCGTGTTCGTGTGTATATATATATATAAACCCCACCTCCCTGTCCGGTTGTATATAAACACTCTAAGCTTCAGCACACTACAGGGCCTCTATCAGAAAGTCCACTGAACCTGACCCCTGCTTTTCTGGCTGTGTGTATCTTTGTCTTTTCTTCATTCCCTCGTTGCCCCAGGTCGGTTCCTGGAGCCACACAAAGATGTGCACTTACTCGCAGGGTTGACCACGCTGACACCAGGAAACAAGCCTGGACATCACTTGACTAAGTAGCCCAAGCCTCTCTGGATGAACAGTGTGCGGTGACAAATGTTGATGTCACCATCCAAAGCCAGGCACAGAGGCACACACCTGTAATCCAGGTCTTGGGGGCAGAAGCAGGAGGATAGGCACAAATTCAAAGCCAGTCAGGGCTATATAGTGAGTACCCATTTCAAAAAGAAAAGAAAAAAGAGAAAGAAAAGAAAAGAAAGTTGAGAATAGTGTTTGCCTAACAAGCACGGAAGTCTTTTTTTTCTCAAGACAGGGTTTCTCTGTAGCTTGGAGCCTGTCCTGGAACTAGCTTTTGTAGACCACGATGGCCCCAAATTCACAAAGATCCACCTGCCTCTGCCTCCTGAGTGCTGGGATTAAAGCGTGTGCCACCACCATCCAGCTACAGAATTCTTCATTGGATCTCACCACCTGGTAAAACCAGGCACCCTTGAACTGGCCTTGTCCCGTAGTCAGAATAATGACTATCTTGAATATCACCATAGAACCTTCGTCTGGTGACAGATGGAGATAGAGACAGAGATCCACATCGGAGCGCTGGACTGAGCTCCCAGGGTCCATCCAGTTGAAGAGCAGAAAGAGGGAGAATATGAGCAAGGAAGTCAGGACCAGGAGGGGTTGGTCCACCCACTGAGACAGTGTGCCTGATCTAATTAATGGGAGCTCACCAAAGCCAGCTGGACTGGGACTGAACGAGCATGGGATCAAACTGGATCCTCTGAATGTGGCTGACAATGGGGGCTGACTGAGAAGCCGATGAGAATGGCACTGGGATTTGTCTCTACTGCATGTACTGGCTTTTTGAGATCCTAGTCTGTTTGGATGAACACCTTCCTAAGCCTGGATGGAGGGGGGGAGGGCCTTGGACTTCCCTCAGGGCAGGTTACCCTGTCCTCTCTTAGGACTGGGGTGGGGAGGGTGAGTGGGGGGAACAGGAGGGAAGTGGGAGGAGGGGAGGAAGTAGAAATTTTGAATGGTATTATTTATAAAGCAATAAAAAATTTTTAAAAAAACAGACAAAGTGTGATTCCATCAGTAGGGAGTCACACGCCTTTAATTCCATCACTAGGAAGGTGGAGGCAGAAGTGATATGGCTGGCTGGGGTGGGGGAGGAATATAAGGTAGAAGAAGAGGAACTCATTGCAGACTGTAGTCACATTGAAGATGGCCCCTTTTTCTGAACCTTGGTAGAGGTCAGAACTCTCTAGTGACTTGATTGCTTTTCTTTCTTTTTTTTTTTTTGGTTTTTCGAGACAGGGTTTCTCTGTAGCTTTGGTGCCTGTCCCGGAACTAGCTCTTGTAGACCAGGCTGGCCTCGAACTCCCAGAGATCCGCCTGCCTCTGCCTCCCAAGTGCTGGGATTAAAGGCGTGCGCCACCACCGCCCGGCGATTGCTTTGCTTTTCTGATCTTCATCTTGAACCCAAATATTTGTCTCTGGGTTTTTATTATCCGTGCTCCACCATATATATGAGGTTATATAGACAAATTGAGCACATAAAATGGGGCAATTCCAAAACTGGCATGAATGGTTGCTGTTATACCCTGGGATCTCCAATGCCCGAGCCTAAAAACGTCGCACGATATTTTTTTTTAGCTTTTAGATGCTAAAATTAAAAAAAATAATAATTAAAAAAATGTTTTTTCGATCATAAAAAGCAATTTTATGTAGTTTTACTTTTGTATAGCTACTTGGCTTTAAATTTTCACACGTGACTCGGGATATATTTCCGTGTGACAGTGGCTAGCCTGTGCTTTTGCCACCCAGTAGGGAAAACTTCATTCAAGAGTTTCGCCCTCGTCCTTTGCTGCAGAGGCGGAGGTTTGGGTCTGGACTCCAGGGCCAGGAGGCCCCAGAAGTCCAACGCTGTCGCCACGTTTGAGCTCCCTTCCGAGAAGTCCAGGAGACAAGAGAAAACACACCCGAGCAAGAGCCACTGAGACCTCCTGGAACCCAAAGCAGAGCCCACGCCCTCCTCCCTATCCCTCCCGTGAACGCCTCTGATTGACAGGGCGGACCGAGCACTAGAAACGAAGTGGCCCCATCTACCGGGGCGTGGCTAATAAAAGAGGCGGGACTTTCTGCTCAGCCGAGAGTACTTAAACAACTGGCCGGCAGTTTTCCCCCCGCATTGAGATTCCAGAAGCCCAAGCCTAGTGCGGCTTTGTGTGGCTGCAGGCGAGGTGGTGTCTTGGGATCTGGTGAGACTGAAACGCCGCTCGGTGGGTTCTCGGCTAGGTCGCCTCCTCTCCCTCCCGGCCCCGCCATGGCTGGGTACAGCTGCCTCACCTGCCGGATGGCGTTCCCTGACTCGGAGATGCAGCGAGCGCACTACAAGACGGACTGGCACCTCTACAACCTGCGGCGCAAGGTGGCCAACATGGCCCCGGTGACCGCCGAAGGCTTCCAGGAGCGGTTGCAGGCGCAGCGGGCGGTGGCGGAGGAGGAGAGCAAGGGCACGGCCAACTACTGCACCGTGTGCAGCAAGAAGTTCGCCACGTTCAGCGCCTACGAGAACCACCTCAAGTCGCGGCGGCACGTGGAGCTGGAGAAGGGACTGGGCGCCGATAGCAGCGTGGGCAAGGATGTCATGAACGCGGCCATCCAGCAGGCCATCAAAGCCCAGCCGTCCACGTCCCCCAAGAAAGTGCCCTCCGTGCCCGCGGAAGGGTCCCAGAGGGCGACGGGCCCGCGGCGGGGCGCTCAGGATCCGGACCCCGCGGAGAAGCCGCCCCGGCTGCAGTGGTTCGAGCAGCAGGCGAGGAAGTTAGCGAAGCAGCGGTGGGAGGAGAGTGAGCAGGAGGAAGAGGATGAAGACCAGGAGGAAGATTGGGAAGATATTGATTCAGATGATGGATTGGAATGTGAGAACCCTGGACAGAATGATGAGGATGAAGAAGCTGGGGAGAGCCCGCCCCCAGGTGCCATCCCAATAACAGACTGCTTATTTTGTTCCCATCACTCAAGCTCCCTCATGAAGAATGTGGCTCATATGACTAAAATCCACAGCTTCTTTATTCCTGATATAGAATATCTTTCAGATCTGAAAGGACTTGTTAAATATTTGGGAGAGAAAGTCGGTGTTGGCAAGATTTGCTTGTGGTGCAACGAGAGAGGGAAATCCTTCTACTCCACAGAGGCTGTGCAGGCACACATGAATGACAAGAGCCACTGCAAGCTCTTTGCAGATGGTGATGCGGCTTTGGAGTTCGCTGACTTCTATGACTTTAGGAGTAGCTACCCAGACTACAAGGAGGGACAGGACCCTGATGAGATTGAGGAGCTGTCCTCAGAAAAGACCTTGGAATGGGATGATGAAACCATGGAGCTGATACTTCCTTCTGGTGCCAGAGTGGGTCATTGCTCCTTGATGAGATACTACAAACAACGATCTGGCTTGTCAAGAACTGTGACGGCTGCTAGAAACCAGAAGGCTGTGGGCAGGGTACTCCAGCAATACCGAGCCCCGTGGTGGACAGGCAGCACAGGAGCAGCTCTTGTGCGGGAGCGGGACATGCAGTATGTTCAGAGGATGAAGTCCAAGTGGATGCTGAAGACGGGGATGAAGAACAATGCCACTAAGCAGATGCACTTCAGGGCCCAGGTGTTGTTCTGAGGCTGAGACCGGAGATGCTTCTCTGACTGCACTTTTCCTTCTTGTCTGAGGACCAGTGAAGTCAGATTGCAGAATGGATCTTTGCTGCTACTTCATTTGTTCTGATCTAATAAAGTCAAAATCATGCCAAAACAAAAAACATAAACCAGGCACCCTGTAATATCAACAGGTGGGAGGTAGAGCCAAAAGGATCAAAAAGTTCAGGCTGAAGCTGGGCGGTGGGGGCACACACCTTTAATCCCAGCACTAGCACGCCTTTAATCCCAGCACTCGCAAGGCAGAGGCAGGCGGATCTCTGTGAGTTCGAGGCCGGCCTGGGCTACAAGAGCTAGTTCCAGGACAGGCTCCAAAGCTACAGAGAAACTCTGTCTCGAAAAACAACAACAACAACAAAAAAGAAGTAGAAGTTCGGGTTGGAGAGATGGCTCAGCCATTTTTAATCCCAGCACTCGCAGAGGCAGGCGGATCTCTGTGAGTTTGAAATCAGCCTGGTCTACATAGCAAGTTGTAGGACAGGCTCCAAAGCTACAAGAAACTTTGTCTTGAAAAACCAAAAAAAGTTTAAGGTTATCCCCAGCAATATAAGAAATTTGAGACCAACTTGTGATACTTGAGGCCCTACCTATAAATAAATAAAATAAATAAAATTTGAAAATAAATAAACATTTAAAAGAGAGCTCAGGATCTGGAGAGATGGCTCAGCAGTTAAGAGCACTGGCTGCTCTTTCAGAGGACCCCTGTTCAATTCCCAACACCTACATGGTAGCTCACAGCTGTTTGTAACTCCAGTTTCAGGGGCTCTTGACACCCTCTTTTGGCTTCCTCAGGCACTGGGCATGCATATGATACACAGGCATACATGAATCAAAACACCATATACAGTAAATAAAGAAACAAAATAGCTCAACTCTTAAGTTATGAGTGAGCCGTGTTGGCTGGGCTAGCGTTGGCAATTCTCTTAGAGTATAACCGGGCACCTAATGAACACTAGAGATGTATTTGTTAACTAAGTCTGTACAAATAGCTGTGGGAGGAGACTGTGAAAACAGCCCACACTCTGAACATTTTCTCACATCCTTTCTCCAGCCGGTTTTAGAACCCCCTGCTCTACCTGCACCCTTGTATGTGCTAGGCCAGTTCTCTTAATTGGCCAATCTAGGCCACAGGTACACAAACAAGTCAGGGGAAAAAAAAACATTCATTTCTGAACTTTTTTTTTGTTTTTTTTTGTTAAATGAAAATCTTAAGAATAACTCAAGGGAGCCGTTGTAAGTACCACATAGGACAGTAGGCTACTGGGGGTAGAAAATGTGTCACTTGTAAAAGTACAAGCCACCATACAACATTTGACTGTAACTTTATTCCTCATTCAAAATCAGAAGTCGGGCAAGGAAGTACAGCCCCAAACCCTGGCCTTTGGCCCAGGCAAGTAGAGTGGATGAAAGCCGTGCCCTTGGTTGCCAAAGTCACTCCCCCGTGCCTTGAAGGGAGGTGGTACAGTTGTCAGAAGCAGCTGATCACGCCCTGGCACAGACAGCAGATTAGCGGCATTCTGGACTGGATAGCCCACCCTGGGAACCTGGTGGCCGTGGGGAGGTGGCAATGTGACTGGACGGCCTTGAAAGGACTGTGGGACACACAGGATACTCCCAGGTCAGGACAGCTTGTGCAGAGCCACACAGAACCTGCTGGAGCTGCTGTGGCAGGCCCTTCAGAAAGAAGGCAGAGCCAGACCAGGGCACACTGTGAGGGGCTCCCCGGAGCAGCTCTTCTCCCTTTTACTGTCTGAAGGAGGAGTCACAGCACAGATCAGTCTCTAGGATTAAATCCAGGAGGCATTACCATGACACACCGAGAATACCGAGAGAGCTGGGTGTGGTGCTGTTAGCCTGTTTCCCAGTATGCAGGAAGCTGGGGATGGGGCTTGGAAACCCCAAGGCCAGCCTGTGCTGCGGAGGACATTCTGTCCGTCCTGGTTCTTGGAGCCTCAGCTGAGAAAATGCCATCAGATTGCTTGTGGACAAGTAAGTCTATGGGACGTTTCCTTGATTACGAACTGGTGAGGGAAGGCGCTGCCCACTAAGGGCAGTTCTTCCCCATGACTATGAGTGGTAAGAAAGCCGCCTCAGGATTGGAGAGAGGGCTCAGTGGTTAAGAGCACTGGCCGCTCTTGCAGAGGAGCTGTGTTCAGTGCCCAGCATTCACATGAAACTCCAGTTCCAAGGGAACTGACCTCTGGAGGCCTCAGGCAGGAACGCAGTGCACGCATATGTAGGCAAAACACTCATAAACATAAACTCAGAAAAAACATTTAAGAAGATAGTCTCAGCCAGGTATCCCGGTCTGGGTAGATGCATAGCTGGGCTGGCCACACCCACAGAAAGTGAAAAGGGTCCTAGGACTTACAAAATTTTAAAAAGGCAGTGTGTGGACACCTAAGAGGACTCAATTTCTGCACGAGGTGGGCGGGGTCCCACGAGGGCCTTATTCTGAAGAGTTTCTCCCTTGGGGGTGTGGGAGGAAGTCTTCAATAAAGGAGCAGAGGAAGTCGGGTGGTGGTGGCGCACGCCTTTAATCCCAGCACTCGGGAGGCAGAGGCAGGCCGATCTCTGTGAGTTCGAGGCCAGCCTGGTCTAGAAGAGCTAGTTCCAGGACAGGAACCAAAAAGCTACAGAGAAACCCTGTCTCGAAAATTAAAAAAAAAAAAAAAATCGAAGTCAACACAAGAGCATACAATATCCAGATGTTCTCTTTAAACTGCCCGCGGAGGCGGAGGTCGCCGGTTCGAATCCCGGCTTGTGTGTCTGTGTCTGTGTGTGTTTGTGACTTGTGCGCATGCGGCATGATAAATCGGGGGGGGGGGGATAAAAATAAAGGAGCAGAGGCCTTAGGTGCTGAGTCTCCTGGTGAGTGTTTCTTTCCTCTGCTCCTGAGCACTGTGTCATTGGCAACAGTTATGGCCAAGGAGTTCTGAATACTACCTGTGGTCAAATCACCGGATCAAGCCTCTTTTCTTAGGCGGTAGCTCTGAGGTGATGGAGGGCTACATTGGCGTGGCTACTAGGCCTTTCTCTCTAGTCTCACGGTGACAGTCTCTGTATATCTTCTGTCAGAACTTTGTCCAAAGCAAGGAGTGGTGACTCATGTCTTTAATCCCAGCACTTGGAAGGTTGAGACCAGCCTGGACTAGCGCTGAGATCGTGTTTCAAAATAATAATAATAATAATAATAGTAATAGTAATAATAATAATAATAATAATAATGGTTTGAAGACTAGGCCAGGCACCAGGCAGTGGTGCTGCTGTCTAGTGGCTGAACTCCAGTTTCCAGACCCTTGCATACCAGGACATCATACCGGAGAGGCCACCCACTCAGCTTTCATTCAGTGCAGATGGCCTCAGCCCAGCTTTATGTGTCCTCTGTGCCAAGGCTGGGGCTCTGGTGTGGGTGTGCCAAGCCATAATGGTTGATGGCTGCTTCCCAAGAGGAGGCTTTTGGCTTCCCAGCCTCTGGATTGTTGCTCAGTTGGTAGAGGGCAGCCTGGTATGCATGAAGCCCTGGGTCCATCTCCAGCACCCCAAGGAACCAGCTGTGGTAGTGCACATCTGTAGACTAAGCTGTGAAATTTAGGGTTATCCATTATGAGACCTGTCTCAAAGATTTAGCAGAACTTTATCAGAAAATGTTATTTACATAAAATGGGCTCTTGGGCTCCAGAAAAGACTGTCGAGACAGCATTGCACAAGTCCCCCAGTCAGCCACTATGCCCCTGGGACAATACTGTTCTGGCCACAGGAACTTGAGTGTACACCTTTTGCCCCAGGGTCCTCAAGAACTCTGAACTAAGCCCTCTAGGCAGTAGCAGGCCCATCAGGAGAATTAAAAGGCTGGCTTATTTCAGGTGGTCACACACCCTTAATCCTTTGGGGGGGGGCAGCTAGGTCTCTAAGTTCAAGGCCAACCTGGTCTACAGAGCAAATTCTAGGACATCCAGGATTGCTACAGAAAGAAACCCTGTCTCAAAAAAAAAAAAAAAAAAAAAATAACAAAACAAAACAAAAAAGGGGGGGGATGAAGAAAAATAAGGAAGTCCCATCAGCCTCTCTGTGGAAGCTGGAAAGAAGAGACTGCTAGCTACATACATACATGTGCTAATCAACTAAAATTTTTAGGCACAGTTCTTCAGTCACAGCTGTGAACGCAAATGCCCACCAGTCCTGTGAGGTTAGTGGCTGCTACTCTGGATAGTGAAAGTATAGAGCATTTCTTTCCATTGTGGCCAAAAGTTCTTCTGGGCAGGGCTGGTCTCATCTTTCTCAGTCACAGCCTTATTCTCAGCAGACCTTCAGCAGTTCTGGCAAGCCATCAGTTACAAGTGTGACATCCCCAGAGGATGGCTCTCTCCCATCGGGGTAAGACACTACCCTAGCCTGCTGCAGAAGGACACTGCTCCTGTTTATGCATGTCACATTTCTTCAGTTATACAACTGATCTTAATCTTGAGGCATTTTTCATAGGACATGGCCTCCCTGGAGTCCTGGATTCTGCTGATGGCCCTCTTTATTCCGTAAGGCACACTTTTTTATCTGTGTACCACCAGAACTCTTTCTTTCTTTCCTTTCTTTCTTTCTTTCTTTCTTTCTTTCTTTCTTTCTTTCTTTCTTTGTTTAAGAAATCGACTGACCCACCCGAGACCTATTATGTATCTGTCTTTTACTAGTGTCTGTGAAATTATGATTAAAGGTGTGCGCCACCACCACCCCATGACTAATGTGATTGTTAAAGGTTGAATATTAACCTGGTGGTGGTGGTGCACATCTTTAATCCCAGCACTCCGGAGGCAAAGGTGGGCAGATCTCTGTGAGTTTCAGGCCAGCCTGGTCTACATAGTGAGTTCTAGAACACCCAGCACCATGTAGAGAGACCCAGTCTCAAAAAAAAAAAAAAAGTGTGTGTGGTGGGAGGGAAGGTTGGAAAACACTTAGAAATCGAGACCCTACTAACTCTAACATTGAGAGCCACATGGGGAGCCTTATTTGGGAGCAGGGTCTGGGAGGTGAATCATTACTTCCCCTGGGGAAAGGGCAAAGTGTGGACACACTGTGCAGAGGAGAAGCAGTGAGATGTGGTGTAGTGGGAGCTGCGGGCCTCTTCCCACAGCCCGGCTCTCGCATGGTTAACTTTATACCCGAAATAACAACACACAAACTGTATTCTTTTAAATAATATTTATTTATTTATTATGTATACAATATTCAGTCTGTGGGTGTGCCTGAAGGCCAGACGAAGGCACCAGACCTCATTACAGATGGTTGTGAACCACCATGTGGTTGCTGGGAATTGAACTCAGGACCTTTGGAAGAGCAGGCAATGCTCTTAACCACTGAGCCATCTCTCCAGCCCCCAAACTGTATTCTTTTAAATACTGCTTGGCCCATTAGCTCTAGCCCTTACTGGCTAATTCTCATATCCCGATCAACCCATCTCTAATAATCTCTGTAGCACTAGTCTTACCAGGAAAGATTCAGCATGTCTGACCTGGCGGCTGGCTGCATTGCGTCTGCTCTGGAGAGGAGCGGCATTGCGTCTGCCCCAAGAGAGGAGAGGAAATGGCATCTGAGCTCACTTCCTCTTCCTCCCCGTATTCTGTTCTGTTTACTCCACCCACCTATGTTCTAACCTATGCGGGCCAAGCAGTTTCTTTATTATTTAACCAATGACCTTCCTCCATCATTTCCCCTTTTTCTGTTTAAACAAAAAAAGGAAGGCTTTAACTTTAACATAGCAAAATTACATATAACAAAACAGTTATCAAGTAAGAATTACAATATTTACACCTATTTTATCTTTATCATAACTAAGGAAAACTATAACTAACTATATATTCTTCAACTCCATCAAAGACTCGAGAAGGATACAATATTTCCTAAACAAACAAGATAAGCAACTTTCAAACTCTAGAAATGACAAAGACATCTCGCTGCCTGGACAGTCACCCAAAGTTCCTCTGTACCGTTGGGGCATCCATCTTCGGCCTACAGGTCCATAGTATCCAGAGACATTTCCATGAAGCAGGAAATTTCAAAGTCAGTTCAGTCAGTATCTGCTGTGTCCTGCAGAATGTCTCGCAGACTCCTTCATGAATCAGGAACCCCGAAAGATCATCTCACCTTTAGGCAAGTTCAGTAGTCCTCTCTCTCTGTGGGTTCTCTGTGTCCACTTTATACAATAGTCCAGGCAAGAGAGTTTTTTGCCCAAATGGCTATCAAACTCTATAAGGTGCCTCTTTGATGCCCATCTTCTTTCTTCTTGAAATAGATTGGTGCTGCCAGGAGCAGACGTGTCTCATTGTCATGAAAAACCCTAAGTTATTAAAACATTTAAAATACCATATTCTCTAGCCTTTGAAAGATATGATGAATGCCTATCTGAAATATATCCATGCACATCTAGAAAATCTAACTAACATGACTACAAACTTGACTATTATAGATGATTATCCATTAACAACCTATATACATTACATTTTTACATGAACTACACAATCCCAATACCTTAATCAATATCAGAAATACATATACATATAACAAGATTGACCTTAAATTTATATCAATAAACCAAGATTCATATCAATGCAAATTATTCACATCTATATCATCTCCCCCTTTAAATGTAAAAGAACATTTATAAACAATATATGGGAACATGGGCGCAGTTATTTCTCTCCAAACTGCTTCCTGCTGTATGGGGGTGCTGTTATTTAGGTCTTTCTTGGTATAACCTGTCTGCTAGGTTCATCTCAGTAGGCAGTTGAGTGAAGTAATTTTTTGAAGGTGTTCACAGCAACCTTTCAGGAGGGCGTGGTCTGTCATACCATATTGGGATCGAAGAAGCAATCCATAGAGTCTCATTCTCTGTGAAAACAAAAGAAGAAACTCTTTTCCAAAGTATCATATCCTTAGATCCAAATTCTTTTTTTTTTTTTTTTTTTTTTTTTTTGGTTTTTCGAGACAGGGTTTCTCTGTGGCTTTGGAGCCTGTCCTGGAACTAGCTCTGTAGACCAGGCTGGTCTCGAACTCACAGAGATCCGCCTGCCTCTGCCTCCCGAGTGCTGGGATTAAAGGCGTGCGCCACCACGCCCGGCCTTAGATCCAAATTCTAAAGTCAAGGTATTTTCAAAATATCTATGTTGGATTAGTTCAGCAGCATTTATAAACAAATACCTTTTAGCAGATGTTGCTCTTTCCTCAGCATTCAAACAATTCAAAGAGAGCATAATAGCATACAGTATCAAGATTTTCTGTTTATTTTCCATCTTTGTGCGCTTTATTTTAACCTCTATTTCATTTATTTTTACTTTACTTTTATTTTATTTTTGAGACAGTTTCTCTGTATATATTGTCCTAAAATAACTCTGTAAACCAGACTGTCCTTGAACTCTCAGAGATCCTTCTGTCTCTGCCTCCCAGGCATTGGGATTAAAGGCGTGTGCTACCACACCTTGAAGTCACAGAGGTCAATCTCCCTCTGCCTCCCAAGTGTTGGGATTAAAGGTGTGTACTACCACACCCAACTACTTTTACTTTCTTTTCTTTTTTTTACTTTTAAGAATTTTAACTTTTGGACAGGCAGTGGTGGCGCACTAATCCCAGCACTTGGGAGGCAGAGGCAGGTGGATCTCTGTGAGTTCAAGACCAGCCTGGTCTACAAGAGCTAGTTCCAGGACAGGCTCCAAAACCACAGAGAAACCCTGTCTCGAAAAACCAAAAAAAAAAAAAAAAAAAAAAAAAATTTAGCCTGCATATATTTTTAAACACACTGTAAATCTTTAAGACGTTTTCTTTGACTTTGAATCTTTCTTTTACTGTATATGTCTCTTTTTTGACCACATGAGTCTTTAATTTACTGACCAATATAGGTAGGACTAAAGCCGTGGCTTTGGCAGCTGGATCCAGCCCATTCCTTAGCTTTCCAGCCTCCTGGCTGAGGTATCTACTATAGCCACATTTATCGCTACAACTCTAGGCATTTCAAGGTCCCTGCCAGTAAACAAACTGCAACAGTTATTAAGCAACACTCAAAAAGCTCTGTAGTCAGGACCGCCTGCTTGAAAGAGTAAGAGTTTGCCCAGCATTTTAAAACAGCACAACTTTTTTCCTGCTATGGCTGAAAACCAAAAAGCATGCCTTCAGCTTTTATCAATACCATTTAAGTGTTTCGTGGCAGGACCTCTTAATGAGCTGCAGGGTTTTGCAGCTAAAGCTGAGTCAGGGAGCCTCTCTTAGCTGAGAGTGCTTGCTTGCCTCTAGCAAACAGAGCAGACCCGAGAAATTGCTGCTACCAAGAAAACATGCTTTACTCTATTCTTTCCCAAGCTTTCTCAGGCTTTCTGTAGATTCAGTGCCCCACATTGGGCACCATCTGTAGTGGGAGCTGCGGGCCTCTTCCCACAGCCCGGCTCCCGCATGGTTAGCTTTATACCCGAAATAACAACATACAAACTGTATTCTTTTAAACACTGCTTGGCCCATTAGCTCTAGCCCTTACTGGCTAATTCTCATATCCCGATCAACCCATCTCTAATAATCTGTGTAGCACTAGTCTTACCGGGAAAGATTCAGCATGTCTGACCTGGCGGCTGGCTGCATCGTGTCTGCTCTGGAGAGGAGTGGCATTGCGTCTGTCCCAGAGAGGAGAGGAAATGGCATCTGAGCTCACTTCCTCTTCCTCCCCGCATTCTGTTCTGTTTATTCCACCCACCTATGTTCTAACCTATGCGGGCCAAGCAGTTTCTTTATTATTTAACCAATGACCTTCCTCCATCAACGTGGTGAGCTGGAGGCAAAGACGAGAGCTAAGGGGCACTAGACAACTGGGCTAGGCAGTGCCCTGGGAGGACAACCAGGAGACAGAGCTGGCTGCATGTGAGGTTGCCATGGCAACAAAGACATTGTGTGCCCTTTTGCCATGCCATCGCCCCTCCCTACACTCGAAGGACAATGCACAAGACAGACTGTACTCGGTTTGCTTCCATCTATCTTAGAGCATTCCTTGTGACCATTCTCTAGGAGCTAGTCTCTCGTCGACCATCCCTACTCCTTCACCCCGTGGTCTCAAACTCACAGACACCTGCCTGCTGCCTGCCTCTGCCTCCTGAGTGCTGGGATTAAAGGCACGTGCCACCAGCACCCCTGGTGAATGTCTTTTAAAATAAAATTGCAAAGGCTTTGTAGGAAGATACAGGGTTCAGCTGAGGTATTGCTGGTAATGATAGTAGATTGTGCCCTCTCTGTAGAGAAATCAGGGGTCTCCATCGAAAACCTCCCTTGCCTAAGAGCAGGTCCAGAGATGGCTCTGAAATGCAATGGAACAGGTTAAGAACTGAATAGTCTTTGGCCCTTGGGCCCTAGGATAAAACCCATCTAACTGCAGCAGGCACAAAGCCCACAGAGGCAAGTCTGGCCAAGAACTCAGCCCAGAGGCTGGCAGATGAGGGGTTAAAAAGGTTCTTCAGAGAGCAGTGAGATGCCTGTAAGGTTATGGGCTGTTGGTAATCATTGTGAAGCTCTGCATTCTAATCTCTGTCTTTCTACTTAGCACCTACACGGCTTGAATCAAGACTATTCAACAGGTCCTGGTTCACCTGCGTGCAAAACAGGGCCAACGCTCACCCTATAACAATATACACAGGACACACTCAGTCATTGAGTCAGTGCCTAGTAGTTTCTCTATCCTAAAAAGGAAGCAAGGTGGCTGCTGAGATGGCTCAGTTCGTTAAGGGGCTTGCAGCCAAGTTCAACGATCTGACTTTGATCACTGAGACCTCTGGCCATCACATGTGAACCCTGGAACATGCACTCGCGCGCGCACACACACACACACACACACACGTATACATATATAAACATATATGCATAATAAAGAAATGAATTTGTAAAAAGGTTTCGTTTTGTTTTGGGCTTTTTGTTTGTTTTGAAACAGGGTTTTTCTGTGTAACAGCCAGAGAACTCTCTCTGTAGATCACACTTGCTTCGAGCTCCCCTAACCTCTGCCTCCCGAGTGCTGTATAAGCACCACTACTGGGGGGGGGGAGTTCTTTTTAAGCAAAAATTCCTACTCTTTCTCAGCTGTCATCCTAGGGATTTTGGGCACCAGCGCCCCCTGCCGGCCTCACCGGACATCGTCATCTCCAGGACCCGGAGGAGAAAGTGTGCTGCACAGAATGTGCTCAGTCTTACCCCCCTCCGCCTCTTGAGGGCGTGACTTCCCAGGAGAAGCTCCAGTGAAGCCACTCCCACTTCCGGGCGGAATCTGGCGGGGACCACGTGATTCGCCAAAGATGGCGGCGCCCAGTGAGGCGGCGTGAAAGTTGTGGGAAGTCAGCCTGGCGGGGTGGGTGTGTGAATCAGAAGCTTGGAGGCCCTGGGAGCCATGTCGCGACTGATCATGAAGAACCTCCCTAATGGGATGAGCAGGAGCTGGGTGAGGGGTCCGGAAGTGAAAGCGGGGTTCCGGAAAATGAGGGGGAAGGATGGAATGATTTTTAAGTCTGAGGCAGGACTGGGGAGGTCCGAACCCAATGGGACGGGGACCCCCTTCTGACCACCCTAAAAAGCGGGAAGAGAGGCTGTTGTCATTATAATTATCACCATTGAGTGCCACCTTATGGGTGCCTGACTCCTAAACGGATAATCCTGGTCCAGGCAGATGCTAGCCCCTTACTTTCTGCCTCGGATCCCATCCCCTCTGTGTAGTTGTTGACCTCATGAATCCACTCAGTTCTCTCTCCCACTCCCGAGGCTGTTGGGGGAAACAGGAGGGGAGGTGGCCCTGAAACGGCTTTCGTGGTTTCTCCTTAAGTGGAGACGGGGCATCCCAGCCGTGATCACAGACCCTGGCATCTGGTAGGCATGCATTCGGTAACTGCTTGTCGTGCCGGGTAAAGGAGGAAACCAGCGCGTGTATGTGGTGATAGGTGACCAGATGGACACTCAGAGGACCCCTCTTTGTTGTGGTGGTTAATTTTGGTCAACTTAACACAAATCGGAGTCACTTAGAAAGAGGGAACTTCAGTTGATGAATTGCTTCCATATGATTGCTCCGTGAGCAAGTCTGTGAGACATGGATGGGTGATGGATGTGGGAGGGCCTAGGCCACTGTGGGTGGTGTCACCACTTAGCTGCTTAAATACACTAGCTGAGCCAGTAAGTCTGCAGAGTTGCTCCATGGTCTCTGCTTCAGTTCCTGCCTTGGCTTCCCTGAATGATCGACTGTGATTGGGACCTGTGAGCCAAATAAGCTTACAGGACCCAATCACAGGGATAAAGTGGTTTGCTAACTGATAACAGCTTGGAATGTCTGGGGGTGGTTCATGGGAGTGTCCTCCCAAAGCTGTCTCTGAGAGTGTCCCCGAGGTTCCAGGGCGGAGGGGGCATTCTTCTGCACTCCTGTTGTCACCCTGCTGTCCCTGTTACCCCGGGCTTGTTTTCTTCTGTGACTGAGCCTGCCTCATGGTAAACAGTCACCCTGACAGCCATCATTTGCTGTCACCCTGTGCCATGCAGGTGCTGCCTCCCCAACATCCTTTGTTAGCCTAGGAGGTGACTGTGGATTCCCAATCCCCGTGTGCCCCTAATTCTGTCTCTGCTCTGTCGTCTCCTGCTTCCTGGGTCCCCCAGTCTCTATCCTAACCTTTTGCTGTGAGCAGAGGGAACAGCATCATCTCTGGTCACCTGTTAGAGAGTGTGGGGGGCAGAGCTAGTCCTCTAATGGCCCTGGCCAGAATGACTTTGTGGAGGACGAGGTCAGGTTTGGGTGAATCGCTTTAGTGAACTCAGCAAGTCGAGACCACTGCATTCTGGGAAACCTACGCTCCTGGAGCTGAAGGAAGCATACACGTGCCTGCGTGTTGCAGCAGCTGTGGAAGCCAGCTCTTTGTCCCATACAGGTGGAGACCCAAGGAAACCCTGAGTCTGGAGCAAACATGCCCAGAAGCCCAACCAGCCCAAGCAGTCATCACAAGACTCCATTCCCTCAGACACTAAAAATATATGTAGGCGGTGTCCCCAGCCCTGTGCCCAGTGTTGGCAGGGTGGTCTCTGGCTGGGAGGCAGTTGAAAGTATCTTTTGGATGGTTTTGGAAGGTGGGTATGCACTTTGTCTTCCCTCCTCCAGCATTGTTGTCTGCCTTCCGCTTTCAGGATGACAAAAAGAAAAAGGTGCCCAGTGACCTGGAGCAGGTGAGTGCTCTGTGGGTGGAGGAGGGGCTGCGAACATTGAGAGGGTGGAGGGCTGGAGAGCCTCTGCCTCTCCGCCTGGCTGACTGCCTCAGCTGAAGAAAGATGCCGAGTTCCAGGAGTTCCTGTCAGTTCACCAGAAGAGGGCCCAGGTGGCCACGTGGGCAAACGATGCTCTGAACACTGAGCTCCCAAGAGCAAGGACCAAGCCAGCAAGTGACTATCTGAACTTCAACTCCAACTGGGACTCAGGGCAGGAGAGTGAGGAGGAGTCAACTGGAGAGGAACCTGAAGGTGAGCGTACACCCCAGGTACACATAGGCCTTTGCCTTGCTTGCCCTGACCAGATGGACACAGGGACAATATACTTGGCACAAGCATACAAAGGACACTTTGTGTGTACTCTCTGGTGACAAGGGCTGCAGGAAAGGGACAGCCAGGTGCATCTGTGGGACGAGCAGCCCACCCACAGGTGTCTCTCCTCCAGGCAGATCTGGTCACCTGACTCAGCCACTATTCACTGAGCGTGTACAGTATGCCAGCACAGCTTTGGGGACTGTGGACACAGCAGTGAGAAAAGACCCCAAGAATCCCTGTACCTGTAGCGTGGGCTTCGCAGTAAGAGCAGAGGGACGGAGGCAAGTGGTTCCCAGTTGAGTAGGTGTGGTGGCAGGGTGTGGGAAAGCTTCCCAGAAGGACCCCTGCTGCTCTAGGGGTTAGTGGTAGGGTGTCTTGTCCTCATGGGCCCTGCTGTGACTGCTAAGTAGCCAATCAGAGCACAGAGCGTAGGCCCTAAGTCCTACAGTCCACTGTAAGAGCTGTTCTGGTTTATCGGTGAGGATGTGGCACTAACTCAGCTCAACCTGGTTAAAGTCTGCTGAACTTAGGGAATGTGGGACTGAGGGTGGGGAGGCTGGGGAAGTAGGGAACAGCCTTGGAGAGGCTCAGAGGAAGGGGCGGCCAAGGAACTGGAGAGGCAGAGGGAGCCAAAGGAAGGAGCTGGAACTCCCCACTAGAGGGTGCTGAACAGAGCTGTTGAACAGAGCTGTAGCCCCACAGTGTGCTCAGAGGGCTACACAGGCTGCAGCTCAAGCAGGCTTCCCTCTCCTGCTTTCTCTGCCTCAATTCTTGTCATCTGAGTATGCCACACCAGGTGTCTGCTGTACTTTAATGCAAACTAGACTGTTCACCAGGGACACCAAGAGTAAAGGACAAAGTGTCAGCCAGCAGTCTTGAATCTGTTCTGGATGTAGAACTCAGACATCTGGGCCATCCATTCCTATCGGAGATTTCTCAGGGGGTCTTCCTTGACCAAACCTGTTTTTTCTTAACCTGGAATGAATCCACAGCCTCTCATTTCCTGTGGAAACAAAAGCAAAACTCTTCTCCAAAGTAATGTACCTTTTGACTTCAATTTTGAAGTCAAGGTATTTTCAAAATATATATGTTGGATTAATCCAGCAGCATTTATAATCAAATAACTTTTAGCACTTTTTGCTCCTTCCTCAGCAGTCATACAATTCAAAGACAACACAATAATATACAGTATCCACACTTTCTGTGTATTTTTCATCTTTACATGGCTTTATTTTAAACTCTATTTTTATTTTTAATTTTTGGCTTTTTGAGACGAAGTTTCCTTGTATATCTTTGGCTGTCCTAGAACTCACTCTGTATACCAGGCTGTCCTTGAACTCAGAGATCAGCCTGCCTCTGTTCTGTCTCCCAAGTGTTGGGATTAAAGGTGTGTGCCACCACACCCAACTATTCTTTCTTTTTTATTTTAAGGACTTTATCCTTTTTTCTCCCAAGCCTATATATATATATATATATATATATATATAAAATATTTATTATGTATACAATATTCTGTCTGTATGTCTGCACCAGACCTCATTACAGATGGTTGTGAGCCACCATGTGGTTGCCGGGAATTGAACTCAGGACCTTTGGAAGAGTAGGCAATGCTCTTAACCACTGAGCCATCTCTCCAGCCCCCATCTAAATATATTTTTAAACACACTGTAAGCCATTTAGAGGTTTTCTTCATCTGAATCTATCATTACTGTATATCTCTTCTTCTGATCACATGAGTCTTTAATTTGCTAAGCAATATGGCTAAGATTAAAGTCGTGTCTTTGACAGCTAGATCCACCCCATTCCTTAGATTTCTTGAGAATCTGGTGGAGATACTGACCAGAGCCGAGTTTATTGCCACAACTCTATGGCATTTCAAGGTCCATGCCGCCACCAAGAAACATGCTATAGGCTATTTATAAACATCATTTAAGTGTTTTGTGGCAGAGCCTCTTAAAAGGGCTGCAAAGTTTTTTCAGCTAAAGCTGAGTCAGGAAGCTTCTCTTAAATGAGACACATTTGCCTCTAGCAAACAGAGCCCACCTGAGATAATGCTGCTATCAATAATACGTGCTTAACTCTATTCTTTTCTTTTTTTTTTTTAAACATCTTTCATGGGTTATTCAACTTCATTTTATGTGCATTGGTGTGAAGGTGTCAGATCCCCTGCAACTGGATCTTCAGACAGTTGTGAGCTGCCATGTGGGTGCTGGGAATTGAACCTGGGTCCTCTGGAAGAGCAATCAGTGCTCTCAACCACCGAGCCATCTCTCCAGCCCGACTCTATTCTTTTCTGTCTAGAATCACTTCCCAAGCTCTCTCAGGCTTTCTGTGGATGCAGTTGTCCACATGTTGGGCACCATTTGTTGACTGAGATTTCGGTGCTGTCGGACAATGATCCTGTCACTTGTATTATTTTAATAAAATGCTGATTGGCCAGTAGCCAGGCAGAAAGGTTAGGTGGGGCAACAAGAATTCTGGGAAGAGGGAAGTTTAGTCTGTAGTCGTCACCTAGGCAGAGAGGAAGCCAGACACAGAGCAAGAAAGATGTGACTGCCTAGCTGAAAAAAGGTACCAAGCCATGTGGCTAACACAGACAAGAATTATGGGCTAATATAAGTTATAAGATTTAATAAGACACCTGAGCTACTAGGCCAATCACTTTATCATTAATGTAGACCTCTGTGTGTTTCTATGGGACTGAACAACTGAAGGCCCAGGTAGGACAAAAGCTCAGTCAACACTCAGCTGTGAGACTGCCTCTCACCTCCCCCAGCTGTGAGGCTGCCCCTCACCTCCCCCAGTTGTGAGGCTGCCCCTCACCTCCCCCAGTTGTGAGGCTGCCCCTCACCTCCCCCACCTGTGAGGCTGCCCCTCACCTCCCCCACCTGTGAGGCTGCCCCTCACCTCCCCCACCTTTCTCCTTAAAGGTGATGTTGTGTTCCTTCCATTCCAGAACCTGCTGCTCTTTTTTTTATTGTTATTACTTCTAACACTGTCATATTTACAACAAGATCCAAATTCCTCCGCCTTTCCTTATTCTCATTTCATCTCACTTTCCCTGTCATGTTCTAGGCGTCAGGCTCTCATTTCTCAGAATAAGAACAGACTGCTCTTCCCTTAACTTTGACTTTTATCATCTCATTTTAAATGACATCTTACAAAACTTCTCTTTATATATGTTTTCCTTGCTCTAAGTCAGTTCCCTCAATTCTTCTCAGTGATTTACGGTTTCATCCTCCAAATTCTTTTATTTACCATATTTTAGTTGTGGGAGGTTACTTCTGTGTTGCCCCATGTGCTGGTCATAGTCAAAACTGCCTTTTAGACATAGAGAAGTAGATTAGTTGGGAACCCCACTACACCCAAGGTTGTACTGATAACCAGAACCCAGCGTTGTCATTCACTCAAGATAACCAGACACACTACGTATGCAGGGAACTCCATGGTGTCCGTTTGACACAGTACTTATGCTCTACACCTCTTCAGGACTGCTGCAGATGTTGGAGGGACACCACCTTAATCTGCCCTGGGGTTGGAGAGTCTCTTGGGTATCCTGGCCTTACAACCAGGGACTACCCTATCTCAGGCTAAGACATACCACACAGCTTAGCAGCCTTGGGGAGATATGCTTAGGACCAAAGTTAGGAACTTAGAGTGTAAACCTGTGTGATGACTGATGGAGGAGGGCCATCTTTCTATCTGTTGCTTTCATTGGTTAATTAATAAAGAAACTGCTTGGCCTCTGATAGGGTAGAATTTAGATAGGCGGAGTAGATAGAACAGAATGCTGGGAGAAAGAAGCCGAGTTAGTGAGTCGCCATGATTCGCCCACCAGACACAGATGCAGGTTAAGATCTCCCTGGTAAGCCACCAGATCGTGGTGCTACACAAATTATTAGAAATGGGTTAATCTAGATATGAGAGCTAGCCAGTAAGAGGCTAGAGCTAATGGGCCAAGCAGTGTTTAAAAGAATACAGTTTCCGTGTAATTATTTTGGGGCATAAGCTAGCCATGCGGGCGGCTGGGTGCCGGGGACACAGCCCTGCCGCTCATATTACAACAGATGACCCTCAGCAAAATAAATATAATTTTTGTTAGCCAGGTATGGTGGCATGCATCTTTGTAATCCCAGCACTCATGCAGGCAGATCTCTGTGAGGGAGGCCAGCCTGGTCTACAAAGTCAGTTGCAGGACAGTCAGAGCTGTTACACAGAGATATCCTGTCCTGAAAACAATCCAATAAGCAAATACATGGGCCTCCACTGCACGCTGCCTAGCGCTTTCATGAGAACCAGAGTCAAATGCTGCAGGCTCTTCATGTTTCCACTGCCCTAAACAAGCTTGTTTGACCCATCTACATCTTCACTTATGCTTGATCACATGTGGGCGGGGAGAGAATGGGTATTGGGGGACAGGGAAACACGTAGGCAGGAAATACATCAGGATATGTGCTTCCTCCTGATTGGACCTTGTGGGGTTGCCTTTTTAAGCCTCTGCAAGGCATGACATGTGGTCATTTTTCTGGGAACTCAGAAGTGGACCTGGCTAGAGCTCATCCAACTGGCCCATATTTAATTAAAGCTTGCTTCAGATTTGGCTTTACAGTATGGTAGTGGCTTATTCTTGACCAGTGGGATTAACACGGTATACGTTCAATTCATTGGTCTTGTCAGGAATTAAGAGTTTATATTTAATAAGGACTGTAAAAATCGAAATAATTATGGAAGCCAAATGCCTAGGAGATTCAAGAAACAAAAATGCTTCTAGTCTGCAAGCCCCTTGCTCAAGGACAGAGAGTTCCTGAAATGCTGGAGGTGATTGTTTACGGGGTTAACAAGGAGGTTTTCACTTCCCTAAACAGATTTGTTTGACCCATCTCCACCGGATGTGCTTGATCACCTGTGGGGGGAGGTTCAGAAGCAGGAAAACGGTCAGGATGTATGTTTGGACCCTGGTTGGACTTGATAGGAAATTTGCTGGCCTACTCTTGGATGCACCCCAATAAAAATCAAGCTTGCTTCAAACTTGGCACAAATCGTGGTGGTCTTATTCTCGACGGTGGGATTAACACATCACTCTTGTTGTATAGACACAAAGTCAAGGTTTAAATAAGGTGAAAGATTTTAAAGAAGGCCTGCTGCCAAGAAGACTACCAGTGTTACGGAATTAGTATGACGTTATAGCAATGACATAAATGAACTCTACAACAATGTCATACAATTAGTATCTTCTTCCCAGTGTGTATCACTTCACACACTCAGAGGGTAATAAAAGAAAACGCTCCTTAGTAATAGTGCACATCCACCCCTGACTCCTGCTCAAAGAGGAGCTGATCTTGAGTAGAAGATTCTACTAACAAACATACCTTAGGCCATGCATTCCACACAGGCTGCAGGTGTTTTTGTTTTTTTTTTTTAACTCTTGTTCTTTGGGGGCCCACCACCCAGTTGCCAAAAAGTACACGGAAAATACATGGAGACATTTTTTCTTATGAATGCCTGGCCTTAGCTTGACTTATTTTTAGCCATCTTTTCTTAAATTATCCCATCTACTTTTTGCCTCTGGGCTTATTTGTTTGTTTGTTTTTTGTTTTGTTTTGCTTTTTCGAGACAGGGTTTCTCTGTAGCTTTGGAGCCTGTCCTGGAACTAGCTCTTGTAGACCAGGCTGGTCTTGAACTCACAGAGATCCGCCTGCCTCTGCCTCCCAAGTGCTGGGATTAAAGGCGTACGCCATCACTGCCCAGCACTTTTACCTTTCTTGATTTTATATATCTTTCCTTGCTTCTTACTCCGTGGCCGACTGTGTGGCTGGTGGTTGGCCCCTCATCCTATTTCCTTCTTCTTTTCTCCTCCTTCCCTCATCTATTTATCCTCTCTGCCCACCAGACCTGCTTATTTCTCTCTCCTGCCCAGCTATTGGCCATTCAGCTCTTTATTAGGCCAATCAGGTGTTTAGGCAGGTAAAATAACACAGCTTCACAGAGTTAAACAAATGCAACATAAAAGAATGTAACACAACCGGGTGGTGGGGGTGCACACCTTTAATCCCAGCACTCGGGAGGCAGAGGCAGGCGGATCTCTGTGAGTTCGAGACCAGCCTGGTCTACAAGAGAGTTCCAGGGCAGCCAGGACATGGAGAAACTGTCTACAAAACAAACAAGTACACTACACCCGTGTTCTTCTCAAATAGTTGTCACCCAGGTTCATCTGCCCACCTGGCAGAATTACACTTTTCCTATGAAGAGACGGAGTCAGTGGCAGGTCAGGCCTTGTGAATGGTTGTGGCCTGCTCTGCCCCCTTGAGTGGTCTCGTAGGGCCATGCTTTGATAAGGGGATGGACCTAATGGCTGGCTGTAAGGGAGGGTTCTCTCCCTTTGTTACAGAGTTGGAGTCTAACTGGAGGTCAGTTCAGCGAATAAACTTTCTTAGCGACCCTGGACTTTAATTATGGCACAATTTCTTCCTTACGGTTTGCAGCAAGCCTACTATTACTTTTCTTTCAGTAGTATTGGAGGCAGCTCTCCCTTAGCTAAACTCTGTTAAATCCTTTATAGCATCAATCTCATTATTTCAAATTTTTGCTGCATCACCAAGATCTCTAATTTCCAAGATAATTTCCTTTCCTTTTTTTGGGGGGGTGGTGGTGGGGTGAGTGTTTTTTTTTTAATTTATTTTGGTTTTTGGAGACAGAATTTCTCAGTGTAGCCTTGGCCTCGAACTCACAGAGATCCGCCTGCCTTCAGAGTGTTGGGATTAAAGGCATCACCACTGCCCGACTCCTTTTATTTTCTAAGACTGATTTACCTTAGAGTCCAATTTACCTTAGAGTCCAATTTCATGTTTGTTTTTTTAAAATATTTATTTATTAATTATGTATACAATATTCTGTGTGTATGCCTGAAGGCCAGAAGAGGGCACCAGACCTCATTACAGGTGGGAATTGAACTCAGGACCTTTGTTTGGCAGAGCAGGCAATGCTCTTAACCGCTGAGCCATCTCTCCAGCCCCATGGTTTTGTTGTTCCAAAATCACCGAACAGGTGTTTTATCCCTTTGCTCCGTAAATTCTTAATTTCTTTCGTTCATTCATTCATTTTAGGTTCCCTTAAAACGGCACGGAAAGGGGCTCTACAAGAGAGTGTAAGAGCTGTTTAGCAAGACCATTTCATTCCCTTGTCCCTCCCTCCTTCCTCCCCCTCCCCTCCCTCCCAGAGCCTTTCCTTGCAGCCTCGACCTCCAGCTCCTTCGCCCTAGATTCCCTGTCACCGCCTCCTTTCGGGCTCGGCTGCCCCAATTAAAGATGGCGCCGGCGCTTCAGCTCTAGCGGAAATGAGTTCACACGACACCGGAAAGGAAGGCGGGGAGAGCTAGCAGGCGGGTGGGTGACCGGCTGTGGGTGGGGCGGCGGCCGGGGCCCTGGCTTTTACTTTTAGGGCTGGGGCGGCTCCAGGGACCGGTCCGCTCAGGTGAAGTCCGCCGAGCGTCAGGACCAGGGGTGTCGGAGGAGGCCGCCGCGAACCTCTCACCTTCGACCCCCGCTGAAGCGGCCTCGGAGCCGGCGGCGTCTGCCCGACCCTCGGCGGGCTGCGCGCGACCGCTCCGGTTCAGTGTGGGGCTGCGGCGGGAACCGCCGAACTGGCTGGACGGGTCCTTTTTTCTGAGGACCCGGCGGAGGAGAAGAGGCAGCGCGACCGGCCCACCTCCCGAGCCCCGAGGTCAGGCCGCGGACTCCGGGGCTCCTCGGCCGTGGTCTCCCGTCCTTGCCCCCGCGTTCCCGGCCGGAGGATCCGCGACCTCGCCCGCGCCGCCCGGCTGCTCCTCCGAGTGTGGCAACGAGCCCTCTGGCGGGGTGATCTGTCCTCCTTGTTCTTGCTCGGGAGAGGCAGCTATCGGAAGGGGACCTGTGCTCTTTAAAAGTTTGAACCAAAGTGGAAATGCGTGTCCTCGTTTTCTGGACCGCTGACGGTTTCCACTCTACCCGCGGTCTGAGATCACATTCAGAGTAAAAAAAAAAAACAAAACAAGAGAGAAAGAAACGGGGAAAGTACCTCCAAGAGCCCTCTGCAGGTGATTCCTCTCGCCCGAGAAGGGCAGATGAACTTTGGAGTTAAGATGCAGGGAGGTGAGCCGGCACCGGTCCTGAAAGTCTCGGAGAGTGAAGGGAAGCTGGAGGGCCTGGCCACCGCGGTGACCCCGAACAAGAACAGCAGCAACAGCAGCTGTGGGGGTGCCATCAGCAGTAGCAGCAGCAGCAGCCGCGGTGGCAGCACGAAAGGCTGGCAGTACAGGTATGGTCCTCCAAAGTGATGTTCTGGGGTGGAAGGGAATGTTTGGGTGTTTGCATGTTGCAGTTGGAAGGCCACTTCCGAAGCTGCTAATCTTTCCTGGAGCTAGATCCTCTGCTTCCTGTATTCATTCGGAAATACATTCAACAGGTATCTGTTGAGGCCTTTTGAGGAATTCGGAAATGTACCCCAGAATTTCCTCTACTGCTCAAGGGTTTATTCGTCTTCTGATTTCTTCCTGTCCTCACTTCTGTTTTTGCCTCTGTTGTAATTTGTTTACGAGTAAGCCTGGGTGGCTGTTAGAAAAGAAACTGTTGAACTCAGCACTCTCAGCAGCTAGCAAACGCTGCGTGCTCAAAGTTGTGGAATGATGGAAGAAGAGTGCCCTACCCTTTGGGTGCTTGTGACTTAGAAACGGGGAGGGACGTAAATACTTAGGGTTCAAAGGCGAAGAGACAGTATGGACAATTTTCATTATTATAAATGAAAAATTTAAGGAACAAGAAAGAGTTCCTGGAGAAACAACAAAAGCTTCATTTTTGTGTTTTTTTTTTTTTTAATATATGTGAAGTGTAGGGAGAGATTACTGTCCATAATTCTAAGAATGAACAAAATCCGGGCATCCTGTGATGTTGGAACTGCAGTGATGAATACTTAAATTTTGATTAACTGCCTGGGAGTTTAACTACTAGGGGCTTTTTGGTTTTTGATCGTATTGAGCTCTTTGACTGCACCAGTGAAACATGTGTGAAACTTAGAAGGGGTTAGAACCAACATTTTGTGAAAGACACGTATTTATTGTGAATACTATTACGTGAAGTGTGCCTGTAGTACAACATGCAAACATGTACTGGGTGTGGTGGCATTCTTCTTTAATCCCACCACACAGGCGGCTGAGGCAGGAGAATATCTGTGTGTTGTAGGGAGCTGCAGGCTGTGTTCCTGCTGCCCCAGCTCCTAGTCGCCTGGCTAGCTTATGCCCCGAAATAACAACACACAAACTGTATTCTTTTAAACACTGCTTGGCCCATTATATCTAGCCTCTTCTCGGCTAACTCTTGCACCTGGACTAGCCCATTTCTAATAATGTGTGTAGCACCCCAAGGTGTGCTTACCGGGAAGATTCTAGCCTACGTCCACCCTGGGTCGGAGCTCCATTGCACCTGCCTCAGAGAGGAGAGCTATCAAGTCTGAGCTCACTTCCTCTTCCTCCCAGCATTCTGTTCTGTTTACTCCACCCACCTATGTTCTAACCTATGAAGGCCAAGCAGTTTCTTTATTTTTTAACCAATAACCTTCCTCCATCATCTGTGAGTTCTAGGCCAGCCTGATCTGCATGGTGAGTTCCAGGATGGACAGCCAGGACTACATAGAGAGCCTGTATCAACCCCTCCCCCCACCGGAATCAAACTAAACCACCTAATATGCAAATATATATGTGTGTGTGTGTGTGTGAAATATGCATGGCTTGACTTTGCACAACTAAGAAAAGTAGGTAACTTTTTAATCGGCAAATGGGTATTGAACTAAAGGCAACATGATATCCCCTTTTGTGATTTCCTTCATTTTATTTTTTATGTGTATGAGGTTTGCCTACATGTGTGTATGTTTGTATGTGTGTGCTTTGGTTGTCGAGGCCAGAAGAGGGAGTTATAGACAGTTGTGAGCTGCCACATGGGTGCGGGGCACCAAACCCAGAACCCAGATCCTCTGGAAGAGCAGCCAGTGTTCTTAACTACTGAGCCATCTCTCCAGCCCCTTCCCTTTAGAGTTAAGATGAGCCCTTAGAAAATTCTTTTTGTGGGGGATACCTTGATATCATTAAAGGAAGTGAGGTAAAGTTCAGGATACCCAGAGTCCAGTCTTGTGTTAGTCTGACTTCTGAAAACCACTCTGAACTAAAGTGGAAAATCAAATAGAATAGAGTAAACACTCAGTGCTCAACTTGTGGTCTCCTTTTCCTGGCGTCTGCCCCCGGGCTCAGAGTCTAAAGATGTGTAAAACAATAGTAACCATGCTAGAAAGTGGCCTATCCTTTGCTCTAGAAGCAGTTTATGCTTCCTGCCTCTTATTTACTAAGTAGTCTATGCCGTTTGCTCTGTCCTTACCAAGGGATGAAAATACCAAGTGAGTATTTTCACATCTTCATTCCACCCGAGCCCCCGGAAGTCGACATGCCTTTAGAATACTTTGACACTTCTCTCTGAGCCACAGCTGCACCCTCGTCCCATTTTCTTGACTTCCTGACCGTACTCTCTCTTGTTTGCCCTTCACGCCATCGGCTGGTTTTTTTTTTTTTTTTTGCCCTCTTCCAAGCTGGTCTTATGCTCTTGTGCTGTGGACTCTTTATCTCTTTCTCCTTTCTGACCTCAGCTAATGGAGTCTGAGTCAGGAAACCTTTCAGGAACTCTAGAGCCACGTACACAACTGCTGATCTGAGCATTACCAGTCTCATCAGTAGCTTTAGTCTCTACAGTAATTTGATACTATCTCCATTTTGAAAATGTACATTGTTAGGTAGGTGGGGTGTGTGTGTGTGTACGTGCGCGTGCATGTTTTGAGATAGGATCTCATGTAGCCCAGGCTTGCCCTGTTTGCTATATAGCTGAGGATGACATTGAACTCCTGATCTTCAGGCCTACAAAGTGTTGAGATTATAGGCAGGCTTAAGATGTGAATTAACATTTTAAAATGTTAATTAATATCATATTTAAAACATTTTGTTAGCCGGGCAGTGGTGGCGCACGCCTTTAATCTCAGCACTCGGGAGGCAGAGGCAGGCGAATCTCTGTGAGTTTGAGCCCAGCCTAGTCTACAAGAGCTAGTTCCAGGACAGGCACCAAAGCTACAGAGAAACCCTGTCTCAAATAAATAAATAAATAAAACATTTTGTTAACTTCTTTTTTTAAAATAATAAGACTTTACATATGTAACATATTTGCCTTTACATGCTTGTCCCAACCATCCAGTTTTCCTCCCCAGAGAAATTATTTTTACTGATTTTTTTAAATTTGTTTTGTTTGTTTGTTTGTTTTGTGTTTTTTTGAGACAGGGTTTCTGTACATATCCTGGTTGTCTTAGGATTCACTGTGTGCATCAGGCTAGCTTCAAACTCCCAGTAATCTTCCTGCCTCTGTTTCCCAAGTGCTGTGGTTTAGTTTCCTTCCTTCCTTCCCTCCTTCCCTTCTTCCTCCCTCTCTCCCTCCCCCCCTCCCTCCCTCGCTGCCTTCCTATTGTTTTTTACTTGTGTGTATTCATGTCTTTGAAGACAAGTTCTCATGTGTATGCAGGTATGCATGCCTGAGAGCACATGGAGCCCAGAATAGGGCATTGGGTCCCTCCGAGCTGGAGTTGCAGATTCTCGTGGAACTTCTGGCTTGTTAGTGGATGCTGGGCTTAGAACTCCAGTCCTCATGGTTGTGCAGCCGTCGATTTTAACCTCTTACCCATTTCCAGTCCCTCCCTTTACCACCACACCTGGTTTTATTTGAGACAGGGTCTTACTGTGTAATTCTGACTGTCCTGAACTAGGAAGACCAAGATGGTTTATGCCTCTCCGGTGCTGGGATTAAAGGAGTGCCTGGCCCTCCAGCCCTTTTTATGGTCTCTTGCTATAGTGCCAGATAAAGTTGTATTATTTCTTTGTTTAGTAAGTGCTTATTTATACTCAATATGTTTTAGGATTTTATTTGTTTTTAGCAGTGTAGGGAATCAAACCTAGAACCTTGCAAGCATGTAGGCCAACAACATTTTATTTTTATATAGTTAAATTTTAAAAGTGTATTGTATTTATTTACTTGTCTGTATAAGAGCTAGAGCATAGCCTTAGTTCTCTCCTTCCACTATGGGTTCCAAGGATTGAAGTCAGTTCATTAGGTTTGGCAGCAAGTGTCTTTCCCCGCTGAACCATCTCTGTGGCCCTTAGTGCACTTTGTATGACAGACAACTCGTGTGTGTGGTGGGTGCATGTGGACACCAGAGATCGTCAGCAATCTTTGCCAGTTGTTTCCCACCACATTTTGATTTTAAGTATTTGAAAATGTATCGTTCTTTTCATGTATGGTGTGTATGAGCGTGTTTCTGTGCCATAGTGTCCGTGTGACGGTTAGAAGCAGTCTGTGGAAGTCGATGCTCTCCCTCCACTGAGGGCTGCAGAGACTGAACAGTGCCAGGCAAGTGCTTGTACCTGCCGAGCCTTCCCACTAGCCCTCATCCAGAGATCCTCCTTTCTCTAGCTAAGCAGTGGGATTACAGCTGCACACTGCTGTGCCCAGCTCTTATGTGGGTGCTGGGATCTGACTCGGCTCCTCATGTCTCAGGACTTCCTCATCTCCTTTTTAAAAATGATGGTGCTACCAGCAGTGGCGTCTGCACGCCTTTAATCCCAGCACTTGGCGGGCAGAGGCAGGGGGATCTCTGGAAATTCAAGGACAGCCTGGTCTACAGAAGGAGTTCCCGGAACAGCCAGGGTTACACAGAGAAACCTTGTCTTGAAAAAACTCAAAAAGAAAAAGAAAGAAAAGATATGTAGCAGCAAGCTTTCTTTTTGGACTATCTTTGGACCACCAGCCCACAAATAATGACCCAGAGACTTATTATTAGTTATGAATGCTTGGCCTTGCTTAGGCTTTTCTGACTAGCTCTTATAATTTAAATTAACCTACTTTTATCATTCTATGTTCTGCCTTGTGGCTTGGTTTCCTCTTCTTAGTACAGCACATCCGACTTACTCCAAATCTGCTGGTGAAATTATGCTCCTAGATACTTCCTCCTAGTATCTCAATCTCTCTCTCTCTGCCTAGACGCCCAGCCTATAGCTCCTGCCTGGTTATTGGTCATTCAGCTTTTTATTACACCAGTCACAGCACTACATCTTCACACAGTGTCCAAATATTCCATAACAGAGAAATATAGGTGAGCCAAATGTGTTATTACTATGTTACAAATTACCCCCAAGTCCAATGACTCAATTTACTAAAGCAATACCTTTGTATGTTTGAGGTAGGTGATGAGGGGGGAGTTGGAGAATGGGCTAGACAGGGGAATGGGACAGATGGACACCAGGTTTCCTTGTTGCTGAGGCTGTCCCGGAACCCCAGAACCTCCTGCCTCAGCCTTCCAAATTGATTAAAGACACGCTGGCAGCACTGATTACTTCAGTGTGTGTTGAAGGAGCTGCGGGCTGCGATCCTGCCGCCCTGCTCGCAGCCACCTGGCTAGCTTGTGCCCCAAAATAATAACACGGAAACTGTATTCTTTTAAACACTGCTTGGCCCATTATATCTAGCCTCTTCTTGGCTAACTCTCATATCTTGCTTAACCCATTTCTAATAATCTGTATAGCACCACGAGGTGGTGTCTTACCGGAAAAGATTCAGCATGTCTGACCTGGCGGCTGGCTCCATCGCATCTGGCTCACCTCCCTTCTTCCCAGCATTCTGTTCGGTCTACTCCGCCTATCTATGTTCTGACCTATCAGGCCAATCAGTTTTCTTTATTAATTAACCAATGAAACAACAGATAGATAAAGAACCTTCTACATCGAGTGTGTGGGTGGTATTCTGCTGGCTGTGTTCTTCACTGAAGCCACGGTCACTCAGAGGCTTGAATTCGGATAGGAAGGCTCTGTTCCCTTGGGCTCACAGCATAAATCAGTTCCCTTTCCCTTACTGGACAAAGATCCCAGGTCGTCATGGCTCATGGTCAGAGACCATGTGGACCTTTCCACAGAATATCCTGTAGCTGGGCGGTGTGTTTCATCAGAGGCAGGAATTAGAGTGAGAACTCTTAGCCAGACTTACGGCTCTCAGTCAGGTGCAGTCTTTCTAACCTAAGCGTGGAAGTGAGAGCACATTGCCTTTCTCCAGACATTGGACGCATGGCTTACACAGGGCTTGCACGCCAGGTCTCTGGATTATTGGGTACATGCCAGAAAATGTCTGCCATAGTTAGTAATGTAATGGAGTCTGGATGGTCACCCAGTAGTGAGCTTTTTTGTCTGTTTTGTTCGCTGTTCAAGACAGGGTTTTTCTGTGTAGCTTTGGAGTCTGTCCTGGAACTTGTTTTGTAGACCAGGCTGGCTTCTAACTCATGAGATGTGCCTGCCACTGCCTCCGAAGTACTAGGAGTAAAGGTGGCCACCTGAGACCTTTTTTTTTTTTTATATGATCAAACAAATTTGATTTGATTGTTAGGGAATAAGAGGCATTTGGGTGCTAGGAAATGAACCACAGTGACCTAGACACAAGATAGAAAGGGTAAAGGGAGATTCGGATGAGAGGTGGTGCTGAAGGAAGGAAATACAAATTGACCCCAGTCGTCACCCGTATTTAAAATTCTGAAAATCTAGAGAAGAAATTAATTTGGTTCAGTTGGATTATGCATTTGACTCAATATGCCCAGTATTTACTCGGGCTGTTCATATCCAACTAGCTTCAGAATGGAGGGATGGAGAGTACAGGTAATGGTCTTTCTGGTATTCAGCATGTCCTCTCTCGCCACACTTGATCCTCATAGTTCTCAGAGCTGTAGTACACTGTCTCTGTCTTACAGTGGAAGAAAATGGAAGCGGAAATGAGTTGGCCAGGATCCCACAGCTTGGAAGACTTTTTATTTCTAGGTAGTTACTGCATAGAGATATTAAAAGAAGATAGGCTGTAAATGAGCGGATACTTATTGATGATAGTTTAATACATGTTTTGTCTCATGTTTTTCTAGGGCTCTGACTCATAACAAATATTTTTGAGCCTCTTGAGTGTGTGAGCCACCCATTTATGTGCATAGATGTACACACCCAGACGAGTGGAACATGGAAGCTCCTGGGCTTCATTTTCAGCGTCATTGAAAAAATCAGAAGAAAGAACCTCGTTGGTATTTGCAGACTGTCTCATGATGACCTTAAGAAAAAGTTGGTTGAATTTATTCTGTTAGCCTTAAATTATCTTTCTTTTGGAGTCGTTTATATTCATATATGGATTTTACTTACCATTTGTAGGGAAGATAGCATTCTTAATTCTGGAGCCTTCCTTTTTCACAGTGAATGGTAACAGTTCATAAGTAAATTTCCTCTTTATTTTCTCAGTGTCACCTTCAAGGGAAATTTGCAATTCTATAACTACACTGTCTGTTTTTTGACGTGAACAGAAAGGAGCAAACCAAAGGAAGCAGTGAAAGGCAAGCTTGGGCATGTATGGTAGGGACTACCTTTTCTCAAAAGTTTTAAACATTTAAATATTTTTATTTTAGACTCAAAAAAAAAAACAGCTAGCCATGATGAACAGGCAGATCTCTTTTCCTTCCTTCCTTCCTTCCTTCCTTCCTTCCTTCCTTCCTTCCTTCCTTCCTTCCTTTCTTCCTTCCTTTTTGTTACTGGCCAATCAGCGTTTTATTAAAAATAATGCAAGTAACAGAATAAAAGACCATTCAGCACTCGGGAGGCAGAGGCAGGCGGATCTCTGTGAGTTCGAGAGCTAGTTCCAGGACAGGAACCAAAAAGCTACAGAGAAACCCTGTCTCAAAAAAATCAAAAAAAAAAAAAAAAAAAAAAGAATAAAAGACCATTGTCCCGCAGCATTTCCCCCCTTAAAAAAAAAAAAAAGACCTGAATCTAATATCCTTTGTTTAACTTTTCTCCTGACCATTATTCATAACAACTTGTAACCAACATTCTAAACAAAGGAAAATATCCACAGTCGATTTTTAGGGAATGTGGGCATAGTTTTCCAGGTTACTTCCTGCTGATTGGGGGCACCGATAATCTTATGGGGACCTAAACAAAATTTAAGATTATGGTCAAGCCCTGAGTGGAAAATTCTGTGGGGCTTGATCATCTCAGCCAGCAGTCTTGAGGCTGTTCTGGAAGTAGATGTCAGACATCTGGACCATCCACTCCTATCAGAGATTTCTCAGGGGTCTTCCTTTATCAAACCTTATTTTTCTTAGCCTAGAATGAGTCCACAACCTCTCATTTCCTGTGGAAACAAAAGCAAAACTTCTTCTCCAAAGTAATTTTGAAGTCAAGGCATTTACAAAATATTTATGTTTTGTTAATCCAGCAGCATTTATATTCAAATGTTTTTTAGCAGCTGTTGTTCTTTCCTCAGCTGTCAAGCAATATAAAGACAACATAATAATATACAGTATCCAGATTCTCTGTGTTTTCCATCTTTACATGGCTTTATTTTAAACTCTATTTCTTTTATTTTTAATTTTTGACTTTTGAGACAGGGTTTCTCTGTGTATCTTTGTCCTGGAACTCAGTTTGTAGACCAGTCTGGCCTCCAACTCACAGAGATCCACCTGCCTCTGCCTCCTGAGTGCTGGGATTAAAGGCATGCGCCACCACCGCCCGGCTTTATTTACTAATTCTTGTAATTTGTGTAGCCTAGAAAACGACTATGGAACAAAAGGAGGTCAGTACCTTTGCTCACAAGACATGCCTTGGAAGATAAGGATCATATCTCATTTGTCATATGTTTTGCTGTTTGTGATGAAATAAGGTCTCATGATGAAATAAAGTCTTGCTTGGCAGAGTCGGTAGTATTGCTCACTGCTTTTCACAAGATGTGTGTTCGAGCAAGACTTGAGGTTCTGGCCTTTAACACAGTCTGTCTGTCCTCTGTGTAGGCGTCACTTGCCCTCTGTGGCCCACTGGGATTTGCCTGAAAATCAATCTGTGCTGTTGTTGCTCTGAGAACTGAAGTCTGTCATTTCCCCCCAGGAGTCTTCTGCTGCTGTCTGTGAACTCGTAGCTAATTTGCTAGCTTGTGAGTAGGGTGATCCTCAGACCGTTTACAGTTTCCAACACAATATCTACTGGAGAGGAATACAATAGTAAAAATGATTAGTTTTGGTACTGGAATCAAACCAATGGACTTGAGCTTGCTAGGTAAGTTCTCTACCACTGAGCTATGTCCCCAGCCCAATCAGTAGTTAAATATACATAATCACACATATTATAATGTTTGTATTTTATTTATATGGTCATTATTTATGATAAATCTATCTTTCACAAAATTTTACCTTTAAGTCCTTCTAAGCTTCTACACATTCCACAAATGCAGTTCCTAAGCTAAAAAGAACCAGAGTTAGACACACAGGCTATTAAGCAAAACTTAAGGCTTCATCCCTGTGATTCAGCACTGGCATGCCCTGATTTCATGCCCTCTTAAAGTTATGGATTGGAAGCTGGGCGGTGGTGGCGCACGCCTTAAATCCCAGTGATTGGGAATCAGAGACAGGTGGATCTCTGTGAGTTTGAGGCCAGCCTGGTCTACAGAGCTAGTTCCAGGACAGGCTCCAAAGTTACAAAAAGAAATCCTGTCTCAAAACACCCAAAAAGATTTTTAAAAATTATGGATTGTAAGTTTCTCCTATATTTTAGCAAAAACCAAGCAGCATTTTGTTGCTTCTCCAGGAATGCTTGTTCTTGTTAACTCCAGTCTCTGATAGTACTGAGCAGTGCTGGCCTCACACTCACCTTGAAATTCCCATAGGCCTCTGGTCTCTGCCACTCTTCTCTCCATTGCTGATAACCCCTTCATTTCACCCTTGAACTTTCCTTAGAGTTCTCTCTCAGACCCTGTCCATCTCTTATCACTTGAGCACCTTGAGTAATCATCTTGTTTACAACTGTGTCTTCAAATATGCTGTATGCACATAGACCAAGTGGACTGGAAGTTTCTGTCTGTATCTCAGCCATGCTGCCTAACCACGTACCTTCCTCTGTGCCCCTTATAGGTCCTTAAGGCCACTGTGAAAAAAATTTTTTTCCCCAAGACAGGGTTTCTCTGTAGCTTTGGAGCCTGTCCTGGAACTAGCTCTTGTAGACTAGGCTGGCCTCGAACTCACACCACCCCGCCACTGTGCAAATTACCAGCAAATGCAAATTCCTCTGTGACCCATTTGCTGCTGGAATCTAGCTTTTACCTTTGTCTCTGGTCTCTCTTCTGTCCCTTTCTCGTTTTATACTTAATCAGTACCAGGTCCTATCACCCTGTTACCGTAGAGTTCTGTACATATAGCCCCTGTTACCATAGAGTTCTGTACTTTGTTTAATGACATATCCTTTTTAGACAAGTATCATATCTATTCTTTCATCTGTGGTTCCTAGATTGCATATAGATACATGAAATTATCCTGTGAATGTGATGTGAAAGTAGAAGCAAAACTACTTAGTGGGACAAAGGGTACTGATGGGGGGAGGGGGAGGGTGTGCTCAACATATAATATATACTTGTACAAAAACTAGAAAAGTGAAAGAAGAACCGGTAGTGGTGGCGCACGCCTTTAATCCTAGCACTTGGAAAGCAGAGGCAGGTGGATCTCTGAGTTTGAGGCCACCCTGGTCTACAGAGTGAGTTCCAGATAGCCAGAGTCACACAGAGAAACCCTGTCTTGAAACAAACAAAAAAAAAAAGTGAAAGAAAAGGAAAGTCTTTTTAAACAGTATTGTAGTGACAGAGACTTGCTACAGGGTAACAATGTGTTCTCTCTCTCTCTCTCTCTCTCTCTCTCTCTCTCTGTGTGTGTGTGTGTGTGTGTGTGTGTGTGTGTGATGTGTTTCTTCTGGGGTTAGTTACAAATCTCAGGTGGAAAGATGCTACCTTTATATATTCCTTACTTTTCAGAGTACTTTATGTCTAGTAAGAATCATTAATTCTTTTTTTTATTGGGGGGAGTTAAGGCAGGGTTTCTCTGTGTAGCCCTGGGTGTCCTGGAACTCGCTTTGTAGACCAGGCTGGTCTCAAACTCAGATACCCACCTCTCTGCCTCCTGAGCTAGAATTAAAGGCTTGTGTCACCACTGCCTGGGGAATCATTTGTTCTTAAATGAACGTATCTGAAAGTATTTAAAAGCAAGCTTAGTTTTAGACATTTCATGTTTCTTAAGTCTGAAAGGTTAACAGTTACTGTGTTAGTCAAGCATGGAGCCCAACACCTGTGACCCTAGCCCTCAGGGAGTTGAAGTGGGAGAGATCACACATTCAAGGCTAGCCTAGGCTACCTAACAAGACTGTCTCAAAATAAAAACAAACAAAAAAGAAATGTGTAGTAGTAATGGAGATTCAGATCTGAAACAGTTGTTGTCTAGGAGGGAGTGTCAGACAAAACATATTAATATCACTTTGTAATTCAGTTAAGCAGCTCTTGAAAAGTTTCATAAACTTTAAAACCTTTCAAATGAATAAAAACATCACACAGTAATGAGATCCAGAGTCTCCCTCTGCAGTTTAACTGTTGTCGGTGTGGATAGTCTGGGAATGTACACCATGGATCTTACATTCAGTTTTGCATCTTTTTCTTCTCAAGACAGGGTTTCTCTGTGGCTTTGGAGCCTGTCCTAGAACTCGCTCTGTAGATAAGGCTGGCCTCTAACTCACAGAGATCCACCTGTCTCTGCCTCCTAGGTACTAGGATTAAATGCGTGCGCCACCACCATTCAGCTCCTAAATTTTACATTTTTAATATAGAATATATTTTATGCACTTATCCATTAAAAAAAGCCCATGGAAGTTTTAGAACTAGAAAAACAGTGAACTTGGTGTCCTCTTTGACCACTTTTGCCCATTCCCTGCCGTCAGTCCTTCCTTACAGTTCTTCCTTGTTCTGTCTTCATGTTAAACCGTACCTGCGTGTGCACACGTACAAATACCACTTAAGTTTTTATTTCATTATGAATATATTTTGGGGGTATTGCACATGCATGCTGGTGCTTGAGAAGGCCAGAGGCATTGGATCCCCCAGACTAGAGTTAAAAGCAGTTGTTAACCACAATTGCTGGGAACAGAACTCGTGACCACTGGGAGAGCAGTAAGTGCTCTTATCCACCAAGCCATCCCTCCAGCCGCCTTCACCAGCTGTTTTCATAGACAGCTTCCAGGACCAATTCCAAGGACACGGTATGCTGAAGAGATGAGAGATATACCCAGTCTGCTAAGCAGTGGGCTACTGCAGCACGGAAGGTAACTTCGCATTTCAGGTTACAGGGTCTGGTTCTTATCACCTGGTTAGTAGTACATAAAAGAGCGCATGATAAAATCTGTTATGTAGTGCTTTCTTCAATTCAGAACCAGATTGTCTGAATAGTAAAGGTTCGTTAAATGTGTACAAAAATGTCTATACTTGTAATGAGAGTGGAGCATGAGCCCTGGAGGATCACACACTGGGTCACAGACGTTCATCAGACATTTCCTAAGAGGTGCTTGAGACCAGCAATGTTTCAGGTTGGGAGGTTTCAGATTTTGGTGTATGCTTGTGGCTTTACTGGTGATATCCCTTAATCCCTTTGGATTTGGGATTTTTGAATTAGGGGATGCTAGCTTGTTTAAGGAGTTAGCGGGGCAGAAACGTGAACAAAAAGATGTTCGGGTTCAGCACGATGTTATGCTGCATGCCTGTCATCCCCACACTTGGGAGACAGAGGCAGGGGAGTCAGGAGTCTAAGGTCATCCTTGGCTGCATAGTGACTCTGAAAGCAGATGATGTTTTCCAAAACAAAACATTTGAGTTCCAATGGCCACCAGGTAACACAGTTGTTCCACGTCAATAGAGCCATCTGCCTCTGCCTCCCAAGTGCTGGGATTAAAGGCGTGCGCCACCACCACCCAGCTATGATAATTTTTTTTACATTTTTTATTGATATTTATTGAGCTCTATATTTTTGTCTGCTCCCCTCCCTGCCTCTCCCCTGCCCCCTCTTCCCTTCAACCCTCCCCCAAGGTCCTCATGCTCCCAATTTACTCAGGAGATCTTGTTTTTTTTCTACTTTCTACTTCCCATGTAGATTATATCTATGTAAGTCTCTCTTAGTGTCGCATTGTTGTCTAAGTTCTCTGGGATTGTGGTTTGTAGGCTGGCTTTCTTTTATGATACAATTTTTAATGGCTTGCTTTAATTAATTTTTGGTGTGTGCATGTAGGTGTGCACATGCATGCGTGTACAGGTGCTCCCATGTGGGGCGTGTGATGGCCAGACATTGGTGTTAGGTGTCTTCTCTATTGCTTTCTACTTTTTTTCTGTGTGTGTGTGTGTATGTGTGTATACACACAAGCATGAGTGTGTGCCATGGCATGTTTGGAAGTCAGGACAACTTGCTGGAATCACGTTGTTTCCTTCTACAGTGCAGGTTGAACACCTGAAACTCATCATCAGATTTGTTGGCCATTATCTTTCCCTGCTGAGCTAGATCACCAGCCCTTTACCTCATTCTGGGACCTGGAGCTAGACTGACTGGAAATCTTTCCATTTCTTCCCAGCACTGGGATTATAGGCACGTGCAGTCACCATCCAGCTTTTACACAGGGGTGGGGATCTGAACTCAGGTCCTCAGTGCACGGCAACCACTTTACCCACTGAGCTATCTCTTCAGCCCCTCCTTGATAGCTTTAACACATCTGTGATTTTGCTAGTAAGTATACTTAAGATTTTAGGAAAGTTTCTCCCCATCATCCACTTGTAGATAGTCTGGGGGAGTCCAGCTGCAGTGCTTTTAGGACTGCTACCAGGTAGGGAAGACACCCACAGACAGAGGCTTGGTGTGGAGAACCTGACTGAGAAGCAGTTCCCCAAATGGTGAATCATGAAATATCTTGATCCTTTGAGGAAGTAACTTCTGTGTTCTACCTCAGGCTTTGCAGATTGAGAGAGAGAGAGTGCAAGAGTCAGGGTATAGAGTTCTGGCCCTGGACAAAGAAGAACAGAAACAGTTCCCGGAAAACGATTGTGTGTTAAGTGCCCAAAGCAGAGGAAGGCTCTTCAGGAACTCATTTTGGGGTCGTTGTTTTAAATACAACACACAGAGTGTATTTGTTTCTGTATTTATGCAGTTTTATATTTGAAATATTAGTAAGAAGTGGACTATTGCACTTGTTTGGAAAAAATTTGGTAAATTAAAATCCTATGAGTAAAATTCTGGAGGAGGGGACCAGGGACCTCAATGAATCTGTTTATTTTTCTTCTGAAGGGTTTGGCTTTCTTTTTTTCTTTCTTTCTTTTTTTTTAATATTTATTTATTTATTATGTATACAATATTCTGTCTGCGTGTATGCCTGAAGGCCAGAAGAGGGCACCAGACCTCATTACAGATGGTTGTGAGCCACATGGCAATGCTCTTAACCTCTGAGCCATCTCTCCAGCCCCTTGGCTTTCTTTTTTTTCTGGTGTTTTGACACAGGACTCTCTGTAGCCCTCGCTGGCCTGTCTTTCCATATGTTGACCGGACTGCCCTTAAACTCACAGAATTCTCCTGCCTCTGCTTTCCTGAGGGCAGAGACTAAAGGCACATATGACTGTTGATGTCTCTGCAGCTGTTTGCGAACCTGCACAGCTGCCTCGCTGGGATTTCTTCTTACTGCTCACTAACTTTAGTTTTCTCCTCTCTTTCAAACAGCGACCACATGGAAAATGTTTATGGCTATTTAATGAAGTACACCAACCTCGTCACTGGGTGGCAGTACAGGTAAGTTGATTTCCTATCATGTCAGCTTCCTAAGAGATTGGGAGCTGATTGTGTTATATGCAGACATCAGTACAAATAGTTGGGAGCCTTTTAGAGAAAGGTCTACCTTATCTCTCCTACAAGTGGATGGCATTTTCCTTAGGTGGAGAGGTTGACATATGTCCAAGTGGCAGCTTCTAACTCTCAGAAATATCATTAAGAATAGAGTGCTGTGTTCACTTGCCATGTGTTTTTACTGTGTGCAGAGGTGAGGAAAATGGGCATTTGTGCTTGACTCTCAAAACTCTGTGACCTTGGAGGGTTAACTAGGCAGCCGACAGCCACACAGGCAGTGGGTGAGCAGGGCCTGGATCTCTCAAGTGCATGTGGACTTCACAGTTGCAGGCAGAGGTATTAAGCTTTTACTTTTTAAATTGAAATTAAATATATAGGATTTAAAGCATCCAACTCAGTGTTTTTTAAATATAGTCACCATTTTGTTCAACTGTAACAATCACCTATCTCCAGAACCTTCCTCCTCATCTCAGTCTAAAACTCTGTGCCCTTTATATAATAGTATCCCTCCACAAGCCTTCCCCCTACTTTGGTCTCTGGATTTTAATACTTCTGTCCCATGTCCATGGAGCCTACAATATGTGACCTTTGTGTGACTTTTTATCTCACTCTGTGTAATTTCAAGATTCACCTGTATGAATCTAGACTTGTATCACAACTTTGAGTTTTTTGTTGTTGTTGTTTCTTTTTTCTGAGACTGGGTTTCTCTGTGTGCCCTAGAACTCAGTCTGTAGACCAGGCTGTCCTCGAACGCAGAGGTCTGACTGCTTCTGCCTCATGAGTGCTGGTAGTAAAGATGTGGGCTACCGCCACCAGCTCTTTGATGGTTTTTATTTTATTTTTATGTTATATGTGAATGTGTGCATGAGTACACCCCTATGTACCTGAATATCACAGCAAGCATGTGGAGATCAGAGTGAGTTCTGTTTCCATAGTGTGGTGCCCAGGGATTGAACTGACTTCTTCAGACTTGACAACACTCCCTTATCCACTGAACCATTTTGTTGGCCCAATTTTAAAAATTAATTATTTGTGTGTGTGTGTGTGTGTGTGCACATCATACTGGCAGAAGTACCTTCACCCAATAAGCCGCTTCCCTGATCCATACCATTATTTAAAGACCAGTAATAGTCCAGTATGTATGTATGTGTATATAAAGCCTTTGTTTATTCATTCATCTATTGATGGACATTTGGGTTGTCTCTACCTTTGGCAATTGTAACTAATGCTTCTGTAAATGGTTTGCCAGTATCTGTTCAAGTCCGTGTTTTGTGTCTGTTCCAGGAAGTAGACTAATGGATGATACAGCACTGTGTGTGTGTGTGTGTGTGTGTGTGTGTGTGTGTGTGTGTATGTGTTTTAAAGAAATGAGCTGTGGCTGGGCATGGTGGCATACAACTTTAATTCCAGCACTCAGGAGGTCAAGGCAAGAAGATCTCTGTGAATTAGGCCAGTCTTGTCTACATGTCGAGGTCCTGGACAGCCAGGCTATATAAAGAGATCCTGACTCAAAAGACGAAAATAAAATAAATGAGCCCTTTCTATGTGGCCCAGGCTGAGTCTGAGCTCTTGAGCCTCAGCATGTGGAGCGACTAGGACTACAGATATTGCCCTTGTGCCTGGTTGTCCCCTTCTGCTCTGACCAGCAAAGTTCCGTGCACAAGGTTCTAATTCTCTGCCTCAGCTGTCGGGGTCCTCCTGTTTCTGCCTTGCTGGGATGATAGGCATGCGCAGCATGCAAGACTTTTCACGTGGGTGCCGATTTGCTGTCAGCTCCTCATGCTTGCAAGCACACGCGCTTACTCATTGAACCATTCCCCAGCCCTCAAATGCTCTCTGAAGTACTTAAATTAAAATTGGTAAATAAATAATTTTGAGTCTAAGGTCTATTTTAGTAGACAATTTATTTTCACAAAACTGTGTATCACACTGTTTCTAATTCACATGCATTTGGAGAATTCTGCTTTTAATATGATAGGATAATTCAAGTTGCTTTCTTCCTACCTTAAACAACACAGACTAGGATTAATGTTTTTCAGACATGTCATAGAAGTAAAGACAAAAATTTTTTATAAAAAGAACTGTTGTCCTATTGAAATTTGGGATCTTAGTTGATGCATCCTAAACTATCTAGTCTATAACTGAATCAGAACATCAAATTCTTTTCCAAAGTCCACCAGTGTTCCATTAAATTCTTTGCCAAAGAATATCAGTATTTCGTCGTTTAGTCTCAGGTTCCCTGTGTTCTGTGTCTCCAGTTGCAGTCTTTTCATTTTTAAACAAGGTAAGTAACCTTCACTTGTGACCTATCTAAAGATACAGTCACAACATCTTTCTAAGTGTACAGTTCACTGGTTAAATCGTAGATCAGATTCATTCCTTTAAAATTCATATTGATTACTGAGGGTTATTTTTTTTAAGACTGATTATTATTTTGTGTGTATGTGTGTAGGTACCTGTAGAGACCAAAAAAGGGCATTGGATCCCACTAGAACTGGAGTTATAGGTGATTTTAAGAATGGCTATTGGGAACCAAACTCAGGTCATCTGCAAGAGCAGTATGTCTCTGCAATTCCCATAGTCACTTTTATCTGGCGTCACACCAGCCTAGAGTTCATATTTGCCATAACAGGTCTCCCTGCCCTCGTGTGCAGTTTATCAGGAGAGTGTCCATCTAAAGAAGGGGTGCTTACTGTGTTCTTCCCTGGGAAACACTTCTCCTGGGGCTTGAGAAGGAGCTCAGATGGAGCGTCTGCCCAGGGTATATGAGGCCCTAGATTTGATCTCCAGCACCACAGAAATTACGTAAATAGATGTTTCTTCCTCAGCTCTGTGGCTTGTGCCTTTCTTTCTTTCTTTCTTTCTTTCTTTCTTTCTTTATTTATTTATTTATTTATTTATTTATGTTGTTTATGTTTTGGTTTTGAGACAAGGTTTCTCTGTAGCTCTGGTACCTGTTCTGGAACTCGCTCTTGGAGACCAGGCTGGCTTCAAACTCACAGAGATCCACCTGCCTCTGCCTTCCGAGTACTGGAATTAAAGGCATGCACCACCACCGCCCGGCTGTCTTGTACCTTTATTAAATGTGTCCAATTTTAAAGTAACTTTTGTCCTAGGAAGTTTGGTGTAGTTCCTGGTTTCCTTCTTGCCATGCTTTAGTTTTAGTTTTGTTTTGTTTTTTCCAATGAAAGCCCACTATAACTTTTAAATGCTTGAAGTTTGCATGCGTTAGTTTGGCTAGGACAAATGTTTAAAATTCACCACTTTCTTAACCTCATTGCAGGTTTTTTGTTTTAAACAATGAAGCTGGGCTATTGGAGTACTTTGTGAATGAACAGTCTAGAAATCAGAAACCCAGAGGTACTTTGCAGCTTGCAGGCGCTGTGATCTCGCCCAGCGATGAGGACTCCCACACCTTCACAGTGAATGCTGCCAGCGGGGAGCAGTATAAACTCAGAGGTAAACGGGGCGGTAGTGCTCACTTTTAATCTCAGCACTTGGGAGGCAGAGGTAGGCGGATCTCTTGAGTTTGAGGCCAGCCTGGTCTACAGAGCTGGTTCCAGGACAGCTAGGGCTGTTACACAGAGAAACCCTGTCTCAAAGACTAAAATAAGTAAACTCAGAGGTAGGCCGACCTAGTGCTGCGACCCCTCCACAGTGGCAGCTCTACTCTAGCTGCTTTCCCGTGCACTTGGGTACAGGAGCTGCTGTCGCTGCTGACACACTACTCCATAGCCTCAGAACTGCTCTGAGGGTTTACGGAATCTGTCTTAGTAATTGTTCAAATTGGCAATGAATGAATCTGTTTAGTGATGGGCCTTTTAAAAACGGTTTTGTAGATGAAACCCCTACAACCCATATAACCTAGACTTGTTTAAATAATACCATTTTATGTCTGCCACAGGGAATTTTTCCTTTTTGCCCATTGTCTTCTTGACATCTTTTGGTGACTAATGTATTCAATGCGGGTTTGTTAAAATGTCCATATTCATGGGGGCTGGAGAGATGGCTCAGAGGTTAAGAGCATTGGCTGCTCTTCCAGAGGTTCTGAGTTCAATTCCCAAAACAACCATCTGGTGGCCCACAACCATCTATACTGCGATCTGGTGCCCTTTTCTGGCATATAGGCAGAACACTGTATACATATTAAATATTTTTTTAAATATCCATATTCATTATGATACAGTATAACTTTGGGTTTGGTTTTGGGTATTCATATTGGTTTCTGATAAAATTGGAACCCTGTTCAGGGCGATACGACCGTCACTTGGACTTCTTTAGACAGGGTCTTGTGCGCAACCTAGGCTGGCTTTGAATGCTTGTCCTCCACCTCTGAGTAATAAAATTACAAGCTCTTGCTGCCTATACCTGGCTTATAACTTCTATGTAGATAAATTTATGAAGAAATATGTGATTTTTACTTAATAAGTACACATAAAGTATAGTGGCTATCCTAACTGACTATTTTGCTAAGATCTGAAAGGATTGCTAATACTTCAGATTCAGATTCTATTTTTTTTCTTATTTTTATTTACTGTTCATTGGTGTTTTCCTACATATCTGTGTGAGGGTATCACATCCCCTGTAACTGGAGTTATAGACAGGTGTAGGCTGCCATGTGGGTGCTGGGAATTGAACGTGAGTCCTCTAGAAGAGCAGTCAGTGCTCTTACCCACTGAGCCATCTCTCCAGCCCCAGTACTTAGATTCTAAATTGAGGTTGTTTATTTAAATAAGGATATTTCAGCTGGGCAGTAGTGGTGCACACCTTTAATCTTAGCACTCAGGAGGCAGAAGCAGGTAGATCACTGAGTTTGAGGCCAGCTTGCTCTACAGACCAAGTTCCAGACTAGCCAGGGCTACACAGAGAAACTTTGTCTCAAAAACTGAAAATAAATAAATAAATACATACATACACACATACATACCACCGTAAGGAACTCAAGACCTATTGCCTCGTGTCCTTACCTGGTTTGCTCTGTCCTCCCTAGGCAGTGTTCACTTGTAGCGAAGGCAACGCTTTAGTCTTCCTGTCCCCCACTGTCAGTGACATTTTCTGTAAGGAAAGTAGAACTAGTCTTTGCTTTCTACTCATCCATCTTTTGTACTGTGGACAATTAATTGTGTTCCCCAAATAAATATGAAAATAAGTAACGTGTATATTCTTTTTATCAGCCACAGATGCTAAAGAGCGGCAGCACTGGGTTAGCAGACTGCAGATCTGTACGCAGCATCACACAGAAGCTATTGGAAAGGTATGTGGCTTTGTACACAAAGTGGGGGAAATGTGAGCTTTATACCTTCTTCCCCCATGAGACAGGGTTTCTCTGTGTAGCTCTGGTTGTCCTGGAACTCACTCTGTAGACTAGACTGGCCTCGAACTCACAGAGATCTAGCTGCCTCTGCCTCTGCCTCCCAAGTGAGTGCTGGGATTAAAGGCATGTGCCACCATCGCCCACTATTCTTTTACATTTAGACACCGGGGCCAGTGATGTGGGGTGATTTGCCATTAAGGTTAATGACCTCAGTCTGATCCCTGAGACCACATGGTTGAAAGAATTGACCTTGAGAACTGACCTCTTATTTTCATGTGTGTTCTGATGTTCATATGCATATACATACAAATTAAATGAATGTTTATAAAAATACATTGAAATACCATTTGTATACCATAAAGTTTGCTCTTTTAAAGAGTATAATCCCATGGTGTTAGTGTAGTTATAAGATTATACAACCTTGGCAGAATATTTCTATCAAGCCCCTAGGTAGCCCTACATAGTCAACACTGTTCTCTCCTTCCCATACCCATACTTGTTTGCTTGGACGTCTAAGCATGGTTTATTGTGTCGGCTTTTTCCACTTCAAGGTTCATCTAGACTCACACGTACCAAGCAGTTCTCCTCTCAGTCCCCATCCTGATAGGGTCTACTGTGCTCCTGGTGGCTGGCCTTGTAAAGTACCCATTTGCTTCAGTTCTCCAAGTGCTGGGGTGTAGGGATAGGCCACCATGCCAGCTTGTGGATTCTTTCTTTCTTAGATGCTTTCTTTGAATTTGTTTTTTCGAGACAATATCTCACTCTAACTCAAACTGGCCTAGAATTTGCCATGTAGCCCGGGGTGGTCTTAAACCTTAAACTCTTGGCAATCCTGTGTCAACACTGCCCCGCCCCCTTTTTTGAGACATGTTCTCATGTATCTCTTGCTGCCCTTACAATGTAGCTGAAAGTGACCTTCAATTTCTGCTTTTCTCTATCTTCCAAGTACTAGGATATAAGCATGTTTTACCACATTGGGTTTATATGATGCTGGCAGTCAAATCCAAGGCTTTGTGCATGTTAGGCGAGCCATTCTACCAGGTAGGGCACATCCCCAGCACTCCTCCTGTTTCAGCCTTTTCTGTTTGTGTGTGTGTGTGTGTGTGTGTGTGTGTGTGAGTGAGTGAGTGTGGTGTCTGAACCTGTTTTGTTTATCTTCCTCAATCCCTCTTTTTTTTTTTTCCCTTTTGGCCAGGAACAGCTCCCTGATTTGGGTAGGCTAGCTAGTCAGTAATCTCCAGGGACCCTCTGGTCTTTTCCTTCCCAGCAGGCCTAGCTGTTTTATGTAGGTGCAGGGGATCTGAATTCTAGTCCTCATACTCAGGCAGCAAACGCTTAGCTGACAGCCATTTGCCCACTCTACTTGCCTCAGCCTTCTAGGTGATAGGATTACAGGTGTGAGCACCTGGATCTGACTTACTATTTTTATTTATAGATGCTATGAATCATGTGAACTAGGGTTTAAGGTTTTGGATGAACATTATTTCAGGTGTGTGTGCATTGGCATACAGGCGGAGGCCAGAGTTCAGGGTCAGTGTCTTCAGTCACTCTCCACCTTGTGTTTTGAAACTAGCCTCTTAAAATAAATCAAACAAAACATCGTATTTAGGTCCAATGCCTAGTCTCTAGGAAACACAATGTAATATTCTACTCATGGTGCCAACTGCTAGTCAGTGACAGTGAGCAGAAAGTACCAGACTGTTCCAAAGGACACCTGATTGTTTCTTTAGGAGATGTATTATATTACTGCTTACAGAATATATATATATATATATATATATAGTTTTTGTCTTACAATGTTTAAAATAAGAAATCAGAAAAATCTTGTTCTTCTAATAGACTTTCAAAAAATATATAAAAATTCTTTGAGAATGACATACTGGAAACTTCAATTTCCTAATCTTTGAATAGCATACAATTAATCTTCAGGAATTTGTCTAAATCAAATCTGATGTTAATATATTCTCAAAATTCTACATGTATAAAGCCTGAAGTATATGGTAATTTAATGGCAAGAGAACCAAAATTTAAAAAGCAAAAGAGACATTACTTTGTTTTTCTGACAGAATAATCCTCCCCTGAAGTCACGGAGCTTCTCGCTTGCATCTAGTGGTAATTCTCCCATATCCCAGAGGAGACCAAGTCAGAATGCCATTTCGTTTTTTAATGTGGGACATTCCAAACTGCAGTCAGTGAACAAAAGAGCTCATTTGCATCCAGACCATCTTGTGGAAGTCAGAGAAGTAAGTATGAGTTGAAGGCCAGGTAAGGTGCACAGCAGCAGTACCTGGTTTTCTCCCAGTGTCGTGGGTTCTGTTTGTGCCTCTGGGCCCTTTGGTGTAAAGATAGTAAGATTGCAGGTAGTCCAAGTTCTTTGTGCTGGGTGGGATACTGTCATTTTTCTAAGAGTCTGTATCTTTTTGAGTTTTCTTTTTAAAAATCTATGTCTGTCTTTTTAGTTTTCAAGTAAAACTACAGGTTCCTTTGCTGTAAAATTTATGGTCAAGAGAGTCATTAAGCTGGTTATGGAGAAGCATAACTGTAATCTGAGCTCTTGGGATGCCAAAGTAGGAGAATGGCCAGCGTGGACTCCAATGTGAGAGCCATGACCTAGTGGGAAGGATAGAGAGCCTCTGCAGAGATCATTCTGTAAAACAACAAAATGTTATAGATAGGGATGAATGCATGAGCTCAGTGGTAGAGTGTATGGCTGGTGTGTACAACCCCTGTGCTCAAGCTGAAAAGCCAAACAAAAACACACAGACCAGACAGGCAGACTGACACATAAAAATTTGTCACACACGGCCAGGCGGTGGTGGCGCACGCCTTTAATCCCAGCACTCGGGAGGCAGAGGCAGGCAGATCTCTGGGAGTTCGAGGCCAGCCTGGGCTACAAAGGGAGTTCCAGGACAGGCTGCAAAGCTAGAGAAACCCTGTCTCAAAAAACCAAAAAATAAAAAATAAAAAATAAATTTGTCACACACAAAAGTAGAGTTGATCTGGTATTGCCTTATCTTGTGATTTATTTCTTTTTAACTCTAGTTGATAAAGGGTGCACTTTGCCGGGCTGTAACTATTTCAGGCATTGCTGGCTAAGCTAAATTTCGTAGGGCTTCCAGTTGACTAAGACGTGGGTTGTGGACATGGTACTGTAACGCACCCAGGTGTTTTGAGGCAGACGGCTGGGGAGAATGTGTCCTCTATCAGGATATATTTATGTTTATGAATATAGAAAGTGAAGTTTATAGAGATGAAGTAATACGCTTTGAGACACACAAAACAACCACTTTTGATTCTAATCCTGTTAAGCAAATAGGTTAGGTTATAAAACATCCTTTTCATAAAAGGCAGTATGTGAATTCTTTTCTTGCTCTTTTAAAATCATTCTTCTTGATATTTTGCTTCACTAAGTAAGTTTTTAAAATTAAAATTTAGGTCCGGTGTGGTGGTGAATGCCTTTAGTCTCAGCACTTGGCAGGAGGAGGCAGGCAGAGGTGAGTTTGAGCTCAGCCAGGGCTATTTAGTGAGACCTTGCCTCAAAAAAATAAATCATGACCCCCCCAAAAACTATTTGAAGGAAAGTCTGAAAGATCGCTCAGAATGCAGAGGTCCTTGTCCACCAAGCCAGATGACCAGAGCTTGGTCCCCAGAGCCCACATGGTGGAAGGAGAGAACAGATTTCCACAAGTTGTCCCCTAGTTGCCACACATGCATATGACATATTACACTTACACACATTTATATAATACATGCTCACACATGCAAAAAAATGTTAAAAATATTTTTAAAACTTCTGTTTGGTATAGAACATCATTTCATACACCATCAAAATTCATATACTCACAATCCAAAAATTCAACTTCTAGAGTTTAGATATTAAATTAAAATTCATATGACAATAGTTATAAAAATCTTAAAGCTAGGGCTGGAGAGATGGCTCAGAGGTTAAGAGCACTACCTGCTCTTCCAGAGGTCCTGAGTTCAAGTCCCAGCAACCACATGGTGGCTCATAACCATCTATGAGATCTGGTGCCCTCTCCTGGCCTGCAGGTGTACATGCAGGCAGAACACTGTATACATAATAAATAAATAAAAAAAATTATTAAGCCGGGCAGTGGTGGCGCACGCCTTTAATCCCAGCACTCGGGAGGCAGAGGCAGGCGGATCTCTGTGAGTTCGAGACCAGCCTGGTCTACAAGAGCTAGTTCCAGGACAGGCTCCAAAACCACAGAGAAGCCCTGTCTCGAAAAACCAAAAAACAAAAAAAAAAAAATTATTAAAAAAAAAAAACCTTAAAGCTAAGACTGCTGATCATTGCTAAACCTATTACCGTCTTCATAAACTAACAGTATGTGAGCCTGCAAGTCAGACACTGTCAAGCCAGCTGCCATCAATAATGGCCTGAAAGCAAGGTGTGGTTGAGCATGCCTTAATCCCAGCACTCAAGAGGCAGAGTTAGGCCTGGGGTGCATAGTCCTATGGCCAAAAGAAAAAAAAAATCACCCTTTTTTTTTTTTTTTTTTTTTTTTGAGATACGGTTTTACTGTAGACCAGATTGGCCTGGAATTCATAGAGATCCGCCTGCCTCTGCCTCCTGAGTGTTGGGATTTAGGGCATGTGCCACCACCTCCTGGCTTCCTTGTTCTTTAAAAAACTCATTCTAGGGGCTGGAGAGATGGCTCAGAGGTTAAGAGCACTGCCTGCTCTTCCAAAGGTCCTGAGTTCAATTCCCAGCAACTACATGATAGCTCACATGTAATGGGGTCTGGTGCCCTCTTCTGGCCTGCAGGCATAGACACAGACAGAATATTGTATACATAATAAATAAATAAATATTTTTTTAAAAACCTCATTCTTTTGAATTCTTCGTTTGGCATTTCTTTTACATCTGCTTTTGGAATCTGCCACTGGAGAGGACATACTTTAGGCAGTATCTTAGGCGGTATCGTGTTGCTGTATTTCTGTACTTGTTGTCTTCTGTGGTGGGAATTACCTGTTGGGATAGTTGTCTCTTCACCTGTCATGAAGACTTGCGGAAGCAGCTTTCTCTTGACCGCGTGTCCCAGGGTGTTGATGCTGTGTGGAGATGCAGCAGTTGTATTCTTTGCTCCAGAGGTGAATGTCCTGTACTGGGACTTCAGGCCCCACCCCTACATATGCCTACTTGGATTTAGGTTGTTGCTCCTGGCCTTTTTGACTTTTGTTTCTCCTGTTCTTTGAGGTAAAGCTTCCACTGAAGGTCAGTCAGGACTAGGCCATGGTCGGGGTAAAGTTTATTGTCTCTCACTTAGTTCAAAACCCTCATTAAACTCAAGGTGCTCAGCTCAGTCTCCAGCAACAACAAGATAAAAACAAGCCAGAGAGAGAAATGCACTGAAGAAAATCAGCTCAAGGACTACACTCAACACACAGCCATAGGGAAAGGGGGAAGAATGATACAGAATAAGCTTTAAAGGCAATAAACTTTCATTTTATTTTTAAAAAGGCAGTGGGGAGCTGAGTGTTGGTTTAGTAGATGAGAGCATTTGTTGCTATTGCTGAAGATGGACTCAGTGCCTAGCACCCACACAGTGGCTCACAGCCATCTGTAACTCCAGGTCCAGGGGAGCCAATGCCCTCTTCTAACCTTCTCAGGCACCTAGCATGCCTATGCATACCGATAAAACACTCTTACATAGAATTAAATAAGTCTGATTTAAAAAAAAAAAAACAACAGGAAGGCCTTTTGTGGTTAAAGTTGCTTTTAATCTCAGCATTTAGGAGCTAAGACAGCTGAATTTCTGTGAGTTTAAGGCCAACCTAGTCTACAGAGTGAGTTCTAGCCCAGCCAGAGCTACATGGTAAGACTTTGTCTAAAAATAAATAATATTAAAATTTTAAAATGGAAGAAAAGAGAAAAGGAAAACTAGTTTGCAAAGAGTTATTAAACCCTCCTGGCTGAGGTACTCTAAGAGCACCTGCTGTTGGTGGGTGCCAAGACTAGCAGGCTGTGCTGGGTTGCAGATGACAGCAAACAAGCTGGACTGGTAAGAAGGCCACACCCTGTATCTTTTCACTCAGCTAGGCTGTATTCTCTCCTAACACTTTTAATAAGACCTTGGGCATGGGAAATGGTGGACCCCTAAAGACCCCTCTCTCCCACTAAGCTTTGCCAGGCTATAATCTGACCAAGGTGGGCAAATGCTTGTCCCATAGATGTACAGAATATGTGGCCAAGGGCACTGGCAGTATCTGGGTAGCGGCAGCTCCTTACTGCTGAGCCTCCTTTAGGCTAGAGGCTTCTAGTCAGTGCGCCTAGTGAATGTCCAAGCTACACTTATCCCCTTAGTGTCTCCTGAGTGAGAGAAGCAGTCTGAGCACTGAGTTCTGTTCTAAGGGAACCAGAAGAATCTACTGAGTTCGTTTGTTTAGGTCCTACAGCTCTCTGACCCAAACCCCCTTTGGAAACTACTTCCTCTACTTTGATTTCTCATCACAGAGGCAGGGTTACTTACTCCAGTGGCCTCTACTCTTTGTCTCAAAAGCAAAACAACAAATAATGGATTAATTAGCAGGACATGAGGAGTCTCTTTCATGTCTATCACTGTTCCTTTCCTCACTGACTAGACACCAAAAACTTCCAAAACTAGAAGCACACAGTAAGTGCTCCTTTGGCAAGGTCTGTGTGGCCCACCGTGCATCTTTGCTGTTTGCTTATGTTGTTGAATGTAGCTGTTCCTTTCTCTTCATTGCTGTGGTTCCTACATGAGCATGCTACACTTCTGTCCATTTTAGAGTTGTTGGACATTGGAGTTGGTGGACATCTCTACGCCTCTGTTGTGTACTTGAGAATAATTGTTAAATCCTGGTTATATTTGTTTAGCTCTGTTATATCTCACAAAAACTATTCTAGGCCGGGCGGTGGTGGCGCACGCCTTTAATCCCAGCACTTGGGAGGCAGAGGCAGGCGGATCTCTGTGAGTTCGAGACCAGCCTGGTCTACAAGAGCTAGTTCCAGGACAGGCTCCAAAACCACAGAGAAACCCTGTCTCGGGAAAAAAAAAAAAATCTATTCTAAAGTGCTTGGACTTCATAAATTTGAATTATTTGGGAATTAGTCTCTTAGTACATACATACATTTGTATGTGTTTGTATGTATTGTAGTACTAGGAATTGAACATAGGGCTTCACTTATGCTAGGCAAACTCTCTGCTACTTAGCCCCACTAGCCCCCAAATTTATCTACAAGACAGAAGCTAGGCATGGTGGCTCATATCTGTAATCTCAGTGCTTGGGAAGCTGAGGCAGGAGAAGTATCACAAACTTTTTGTTTTTGTTTTTAGGTCAAATTTTTAAGTTTTTACTCTTATTTATGTGGATGTGTGTCTGCCTGCTTGTTTGTATGTGTACCACGTGAATGCAGTATCAGAGGAGGCCGAAAGAGGGTGTTGGATCCCCTGAAGTTCCATGTAACTGTGAGCCACCCAATGTGAGTGCCAGGAATTGAATCCAGGTTCTAAAAAGTACAAGTGTTTTTAACAGCTGAGGCATCTTGCCAACCTGTCTGTCTCTCTGTCTTTCTCTCTTAACAATTTATTTACTGTAAATTTGTGAGATGTGTCTGTGTCACTCACTGCACATGTGGAGGTCAGAGGACAACTTTCGTGAGTAGATTTTGACTATCACTTTTGTGTGTGTTCTGCAGCTCAAACTCAGGTTGTCAGACTTGCTGGCCAGTCTCTCCAGCCCTGATTGCCATAAGTTTTGTGTTTTGTTTGGGAACAACCTGGGTTACAACATAGTGAGTTCTAGGCAATTCCCTACTACAAAGGGAAGCCTATTTCAATAAATTGATAGACAATTTAGAAAATGCACAACAGAGTATCTGTGTATTCATATTTATAAATGTGTTTATATAGATATCTTTATGTCCAGCTTCTCATTTTGAAGATTTGTTTTCCTGGGAAAGGTAAAGGTTTAAACCTTGACCGTGTCTCATGTTTTTAGGAATTATTTCATATAATACACTTGATTTGCTTCATCGGGCCACTGCGTGTGTATCTTTATGGAGCACAGGCTGGGTGCATACAGCCCTAACACCAGGGAGCAGAAACAGAAGGATCGCTGGGACTTGGTGGCCAGTAACCAAGCCAAAGAACAAAACCAGGGACCTCCAGGTTCAGAGAGCAACCCTGCCTCCAGGGTCTTAGGTGGAGAGCAATGGAGGGGACACACACACAACACAGCTTCTAAAGCTCAGAGTTTTTCATTACAAAGTGTCTGTGTGAGTTAACCCTCTGCTTACATTTGAAAGTATCATCAGTTGTTTTCCTCTACAAATATTACATTGTTCACTAATTGTTATTCCATTGGCTCTGTTAGAAGTGATTAGGAACCTGGTGTGGTGGCTCACACCTATGATCCCAGCACTTGGGAGGCAGAAGCAGACTGATCTCTGTGAGTTCAAGGCCAGCCTGGTCTATGTAGCAGGTTCCAGGACAGCCAGGGCTACATGGAGAGACTGGGGCGGGGGGTGGGGGGGGGGTTATAGTAGTGTTGGGTAGGCTCCTAGTCAAAGAATGTCTTAAGTCTTCTGTGGAAAGCTTATAATCTAGTAGTTGCTTAAAACTGGCCTAACAACAGTCCAGAAGCCCTGACTAGGAGGTTAGGGGAGGGTGAGGCAGGTAAGCTACCATGCTTTTTCAGTTGTTCAAGCCTGGCTAACACATTAGAGGAAAGTGATTGAGGGCACAGACTGGAAATTAATTTTAACTGTGGAATTAAAAATTCAGTACCGCTGTTGACGTTGTGCTGAATGTTCTTCTGATGACTTGGGGACGTTAATACTGCTAACAGAAAATAGCAAGCATTTTGTGCTTTATTGCTTCCAGAGAAAATGTGTAGCCATCAAAGGTCATAATCTTCAGTTGATAAGCATTGTTAAATGCCCATTAATTGAAAGTAGCCTAGCAGGGGCTGGAGTGATTAGGAACACTGGCTGCTCTTCCAGAGGACCTGGTTCAATCTCTAGCACCCACATGGTCTATTTTTAACTCCAATCTGAAGGGATCTCATGCTCTCTTCCGGCCTTTAGGGGTAATACATGCATGTGGTACACATACATGCAGACATAAACGCAAAATAATAATTTTTCAGGGGAGGGAGTTGAGACAGGGTTTCTCTGTGTATCTCTGGCTGTCCTGGAACTCACTCTGTAGACCAGGCTGGCCTCAAATTCACAGAGATCTGCCTGCCTCTGCCTCTCTGAGTGCTGGGATCAAAGGCGGGTGTGTAACCACCACCTGGCTAATAAAATAATTTTTAAGCAAGAAAGTAGCCTCGCAAAGTTAAGATAGATTTCTAAGTCTAATATACTTGGAAAATACTTCAAAGAATAAATACTGTTATTTAAATGACTAGCAAACATTATCTGTGTCACATCGTGAGTGAGACCCACAGGACTGTTGTTTCTCTTAGATGATGTCTCATGCAGAAGGACAACAACGAGACCTGATTAGACGGATCGAATGCCTTCCTGCTTCTGGCCTTCTTAGTTCTTTGGACCAGGACCTCTTGATGCTCAAAGCTACTTCCATGGCAACTATGAACTGCTTAAATGACTGCTTCCACATTCTCCAGTTGCAGCACGCGTCCCATCAGAAGGGCTCATTGCCCCCAGGTAGGTCGGAGATTAAAGGTAGGACTGAAGATTGGCCTTAAAACATGGGAAGCACTGATTTTGTTGTCATTTAATGCTATGAAAAACATTTTTTGAAAAATAGAAGAGGGAAATTAAAAATCAGTTGAATCCCTTGACTTTTAGTTAGCACACTAGTGTGATACAAGCTTCCTTATTTTGTGCTTTTTTTTTTGGAATTTAGAATATTTTAGGTCTAATGTTTAACATTGAATATACCTTTCTAGACCTCGAACTCAGCACGTCAAAAGGTAAACAAATCTAGAGCTCAGTTTCTGTTAAAATAGTGGCATTCCTCTCCATTCCTGTATCCAGGTAATGGGTAGAATCTCTGGGATGTGTCCTGACTCCCAGCTCTGTCCACTGCTCATTTCCTCTTTAGTGTTGCATTGTGTTCTATCATGTCATGGTTTTCACTAAAGATCAGAAGTACTTTCCAACTTACAATCTTTTGCTAAGGGAATTTTTTAGTTGCTTACATCCTTAGATGAGTACTTTGCTTCCCTCGAGTTATTCTTCTTATTTGAACATTGGATGAGCTGCCCTGATGTAAGAGATGTGGGTTAATTTTAGTTAATGATCTTGTTAGGAAAATGAAACATCTTATTTCTAGTCTGTACTATTTAATTTTTAAAAAAGTCTATCAGACAGCACTGGTTCTGGTTACTAGATTAAATGCTAAATAAACTTGATTAAATAGTATATCATTTAAAACAATCATGAAACTTTTGTATGTTTTTTTTTTGTTGTTTGTTTGTTTGTTTTTGATTTTCAAGACAGGGTTTCTCTGTAGCTTTTGGTTCCTGTCCTGGAACTAGCTCTTCTAGACCAGGCTGGCCTCTAACTCACAGGGATCCGCCTGCCTCTGCCTCCCAAGTGCTGGGATTAAAGGCGTGCGCCACCACCGTCCGGCTTGTATGGTTTATTTAATGCAACCTTATTTTTGATGTTTTCATGATTAAGACAGATGTATGAGTAAATTTGCATTAATTTCCAAAGTTTGAAGTTTTAAAGTGAAAGTCGTTTTCACATTGGACTTTTTGGAGGCTAGGTTTATAGGTGGTTCGAGGAATTACCTTATTGCCATTGCTGGTTCTCACCGTAGTTGCCATCTTTTCCAATTTTGACCTGTAAAATTTTATAATCTCCTCAGAATGAAAATATAACTTGGAAAAACAATTACCATTCCATTAAAATTCTTCAGTGACATGGAAGCTGAAATCTATGTTCAGAAGAATGTTTAAACTCCGTAAAGCCATATTTTTGTTTTATCCATTTATGGACTGTGTTGTAATAAGAGCGGCGGGGCTGCGTCCCCGGCACCCGGCCGCCCGCATGGCTTTACCAGGGAGGATCTTAACCTGCATCTGTCTGGAGTGGGAGAATCATGGCGACTCACTGATTCGGCTTCTTTCTCCCAGCATTTTGTTCTGTTTACTCCACCCACCTAAGGGTTGGCCTATCAAATGGGCCTAGGCAGTTTCTTTATTAATTAACCAATGAAAGCAACAGATTAATACAAGACCCACCTCCATCAGCGCCACTCTGTAGTAATATGAGCAGCTGGGCTGTGTTCCCAGCACCTGGCCGCCCGTATGGCTTTACCTGAAATAATTACATGGAAACTGTATTTTTTTAAATATTGTCTGGCCCATTAGCTTTAGCCTTTTATTGGCTAGCTTTTACATATTGATCTAACCCATTTTTAATATTTTGTGTAGCACCACCAGCTGGCTTACCAGGAAAGATCTTAATCTGTGTCTGTTTGGAGTGGGAGAATCATGGCGACTCCTTATTCGGCTTCTTTCTCCCAGCATTTTTTTTTGTTTATTTCACCCACCTAAGGGTTGGCCTATCAAATGGGCCTAGGCAGTTTTTTTATTAATTAACCAATGAAAGCAACAGATTAATACAACACCCACTTCCATCAGGACTGGCTATAAACTCACTATGTATCATGTATCACAGACTAGTCAGCTACTCCTGCTCCCTTGATTTTTTTTTTAGTTTTATTTATTTATATTTTATGTGTAAGTGCTCGGCATGTGCACCTACACGTCAGAAGAGGGCATCAGATCCTATTTTAGGTTTTTGTGAGCCGCCATGTGGTTGCTGGGAATTGAACTCAGGACCTCTGAAAGAGCAGCCAGTCCCCTTAACCCCTGAGCCATCTCTCCAGCCCGTGCTGCACCTGCTTTCTAAGCACTGGGGTGACAAGAATGTAGTACTGTTCTGCACCATCGCGTCTGAATATGTTAGCTAGAGATTCATTTGTATATGTGTTCATTTGGAGGGGCCTTGAGGCCAGATGGCTGGTTTAATAAAGTTTATTATAATTTCTACTTACCTGACTAGCCCTCTAAACTGAGTCTTTTTAATTAATGCTCACGTGTCTTCTATTTTTGGGGGAAAAAAATTGGATAGTGATATTAAAAATAGTTATTTTCAGTTAGAGGGAGAATGTTTTCTTATTTGTACAACTTTAAAATAGGCCCATGACCTTAGCCAGGACATTTCTCCAGTCTTCGTGCCTCTAGTGCCAAGGGGCAGTGAACAAGGCAGGACACTACTAGCCTGTTGGGTACTTTGTCATTTATTACTCATTTCAAGTCTGGTCTTTGACTTAGTAAATGGCCTACTGTTTTCAGTTTCAGTTTTAGTAGTCTGAGTGTCCCTTATTCTTGCACTCCATAACCTAGCTTCTGTGAAACCCAGATCAGCCTCTGAAATCAAATGGAACATTTCCATTATTGATTAGGCATAGAATCTTTGTTAAACTAGTTGAGGGTAACAAGAGACCATTGACTCATTAATTGAGAAGTGACAGGTCTCCAAATGTGACGCTGACTTCACAAGGTCAGCTCTGTGAGTTCAGTAGAAAAGATTTTCAGTTTAAATTACTTTAGGCTGCTGATGATTTAAATAGAAGATATATGTCTAGTATTTAAATTAGAGCCAATGAGTTATTTTGATTGCTTGGGAAAATTGCAATTTTTAAACAAATTATGTTGGTCTCCCATCTCAGCTTCCTGGAGTGGCTCTCCACTAAAGCCTAATTATATATGTTTTGATGATTAGAGAGACATAATCGATACCACTGGCTAATCCGCTGTTGAGGAGCTCACTCCAAGATTCACAGACTTGTTTAAGAAGCAAGATCAGCCCTATTCAGGGTGGAGTTCTTTTACATATAGTGTCTCATTTCAAGTTGCAAGTTGCCCTGTGGTGAAATACCCAATCACGGTGCTCATGCTAATGAGGCCCAGCTGCTGTCTCCTTTCAGGGCAGGTTGAACTGCTTTAGTCTTGTAGCGTCAAAACAAAATTGTTTAATAAAATCCAGATCTGCTGTACTTCTCAGATTATGAGCGAGTCTCAGGAGAATTTTTCTCTTACTTCATCAGGAGCAACCATTGAGTGGTTGGAACCAAAGATACCTTTATCAAACCACTATAGGAATGGAGCTGAGCAACCCTTTGCACCTGAGCCGAGCAAGCCCATGGCCGTCCCGGAAGCACAGTCTGCCGCAGAGTCTGGAGCAGTAGCAAGGGTAAGGGGATATGAAGATTTGATTTTGGTGGAAGAAATGAGGAATCATTGAAAGGGGACGGTGTCGTTTTTGTTGTTAAGGCGTTCATGCCCACAGAACACTAGAGTAGCATTCTTGCAGCTTCTAGCTGTTGATATCTATCTGAAAGCCGCTTGTTTGCTTTGGAAAAGCTATTAATTGAACTTGAACATGGGTTTTCCAGGTCTAATGATGTCCCCTTTTTAGTCTTTACTTTTGTCTGATACAGATAATTATTTATTTGTTTGATTTTTTTTTTTTTTTCTTTTTGAGACAGGGTTTTACTCTTCCTAGCTGGCCTAAAACTTAATGGATAGCCCTAGTTGGACTTTAATGATCAATACTCCTCGTGGCTTACCTCGCAGGCACCACCACGCACAGTCTCATCACATTTTTTGTGTTTGTTTGTTTTTGAGACAAGGTGTAGCCCTGGCCGTCCAGGAATTCTCTGTCAACCAGACTGGCCTTGAACTCAGAGATTCACTGCTTCTGCCTCCCAACTGCTGGAATTAAAACTTGGGTCCACACAATAGTAATTTAGCTTTGTTTATTGGTCTTTGCTTAAATAGATTGTAAGCGTTGGTCACCAGTACAGCTGTTGCTCTCTGTCACGTGACCGCCGGCTTTAATAGTTACACAAAGTGGTGCTCATTTTGTGTTTAGGAACTACAGTGTTGTATTCTGCCATAGACGCACTGTTAGAAATTATATCATTTCTCATTTTGTTTGCTTTGTCTTTTATGTTCTTGTCTGCAATTTTTATGCCTACTATAATTACATAGAGAGTTGAAGCTATTTTCTGTCTAGTCTATACAATTAGTGTTTTAAAGTCAAAATAAGATGCTGAGTTAATGTCCCTGTTGAATGTCTAGTTTGTCTTTTTGTTTTATTTTTAGTTTGTCTTTCTTATTAATAACACTATTGTTAAGTATTATTTTTCCTACCAATTTTTGATTATTTCTTTACATTATGTCCCCAATAGAATTACTGAGTCTAGATTAATGCAAACTTTATGTTCATTTATATATGAGCAAGTTATTTCTTAAGAGATAAGGCACTAGTCCAAAACTGTAAAGACTGAATTTATGAAGAGGCTCTGGAGACAGGGAGCTGAGGAGCAGGAAAGCAGGTTAGTAAGTAAATAGCATGCATTGACACACACATGTGCCCACAGTTGTAATTGCCAGGCTGTCTGGAATTAGAGGAGAAACAAACAGGAAGACATAGTTCTTTCACTGAAGAGGTGTGGAATTTACTTGCAGCCACAACTTCTGTACACTAAAACAACAGGTGATAAGATGAAACCAAAAAAAATTCTTAATTGATAAGATTTACACTTTTGCCGGGCGGTGGTGGCGCACGCCTTTAATCCCAGCACTCGGGAGGCAGAGGCAGGTGGATCTCTGTGAGTTCGAGACCAGCCTGGTCTACAAGAGCTAGTTCCAGGACAGGCTCCAAAACCACAGAGAAACCCTATCTCGAAAAACCAAAAAAAAAAAAAAGAAAAAAGAAAAAAAAAAAAAGATTTACACTTTTGCGATTTGCCCTTCAGAAAAGAAGTACTGGGTAGAAGAGGAATGCTTTGGAAACAACGCTTTTAAAGTTGGGCTTTCAGGTTCCTCACCTGTAAAGTAGTGATGCTAATGCCTTGTGAGACTGCGGTCAGGATAAAGTTAGCAGGGTTACGTTATCACTAGCTGTGCGAGCCAGTCACAGCATTGTTACATACTGTAGCCATGTGCTCAGTGTGGAGTGGTACTTCCTGCAGCATTGCTCCATAGAGCTCACAGATGCTGTGTGGTCTGTGCTCCCAGGGAAATACAGTCAGGCAGGATCATGTGCTGGGATTAAAGGCGTGAATCTCCACCACTCGGCTGAAACGTGCATTTAATCCCAGCTCTCAGGAGGCAGAGGCAGGCTGATCTCTGAGGTCCAAGCCAGTCTGGTTTATATAGCAAGTTCCTGTCTCAAAAAAATTAAATAAATTTTTCCCCTATTCCAATGAATTATTTGTTGTAGCACAATGAAAATTGGGCCAATATGATGGCTCAGTGGGTTAAGGCACTTTCCATCCAGCCTGACAACCTGAGTTCAGTCCCTGAAACTCACATAATAGGAGAGAATTGACACCCTCCTGTTGTCCTCTGACTTCCACATGCACGCCATTTCCCACACATGCCCACACACGTACACAATATAACATATACACTTACACAAAGTATGTAAATAGATGTAATAATTTTTTCAATATTAAAAATTATATTCTTCTACAGTTATTCTACCTGGTGTTTTCCTTTAGTATTATTTCCAGTAGAGAAAGTTCCATCCACAAAGTAACTGGGTTCTGTTTATTGTTACTGTTTGGGTTTTGGTGCCGAGATTGAGTGTGCCAGGGTCTCAGGTAACTGAGCACATGCTCCATCTGAGAGATACCCCATCCTCCAAAGCTGTGTTTGCATTATTAATCTGTAGCCTGTGTTCCAACCTCAGATGTAAGGGTACCTTTCAGAGTGTCAGCATTCTTAGTCACAAGCTAGGAGGGTTTCCTCTGAGGTCTCCTGTAATTATTTAATCTCATGTAATGGTTTTGTTTGGTCCATGTGTAGAGAGGGCTGTCAGTTCACCTTGTTTTAAGAGTGACCACCGTTCATGTAGACTTTATGTGCAGTGCTCTAGGCTTCAGAGCAGGGGCTGGTTCCTGACAGGCTGACTCTTAAAGAGGAGTGTGAGGAAGGAAGTCTTGGCTTCACTCCTCAAGGTCATAAAAACAGAAAACTGTACTGTAAACACGCAAAATTTGTCTGTGCAGTCTTTTTTATTTTTGTTTTATTTTATTTTATTTTGGCTTTTAGAGATAGTTTCTCTGTGTAGCTTTGAAGCCTGTCTTGGAACTCACTCTGTAGATCTGCCTGCCTCGGCCTCCCTCGAGTACTGGGATTAAAGGCGTGCTCCACCATACCTGGCAGGTTTGAGATTTTGTTAGTTTGTATGTGTCTGTGTACTGTCCATGTGTGTTTGGTTTGGTTTTGGTCTAGCTACACAGAACAAAAACATGTGAGTATCTTACTTGAATGGAATTAATAGTGGTGGGGAAATAAAAATGACACCACCAAGATAATTTCTTTATAAAAATCCTCATAACTATCGAAGCATGATGGCTTACACCTGTATTCCTAGCTCTGTGTGAGGCTGTGGGTTTAAGACTGTTCCCAAATTACCTACTCACCCCCACTCCACTATCCTGATATTCTTAAATCTAGTAAAGTAGAAAAGATGGCATACTTATATTCAGCTTTTTGGAGAAAGATGCTGACAAGCTGATCTTTGAGAGGCAGGGCACACCACCTCTGTATAAACGTAACTGCTGATGAGGTTCTCTTGAACCTTGGTGTATTTGTTGTTCAAAGCAAGCTGGGCAGGTATGGTGGCTCCAGCCTTCAATCCTAGCCACTCTAAAGACTGAAGCAAGAGAATCATCACAAGTTCAAAGTTAGCCTGAACCGCAAAGTGAGTCTCCAAGCCACCCCAGCTACAGAGTGAGACTCTGGCAAAAACATAAAAGTCAGCAGGGTTGAGGAGATGAGATGGACCATTTGGTAGTTTCTGTTATGCATATATGAGACCCTGAGTTTAGATTCCTTGGCACCCATGTAAAATCGAGGTGCGGTGGCACTGCAGTGCTGTGGAACAGGGTTAGGGAGATGGAGATAGGCAGACACCTGGAGCTCACTGGCCAGCTATCCTAGAAGATCGGTGACCTCCGGGTCATTGAGCGATCTAGTCTGAAAAAATAAAGCGAAGCCGGGTGGTGGTGGCGCATGCCTTTAATCCCAGCACTTGGGAGGCAGAGGCAGGCGGATCTCTGTGAGTTCGAGACCAGCCTGGTCTACAAGAGCTAGTTCCAGGACAGGCTCCAAAGCCACAGAGAAACCCTGTCTCAAAAAACCAAAAAATAAATAAATAAATGAATGAATGAATGAATAAATAAATAAAGCGAAAAGCAATAGAGGAAGGTCTCTGATATCAGCCTCTAGCCTTTACATATATATACAAACTCGCACGCACACACCGTCAGAACCCAAGAGCCTATAATTTGAGCATGTGGCAAGTGAATTCAAGAGAATCAGGAGTTCAAAGACATACTTACTTCCAGGCCAACCTGGGCCATTTGAAACTGTTTCGAAACAAAAATAATTCCTGAGATTAAAGGCTAGCCTGGGCTACAGAGTAAATTCTTACCCCACCTCCGCCTTCATCGAAAAGCCCTAAAAAATTAAAAGTAAGCTAAAGTAATAAATATGCAGTTGTTTAACTAGTCATTAGAGCTAGTGAGTTGGAAGTACACATCTTCTTTTTCTAGGAGGTTATTGATTTGATTAAAATGCCGCACAGAGTACTTTTGGTGGCATTGTGACTGACAGGCCACAGAGCATTTACGTGTATCTGGAATCTCTTGAACCATAGATCTTCTCAGGCATGAGTGATAGCAAAATAAGGTTCACGATAGTTAGATTTGATATGTGTGTGCATTCACCTTCAAATTTTACTTTACAGCTTTAGGTTAAACAGGGACAAATATTTAATCCTTAAACCTCTTGAATTTGGGGTTGGGGAGATGGCTCAGCAGTTGAGAGAGCATACTGCTCTTGAAGAGGACCAGTGTGTAGCTCCTAGCACTCGTGTGGCTCACGGCTCTCTTGTCAGCTACGCATACACACCCACAGACAAAAGACATAATTTTTCAAAGTAATAAAATAAAAAATTAAAACAAAACCTGAATTTAGCCAGACTTGGTGGCTTATGCCTGTACTCCCAAGACTTGGGAGGCCGAATTCAAGGGCAGTTTGCCTTATATAGTGAGAGAGTTTGTCTCAGACAAAAATCACTTAAAATTGTAGATGTGGTAGTGGCTCCCAGATTAGTGTCAAAGCTAAGTTTATTCAAGGACATTCTTTGCTCTTTTTGAAAAATACTGTTTTTGCAAAATGAATGTATTATATTATCAGTACATTCCTGTGATCTCAGTACACAGAAAGCTAAGATGGGAGTTTGAGGCCAGCTTTGAGTACATAGTGAGTACTGGGTTAACCATGGTTACACAGTAAGACTATGTCTCAAAAAACAAACAGATAAAAAAAAATCACAGGACCACAGTCTGTTCTGTACCAGTAATTATGATCTCTTCAAAAGAAATGTTTTTCCTTAATGATAGGAGTTGTATTTTCAGAAGGGTTTTGCCTACCCTCTGATTTGTTTAGAACTAGAATAAATGTCTTCAAGACTGAACTGTTTTTTTCTTAGTAAATGTTAATAAGTCCTTCTAACACTGGACTCTGCTCTCTTCCCCATCGAGGAACCTGAAGAGATTGATGCGGATGATGAGCTCGAGGACACCTGTGACAACAGGGAGGACGACCTGGGGGCGGTGGAGGAGCAGCGCAGCGTCATCCTGCATCTCTTGTCACAGCTCAAGCTGGGCATGGACTTAACCAGAGTAAGTCACAGGTCAGGTGCGGGGGAGGCGAGGCTCTCTTCTGTGTCTGACGGCTGACAGCAGACAGCCCACTGTGGTGCTTGACATCTGAATCCTTTGACGGGAGAGACCGAGGCAGGAGGATGGTGAACTCAAGGCCAGCCTGGGCTGCTTAGATGTCTCTCACAAACTGATACTTGGGTTCCATCGAAGGCTGTATAGGTAGAGGTGAGAGATTTTTCCCCATGCTCACCTGTCATGGAACTTTAAATAGAAAGCCTTTTGCCTTTAGAATTCAGTTTTTATCACTGAAAAGTCAAAAACACTGTCCTTTTGTATGTTTGGGTTGGGAGGGGTGTTTAACTGAGACTTTCTGTGCTTGATAGGAGCTTTTCCTTTACACTGTGTATTTATTTGATGTGTGTGTGGTGGTGTGGGCAAGAGTCAGTTCTTTCCTTCAAACTCCTTTTACTTCAGGCTTTAGTTGGTATCATTCTGATCAGGAAATATGTTCACATTAGCTGTTGTGGTTCTTGTTGAAGTAGTCTGGCGAGGGATTATCTGGTATTCGTTGCTATGGTGGTTTTTGTCCTTACTAGAATTTAGGTTTTTTTTTGTTTGTTTTTGTTTTTTTTGGTTTTTTTTTTTTTGGTTTTTTTGTTTTTCGAGACAGGGTTTCTCTGTAGCTTTGGAGCCTGTCCTGGAACTCCCCTTGTAGCCCAGGCTGGCCTCGAACTCCCAGAGATCCGCCTGCCTCTGCCTCCCGAGTGCTGGGATTAAAGGCGTGCGCCACCACCGCCCGGCTTAGAATTTAGGTTTAAAAGGCATAAAAGCAGCATTGAGGCTTATGAGGCATAGAACACTTATTAAGAATCTTCTAGTAACTCAGGTGGAAAAGCTCTTTTTTGATATAAATCAAATGTTATGTACTTTCCTTATTTGTGTTTTATTAACTAAAAACATTTTATTGTTGCTAATTGAGCACCATTCATACAACATTTAAAGGAATGGTGCTTCCAAACCATAAGGAGTATGTGACACACGCATGTGTGTGCCCCAGAAGCAAGGGACTAGAGTCGGGTCATTGGCCTTGCAGCAGCACTTTTGCCGTCCGAGCTGCCTCTCCAACCCCATCTTCCTACATTTAAAATGATACTAAATGAGGATAGTTAAGCACACCGTAGAAAATGTGGAAACAGTAAAACTGGATCTGGTGGTCCGCACCTGTAATCTCAGTGTCTAGGAGACTGAGGCAAGAGGATTGCCTGAATTTCAGGGAAGCTGGGATACATGACAGGCAATTGTCTCCCATCATCTCACTGTCCCTGAAGTATAGGATTGTCTTCCAGGTTAATCATATGGAGGAGACCGACCATAGCAAGGATTTGCAGGCAACTGTGAAATGAAACCCCTCCCACACTAAACTCTAAACGTTACCAGAACTCAGAGTCTTCTAGAGCCCTCCCAGTTGTAGCTTCCTACTTTCCATATGTGTAGTGCTGAAGAAGGACGCTTAAAAGAAATCCCACACTAGCTCAGAATTGAGTGTAACAGAGGGTTATTTATTTAGGGGTAGACTCACAGATCACAATCCTCTGCTGAATGGGGAAGAACAACCGAATTCCGCAACCGGAAAACAGTCTGGATGCTCGCTTTACACCGGCATAAATAGTATAAGAGGCCAGGCCCCAGCGGGCGGCAGGAATCCCTACAGCGTATTGCCTAGTGCCTCACTTGAAGTGTAGTCAGGTCTGCTTTTCTTTATCGCTCTCACTTGTGTCTGTACACCATGCCACTGTTATTACCTTGTAAGGAACAATCTGAAAAAATAAATGTGAGGCTACAGGCTGGCCTTGAGTCGGTTAATGTCGCCTCACCCTCTAGAGTCTGGACTGTAGGAGTGTGCCACTCTGCCTAGGTTTCAGAGAAAGTGACTAGCCACCAAAAGTTTAATTAGCTTAAAAAAGCGGGGGTGGGGGGTGGGTGTTTTGTCAGGCAGTGGTGGCACACTCCCAGCATGCAGCAGGTAGAGACAGGTAGATCTCTGCAGGTAGAGAGAGGTAGATCTCTGTGAGTTCAAGGCCACTATGGTCTACAAGGGCTAGTTCCAGGACAGCTAGGACTGTTACACAGAGAAACCCTATCTCCCCCCCCCCCCAAAAAAAAAGAAAAGAAGGAGAGGGGGAAGGGCTATTTTGATAGATGAGGGAGGTAAACATTTGAGTCTCTGACTTCAGCTTCTTGTAAAATCTTGCAAGAGTTTTTTTCTTCCTGAAGAAATGAGAAGATAATGTGAGTGAACCCTGTAAAGTGCACGTCTCAGAGTTCGAGCATGTGGTATAGACAAGTTCCTGGACATCCCGTGGAAAGGCCGGCTAGGAGCTGTGCAGGGTTCTCTGCTTCTATCAAGCTGTGGCCTGTCTCCAGGTGTGAGGACCAGAAGAAGCCAGGATGTGTCTGGTGGATGAGCATCTTCACGCAGAAAAGACAGCAGCGCCTAGGAGGAGCTGGCTCCAGAGCCTCTCCAGGAACCAGCAGTGTAGATTGCTTAAGATTAAACTTTCCAGTTCCCAGATCTTAAATATTGTTCCTTTTTTTTCTCCTTTCTGGGTACTTCTGGGCTTGTTTGTGTTGGACTTGTTTGGTACATTTTATTGGGCTTTCAGTAGAAGGTGTGAAGCCAAGCTAAGAGCATTGTTAGCTGTGTTGGCTGCCAGTCCACAGCTCTGTCACTTTTTTTTTTTTTCTCTTTCGAGACAGGGTTTCTCTGTGGCTTTGGAGCCTGTCCTGGAACTAGCTTTTGTAGACTAGGCTGGTCTCAAACTCACAGAGATCCACCTGCCTCTGCCTCCCAAGTGCTGGGATTAAAGGCGTGCGCCACCACCGCCCGGCAGCTCTATCACTTTAAATAACTGTGCAAATCTTGTTAAAGCTCCAAAGATCATAGTTTAAAATACACATCACTTAATTGATTTATTTACTTATTTATTTTTATTTTTCACATTTTGGGCCTGGACATGGGCACAAATGCCAGTCTGGGTAAGAGGACACCTTGCTAGAGCTGCTTCTCTTCTTCACCAGTGTGGTTCTGAGACTCGCCCTCAGGTCTTCAGACTCAGTGACTTCTTGGTGCCAAATCCTTTTCCTGCTAAGCTATTGGGATGTTTTGTTTTTGAGACAAGAGCTTCACTGGGTGGCTTAGGCTGGCCTTGAACTCTTGATCCTCCTGTCTCTGCCTCCTGAGTGCTGGGATTACAGTCTGAGCCATCATGCCTGGCTCTTTTTTTATTGTATTGTTTTGTTTACATTTCTTTTCTTTCATTCATATCATTTCTTTCCTTTAAGAAATTAACTGAGAGAATGATTACTTGGTGGGTAAAATGGGTATGAACTTCTTGGGACTTTTGAAAAATCTTGCCAGTTTGCTTTCTCAAAGAGTTGAATCATTTTGCATTCTTCTGTTTCTGCCTTAAGTAAAACATTTAATCTGTCTTGCTTTGGGCTGTTGAAACTTCTCTTCAAAATTACTCATTTGTGCTAAAAATCAACTTTGAGTTAAATTGTTGCTTTGGTCTGTGATATTTCTCTCCAGTCTGTTCTGTCATTCACTCTCATTTCCTCTCTTCCCTCCTCCCCAGGCTGGCCTTGAACTTACTGTAGAGCTGAGTATGGCCTTGAATTTGGAGTCCTCCTGCCTCCACCTTCTAAGTGTTTAGATTAAAAGTATGGACCACCTTGCCCAGTTTCATGCGATGCTGGGCAGTGAACATGGTCCTGTGTGAGCCTAGGCCTTGTACGTGCTAGGCCAGCACTCCGCCCACCAAGCTACGTACATCCCCAACCCTTGACCTTTTTGTTCTCAGGAAATGAATTTTTCAACTAGATGTTTTTGTTTACTTTTATGGTTTGAGTGTTTCACCTATAATTATGTGTGCACCCACGTGAGTGAGCGGTGGCCCCAGGAGTCAGAAGAGTGCACTGGGTCCTTGAAACTGAAGTTACAGATGGTTCTGAGCCATCATATGGGTCCTAGGAACCACACTGGATCCTCTGTAAGAACAGCAAATGCCTCTGTCTGTGGGGCTATTCTCCAGGAAATAAAACCTTATCATGTACAGGTTTTTTTGTTTGTTTTGTTTTATTAAGACAGTTTCTTCTTATTGTGTAATCCTGTATCTTAGTTCGATTCTCTGTTTCTGTGATAAAACCCTGACTGAAAACAGCTTGGAGGAGAAAGGGTTTATTTCAGCCTACAGCTCACAGTCTCTTCATGAAGAGAAGTCAAGTCAAAACCCTGAAGACAGGGCTGGGTGGTGGTACACTCAGGCAGAGGCAGGTGGATCTCTGTGAGTCCAAGCTGGTCTATAAAGAGAGTTCCAGGACAGACAGTGCTGTTACACAGAGAAACCCTGTCTTGAGGGGTGGAGGGAGCCTAGAGACAGAAACTGATGCAGAGATCATGGAGGATGCTGCTCACTGAACTATTCCTTGTGGCTGGCTCAGCCTGCTTTCTTATACCATCTGGGACCACCCATCCAGGGGAGCAGATCAAGAAAATGCCCACAGACATGTCTTCGGGCCAGTCTGATTGATGAAGTTTCTCAGTTGAGTTCCCTCTTCTCAAAAGAACCTGGCTTGTGTCCTGTTTACAAAAATTAACTAGCACATGCTCGCTTGGCCTCACATTGGAAGGGGTCTGCCTCATGCTCCCAAGGGCTGCCATGTTCAGCTTCCCACAATTTATCTTTAAGAAGAACAGAATGTGGGCTAGAGAGAAAGGCTCAGCAGTGAAAAACAGGTACTGCTCTTGCAGTGGACCTAAGTTTGGTTCCCAGCTCCCTTGTTAATGCAGCTTACAACCGCCTGTAATTGAGGGAAGCTGACACCCTCTTCTGGTTTCCACTGGACCTGTACTCACCTGCACGTACCCTACACAAACACACACATATACAAATAATTAAAAATTACATTAAATCTAAAAGAGAAATGGCATGTCTCATACAGTACAATGTGCCTGGTATATTCATGCAGCCTGGAAGCCCGAGAACTATAGAAAATCTGTCGGACACGGCCACTGAGTATTTTGTGCTGCTCTGGAACTCATGTCAGGTCTCTGTCTAACCATCTTTTTGTCTTGAATTTATATTTAATCTTAACCATTCAGGCAGAGTCTCATCTCCTTTTAAACATGCTTGGGGTTTTATTTTGTCTTGTTTTTGTTTCTTATTATAAAGACCATATTCTTTTGTTTGTAGCAAATGCTCTTAGAAGATAGAGGTAATTATTTTTGGATATATATCTATATATAGATATATTAATTCTCCCTCTTAATTGATTTGCATTGATGTTTTAGGTGGTGCTTCCTACATTTATCCTGGAGAAGCGCTCCTTACTGGAGATGTATGCAGATTTCATGTCTCATCCAGACCTGTTCATAGGCATCACCAATGGAGCCACGCCCGAGGACCGGATGATTCGCTTTGTTGAGTACTACCTTACCTCATTTCATGAAGGCCGGAAGGGAGCCATTGCTAAGAAGCCGTACAATCCTATCATTGGGGAGACTTTCCACTGCTCCTGGAGGGTGCCAAAGGGCGGAATGGCATCCGGTTTGAGTGGCAGCTCTTGCACCTCCACCGTCACAAATCATGCTCCTCTGCCGGAGGATGTTCTAGCCCAGGGGGTCTCAGACTGTTACACTGTCAGATTTGTCGCTGAGCAAGTTTCCCATCATCCTCCAGTCTCAGGATTTTATGCAGAATGTACAGAAAGGAAGATGTGTGTAAACGCACATGTCTGGACTAAAAGCAAGTTCTTAGGCATGTCCATAGGTGTGACAATGGTCGGAGAAGGTGAGTAGAAAGATTGTTCTTCAGTTTTTATATCAAACTTGCCAAGCTTGGAAAGGCTGTATAGGGATTAATTGTAGGATTTTTAAGATTTGTTTGTATGTATATGAATATTTGCCTACATATATGTTAAGTGCACCACGTGTATGCAGTAACCACTTACAGGCAGTTGTGAGCTACCATATTGGGGACTGGGAACTGAGCCCCTGAAGTCCTCTGCAAGAGCAGCCAGTGCCTGTAACTGCTGAGTTCTCTCTCCAGCCCCTAGTTAGAGATTTTAAGTGTTACACAGACTGCTTTTTTTAGTATTGTGCTCCAGAATGTATATTGAGACACACCAGAATACTTTGCTATTAATATGAACAAATAGAAATTCCCCTTGAAATTATATTTTAAAAATTTAAATATAAAGATTTTTGGGTTGTTTATTTTTAGACAGGGTCTTACTGTGTAGCTCTAGCTGGCCTGAAACTCTGAACTCACTGAAATTACAGGGGTTCACCACCACACCTGTGAAGTGTTTTACTGTGAAAACTTTGCAGCATGGTGGCACACACCTTTAATCCCAGCACTCCGGAGGCAGAAGCAGGCGGATCCCTGGTAGTTTGGGGCTTGCCTGATCTACATTGGGAGTTTCAGGGCATGTGTAGAACCTCACTGTTTGTTCCGCGCTCCTGAAGGAGAGCGGTTGTTGCTCGTTTTCAGTGAGTAGTCTGGCACTGCTTCTCAGATACGTGAGGAGGAGCATGCGCCACTTTCAACCGTGAATCCTGAGGGGAGGCACAGTGACTTCTTATTAGCTAATCCTTTCTTGTATTCAAGTATTGCCTTTTGGAAACTAAACTGCCTTCTGTTGCCCTTAGCAACAAGTAAAAAAGATGAAGGAATAGAGAAATGGTGAGATGCTCAGTCTGTTAGGTCCTCGCCTTGCAAAAATGCACCCCAAGGTCAGGTCCCCAGCACCCATGACAGGAAAACCAGGCATGGCAATGGGTACGCAGTAAGTGACTGGCCTCCAAAGAAGGTGGTGACTGCAATGCTCGGAGGCTGAGGCAAGCAGAACTCTGTAGTTTCAGGCTAGCCTTGTTACAGGAAGACACGGGGTGTTGACCTCTGGTCTCTATATACATGCATAAGTATGTGCATGCACAAACACACACACAGCACGTGTGTACCACCACCCACCCACACACAGTTGCATGGGATTTATGATCATTTTGTTATTTACGTTCTTCAACATTAGGGGGAAATTAGTTTAATTGCTTAGGTTTTAGGATTCCATGAGTCTTCCTTTCCCTATATTTATTAAAATCAGGTTGAAACAGAATCTCTATGTAGCTCTGACTTGCTACTCGCTATGAAGACCAGCTTGGCCCCAAATTCACAGAGATCTATCTGCCTCTGCCTCTTATGTGCCAGGATTAATGATGTGTGCCGCCACAACCAGTTCCATTTGTTTTTGATTATTCTAAAATTTTAAATATTTATTCTAACTCATAAGAAAAATAAGGCACCTAGTGTGTGGTCCCATTCCTGGAGAGGTAAGGACAAGTGGATCTAGACTCACTGGCCAGCCACCTGTGCTTCCATGATGAGGTCTAGGCTAGTAAGAGACCCTGTCTCCAAAACTGAAGGTGAGTGACATCTAAGGAACCATAGCCAACATTGTCTCTGACCTTAGTGTGCATATCCACACACACATTCACTCACACAATAAATGAAGTATAATAGGTAAAATTTGAAGGTACTAATGTAGCTTGGGTATGTTTAGTGTATCATGCAGATCAGTTATTCACTATTATTAATCTCTTTTTATATGTTTTTGCTACTTTAATATAACATTGTTGATATAGAATCCCCCAATAGAATAATATTTGTTTGAAAATCACCACTTAGACCTCTTACATCTCTTATAGCTTCTGAATTTGGTAAATAAAACGTTGGATGCTCTTTGTTCTTGATGAAAAGATTACATCTGGGTCTTTCACACGTGTAGACTAGAATAATGAACACTTTCTCGTCATACTCTGAGTGGCTGCCAAGCTGCTGCTGGTGACCAAGTCTTTGCATGAATCTGCACAACAGAGCTCCCGCCCCAGCCCCAGGGCATTATTTTATTTTTAGGAGCATTGGTGGGACATTTAGACTGCTTGCACTGTAACAATTACAGGTCGCACAAACCCAGAGGAACAGGAAGGTCACAATGAAAGGGACCCTGAGTCAGTATCATCTGGAAATGCTGCCAAATGAAGTCAATAAATGAATATAAAAATGATGTTTATTATTATTACTAGACAGGAGAAGAAAACTGTTTCTTGGAAGAGACGTTAACCACCATCATGCTTCTACATTCAGGTGTCCTTAGTCTGTTGGAACATGGAGAGGAGTACACATTTTCGCTGCCTTGTGCATACGCCCGGTCCATTCTTACTGTTCCTTGGGTAGAACTAGGTGGCAAAGTCAGCGTCAACTGTACAAAGACGGGCTACTCAGCCAGCATCACTTTTCACACTAAGCCATTTTATGGCGGCAAACTGCACCGGTAAGAACTTTTAGGTGTCTGGGTCCCGCCCTGCTCTTTGATCTTGTACTAGAAGTCCTTGTTATTTTCCTGCTTTGTCTTCTGTAGAGGAGACTAAGGTAGGGGTGTGTGTGTGTGTGTGTGTGTGTGTGAGAGAGAGAGAGAGAGAGAGAGAGGGAGAGGGAGAGGGAGAGAGAGAGAATATGCACAAAACTGTTAGTAATGTTCACCGCACAGGCAAAATGTCTGGAGTTCAGATTTGCTGGTATGTTTGGTGGCTTTCCCGTGACTCTAGCCTTAGAAGACAAAGCGAGGGGATCCCCATAGCAAGCTAGCTAGAGCTCTGACTCAGATTAAAGGATGAGGTGGAAAAGCAATGGAAAAAGATTCCTAACAACAGTCTTGGTCTTACGCATACACACACAGGCAGGCATGTGCAAGTACACACAGTTTTGGTTTGGGTTTGTATTTCAAAACAGGATTTCCCTGTGTAACAGCCCTGCTGTTCTGGAACTTGGTTTGTAGGTGAGGCTTTTCTTGAACTGACAGACATGTGCCACCACCAGTTAACAACCACAGACCGACAGACGGACACACACAAAAAAGGAAAGAAAGCACTCTAGATATCCGACCTTGCTCTAAAACAGCAATGATGCCACCATACTAACTCATGTGTTGTTTTCGTATTTCCCTATGAAGTTGCTAACGGCATGGAAACTAGAATTGTTTGTGGTCTGTGGCACAGTTCAGACCAAAGGAATTCAGAATCAGAGTCAAAGCTCAGTGAAGGAAGCCTACTGCAAGCTAGGGTGAACATATGTCTAAACATAACACAAGTTGAAGATGTGTCCAGGTGCTGGTCCTCTGTGGACTTCTGTTTTCTCTGGGACTCAGCTGCTGTGTCCTCTCCCGCAGGCCAGCCCCTGCAGGACTCTTCCAGATCATCAGACAGGAAAAACAAGTTTTCCAGTAGGATCTTGAGGCTGCCTACTCTTTCCTTAACCTTTGACAACTGTTCTGGAAGTGTGGGTAGTTTTCCTATAAACTCTTTATTTTAAAAATAGTATCCAGGGGCTGGAGAGAGTTCCAGAGTTCCAGAGTTCCTGAGTTCAGTTCCCAGCAACCACATGGTGGCTCACAACCATCTGTAATGAGGTCTGGCGCCCTCTTCTGGCAGTCATGCAGAAAGGATATTGTTGTATACATAATAAATAAATATTTAAAAAAAAATAGTATCCATACAAGAATATACCAAGTCATGAATTTTCAGAGGTCTTTACTTCACTGTGGCAGATCCCTAACATCCCGGAGGACTTTCTTTGATTGATAGTTTCTTTCCCTCCTCTCCTGGGCTAACTACTGCCACCCTGGGTAACCACTGTGCTGATTTCTAAATGTAATTTTTTTTTATTTTATATTCATTGATGTTTTGCCTGCATGTATGTCTATGGGAAGATGTCAAATCCCCTGGAACTGGGGTTACAGACAGGTGTGAGCTGTCATGTGGGTGCTAGGAACTGAACCTGGGTCCTCCGGAACAGTAGTCAGTGCCCTTAACCGCTGAGCCATCTCTCCAGCCCCTGTGCTGATTTCTAATACCACACATTAATTTTAAAGCCTGTATACACTATGTTGTCTTTTATACCCTACTTATTTTGTTCAGTTCTAGGTTTTTAGAGATTTGTCCTTGTATACTTGCAGGCTATTTTTCTCCTTATCAAGGCCTGTATCCATTGTGTAACTGGGCCACAACTGATACTTCATATCTTATTTGTTTACTTTTTTATGTTGTGTGTGTGTTTGTGTGCATGCCTGTAAGTCACATGCATGCAGGTACCTATGGAAGTCAGAAGAGGGTGTCAGATCCCCTGGAACTGTGTTGGGGACCAGCCTCGACAAAAATACCTCTCTCCAGACAGGGTAAGGGCATGGGGATTAGAAATACAGTAAAGAATATGAAGACCAGCCGGGCGATGGTGGCGCACGCCTTTAATCCCAGCACTCGGGAGGCAGAGGCAGGCAGATCTCTGTGAGTTCGAGACCAGCCTGGTCTACAGAGCTAGTTCCAGGACAGGCTCCAAAGCCACAGAGAAACCCTGTCTCGAAAAATTAAAAAAAAAAAAAAAAAAAAAAATATGAAGACCCGAATGAAAATAATAAAAGGGAGAAAGATATAGGCTAGTATCAAGAGGGAATTCGCCCGTGTTTAATTTCCAACTGCTTAAAATAGCCCTGACCCCAAAAGGTAAAAGACAAAAAGACAAAAGACTGCCTTTACGGGGTGCAAGGAAATGAACCTACCAATTGAGAGTCACTCTACATTCTAGCTAAACCAAACAAGTCACCAAGTCACGCCCACGCCTTAAACCAAAATACTCTGTAGGCAAACCACTCCCTGGGTGGAATCCCAAGTTATTTCCATAAAGGGAACTGGAACTTAGTTGGAGCCTTAGACTTCTATTTGAGGTAAGAACTAACTAACTACTTCCTTATTTCAGGAGCACGGGGTCTGGCAATTAGCCACACCTGTTGACCATAATCTTGAGAGAGCAGAACTCTCTGATTTCCTACTAGGTAGGACCTTTGTCTGAGGTAGTGAAAGACCCCCGGTGCAGGGAGACTCTCACTCAAGTCTCGGGATAACACGACCCCCCACGCCCCAGTAACTCACGAGAGACCGTCCTTGCTGCAGTCACACGAGGCTTTAATTGATGAGATGAGACGGGAACCAGTGAGACTCATAACCCACGCAGGGAAGAGTTCGACCCCGAGTGACCTGGAGAAGGGTTTTTTTTTTGTTGTTTGTTTGTTTATTTTTAAAAAATATTTATTATGCATACAATATTCTGTCTATATGTCTGCAGGCCAGAAGAGGGCACCAGACCTCATTACAGATGGTTGTGAGCCACCATGTGGTTGCCGGGAATTGAACTCAGGACCTTTGGAAGAGCAGGCAATGCTCTTAACCACTGAGCCATCTCTCCAGCCCCCTGGAGAAGGGGTTTTTATAGGAAGAAACCATAATCCAAAAGGGGCAGGGAGGGTGTCACAGAAAGTCACAAGGGGACAACTCCCTGCCTCTCAAGATCAAAATCACAAGGGGACAACTCCCTGTTTCTCAAGATTATTCAGCTAGTTCCTGAAACACAGTCACTAACCGGCTAATCCTAGACTTTTGATTCTTCTCTTCCTGCTTGGGTTTTTGGCCATTTCCTTCCTGCTGGGGAGGTCTGGGTTATCCAGGGCTTTCAGTAGAAGCACAATGACCTTGAAGGAACTAGAAACAAGTCTCTGCTCTCTGACCTTTGGTCACTGTGGAAATAGGCCTTTTTGGGCCTCCACAGAACTGGAGTAACAGGCAACTATGAGCCCCTCGATGTGGGTGCTGAGCACCAAAATGGTTCCCTTTTGAAAGCAGCAAGTGCCCTTCACCTCTGAGCCATCTTTTTAGCCTTTAATTTTGACAGCTGTTTATATCGTTTCTAACTTTTGCCTATCACAAATAGTTCATCTGGATAGGGTTGGGGGATGTAGCTCTGAGGTAAAACATTTACCAGCATGCACAAGGCCTGTGTCTCCCTAACACCACACACTTCATCATTTGTGTATGGGTACACAACAGTGCTGCCAGCAGACACTGGGTGAATGTATATGTATGTGTACACCACAGAGGACAGGCATGTCAGAGGTAGCCATGTTGACATGTGCAATGAGTTAGATGAAAAGATAGTGTGGACATTCTTGAATTAGACTAGAGATGGCTAGAGCAGAACACAGTTGTGTCCTTTAATGTCCTTATGTTCTCTGACTGCCTTTATAGTACAGTGACCAAGTTAAGTAACTATGAAGACATGGTCTGGTCTTTCATCTAAAAGTATGCCAATGTCGCAAGCCTCTGTGGGTCCCAGGCAGGTGTGAGGCGGATAGGCACACCATGCAGAGTGAGTTTGGATATAGTCTATTTAGCAAAAGGGAAGGGGGGCACAGCAGCAGCCGCCTCTTCCAAAGAGAGACTGGGCAGAGAGAGCACAGGCTGGAAGCAGAAGGAAGGATCACACTTGCCTCAGCAGAAGGGGGGGAGTGGGCGGAGCTTGTCTCTTAAAGGGACAGGACAGACCGTTACAGAGATATCTCAGTGGTTAAGAGCGCTTAGTGCTCTTGCAGAGGACTCAGGTTCAGTTTCCAGCACCCTCATGGCAGCTCACAACCACATGTAACTCCAGTCCCAGGGGATCCAAGACCTTCTTTTGACCTCTGCAGGCACCAGACATGTAAATGGTAATCACATATATGCAGACAAAATACCCATGCATATAAAATAAATAAATCTAAAAAATTTTTTGAGAAATAACGTAGTGACCCCTAAACAGACATTTTGTCTGACTTATAAGGAGCCCTTTGCAATACAATTTTGTTTATTCAAATGGTTTGAAATACAATTTAAGAGTTCCCGCTCCTATAACCGAGTGGACGTGTAGCTATGTTCTTTGTGTCCAGTGAACCACAGTTAGCAGTTACATCTGATTTGCATTTTGAATGTTCGTTCTTCACTCTAAACCATCATACCCCTAGGCTCCCAAGATCTGGCCCACAGACCCTTTGTTATTGGACTCTCTACCCACCTGCCCGGTGCTTGGGAGGCGGAGGCAGGTGGATCTCTGTGAGTTTGAGGCCAGCCTGGTATATAGAACAAGTTCTAAGCCGGGCGGTGGTGGCGCACGCCTTTAATCCCAGCACTTGGGAGGCAGAGGCACATGGATCTCTGTGAGTTCGAGACCAGCCTGGTCTACAAGAGCTAGTTCCAGGACAGGTTCCAAAGCCACAGAGAAACCCTGTCTCAAAAAACCAAAAAAAAAAAAAAAAAAAAAAAAAACAGGGCTACATGGAAAAACCCTGTTTAGGGAAAGAAAATCACAAATTAATAAATAATGGGTGTTGATCTCTAGAACTTCAGATGTTTTGGGTAGATGGGCCAGTGAGAGAGAGCTAGAATATAGTGCTGTCACATTTTTATATTGTAATAAACATGTTAGACGTGATTATCCGTTTGTGCTAATGAAGTCCAGTCTGGTTGCTAATATTCTTTCTGAAGACTAAAACTGATGCAGCTGAACACCCCTAGGGATCCGGAACAGGATTGGTCTTCACCGGCCCAGGGACTGGCAAGTTGAAATGTGGTTTCTAGCTAATTTAAAGTTGTGAATTCTGAGGACACCTTTGCTTCCCCCCCCCCACCCCCGCTGTAGCGTCACAGCCGAAGTGAAGCACAACGTTTCCAACACCGTGGTATGCAGAGTACAGGGGGAGTGGAACAGTGTTCTGGAGTTCACCTACAGCAATGGCGAGACCAAGTGCGTGGACCTGACTAAGCTGGCCGTGACGAAGAAGAGAGTGAGGCCTCTGGAGAAGCAGGATCCCTTTGAGTCCAGGTATGTCACCCTCACGCCTAGTCTAGCTAAGCCCTTCACTACATTACTGCAGTTTATATCAGCTTTGCCATCTATTAAATGAAAGTGTTGGTCTGATTTATTTAACTTTAAAACCCCTTGACAGCTATGACATTTTATGTATGAAAAATAATTGGCAAGTTTTTGTCTCCTACATTAAAACTAACCTTGAAAACTACCAGTTAGTTACCTGGCTGGAGAGATGGTTCTGAGGGTAAAGGTACTTGCCTTACATGGCTGACAGTGTAAATTCAATCTCAGAACCCATGTAAAAGGTAGAAGGAAAGCACTAACCCCACAAGGTTGTCCCTCTGACCCCACAGCACACTGTCAGCTCCCTCCACCAACAACAGATTTCAGAGGTAAACTAGCGCTGGCCAGGTTTTCACATAGTATCAAAGATCTGAATCGCTTCAACTTCATTAACATATTCTCATTTACACGCAGTATGGTGGTGGTGAACACTTTTGATCCCAGTACTCAGGAGGCAGAGACAGGTAGACCTTTCTGAGTTCTAGGTCAGCCTGTTCTACAGAGCTAGTTCCAGGACAGCCACGGCTACACAAGAAAAACCCTGTCTCTAAAAACTAAAAAAAAAAAAAAAATTAGTTTGACTAGTTATCAATTTATTTGCAGTTAATAGTACTACCTTCCCTCCTGTAGGATATATAGTGATGCTCCAGACTCATTCTTTTTTTCTTCTTCTTTTTTTTTTTTCAAGACAGGGTTTTTCCATCTAGCCTTGGCTGTGCTGAAATTCATTCTGTAGATCAGGCTGGCCTCGAATTCACAGAGATCCACCTGCCTCTGCCTCCAGAGTGCTGGGATTAAAGGCGTGCGCCACCACTGCCCAGTTTCTTTTTTCTTTTTTTCTTTTTTTAGTATTCATGTGCATTGGCGTCTATTTTGCATGAGGGTTTTGAATACCGTGGAACTGGAGTTACAGACAGTTGTGAGCTGCCATGTGGGTTCTGGGAATTGAACTTAGGTCCTCTGAAAGAGCAGTTAGTGCTCTTAACCACTGAGCCATCATTCCAGCCCCAGGACTTATTCTTTATACTGTAATTTTCCCTCCCCATGGTCAGTGTGATTAAAAGTTTAATTATATTCAACTATCTTTTGGTTTCATTGATTTTTCTTTTAGAATCCTTCCACTTCCAGTCTCTCCATATCCCCAGTGTCTCTCTACTCTATGTTCTGATAGGGATGAAGCGCTCGTGGCTGTAATTTATAGTTCCCAGCGACCAATATGGTGCTCATATGTCAATCTCAAATTAATGAGGAAGTAGCATCTTTCAGAAAGCATGGGGTTTTTTTTATATCTTTTCTATTGGATTATTTGTCTTCTCTTTGGGCTGTGGGGGTTCTTTGTACCTCAGGCTAGCCATGAACTCTCTGGACAGCCTAGGATAACCTTGAATTCGCTCTCCTGCGTCTGCCTCCTAAGCACTAGGATTACAGGATGCCCTGCCATGCCCAGTGTTATGTGGAACTGGGGACTGAAGGCACCACCACAGGTGTGGGCAAGCCATAGCTCAACCTCCTGCATTTCAGCCTTGTAAAGATATCTCATGTTATTTGTTACTTTCCGAAAGTTTCCTAAAAACAGAATAGTTGTGTTTAGGAATCTTGAGAAAATGCTTCTTAGTTGAGCTTCTCAACTTAAAACCCATCAACAGTTGCAGCAATCTGGGCATCACAACAGAGGCCCTGTTGTGCTCTCAAACTCAGAGCTGTGAAATGATTTAGAAAAATGTAAATGTTAGAATTTATTTGGGCAGGGGCATGCTGGGAAGAGAGCTGGAAGGGGAAGCTGCGATCAGAATTACTAAAAAGAGAAAAAGGAAATTATTGTGACTTTTAAATTATCCTCTTTTAAAAGACTATTTGTAAAATAGGCCATTTTTAATTTTAGACGATTATGGAAAGATGTAACAGATTCTCTGAGGGAATCTGAAATTGACAAGGCCACAGAGCACAAACGTGCCTTGGAAGAACGGCAGAGAACTGAAGAAAGACATCGGACTGAAACAGGCACACCCTGGACAACCAAGTATTTTATTAAAGAGGTAAGTTCTGCGTGCATTCCTGCGGGACTCTGGCTTCCCTGTGTATTGTTGAGTCGCTAGCTGCTGTACAACTCTATTTTCAAAGTAGTCTAGCTAGGGGCTGGGAGATGGCCAGGCAGTAAAGCCCTCGCTGTATAAGTGGGAGAACCTGAGTTCAGATCCCCAGAACTCACACAAAGGGCTGTAATTCAGTGCTGGGGAGGCAGAGACATAGTGAATCAGAGCTCCAGCCTCAGTGAGAGACCCTGCCTCAAAAAATAAAGTAGTCGGCCAGCAAGGTGGCTCATGGGTAAGGTGCTTGCCACCAAGCCCAGTGATCTGAATTTGATCACCAGGATCTACATGGTAGAAGAAGAGACCTGACTCCTCCAAGTTGACCTCCACACATATACACAAAATTAATTAATTAATTATTAAATGTAATTTTTAAAGTGTAAAAAATGAGAATGCCTGAGGAAGATACCCACTTTTGAAATCTAGCCCCCACCCTCATATACGTAGCACACACATGCACACGCACACACACTCACGCACGGTCTAGCTTAATGGGGAGCTTTGTCATGCACTTTCCACAGTTTGTGCAAGTAATACAGCTTTCCTAGAGATCAGATAAAATATATTTTGAGACTAAAATGGGCCACAAATTAAATGCTAAACTAATGTTCAGTAGTTGGAAGAGTAGGATAAGTTGACATTCTTTTACGTCACATCCTCAGCTCAATTCAGTTCTAGCAGCGCATTTTAACGGAGACAAGAAATTTCATTGGCCATGCAGGGGTTGCAAAGTGGTTAATGTAGGGTGTTTAGCATAGAGAAGGAAAATCAAAGGTGTTTTATAAGTTTCTTCACAGTAAATAGAGCTTGCTACATAGAAATTTTTTATCAGGGACTAGAAGAATATCTTAGCAGTATAGTATTTGTTTGGCATTTTGAAAACTCTGGGTTTGGTCACCAGAACCAAAAGTTAAGTGCTTAGCTAGCACCCAAATTACCACCAAGCAAGTCTTGGAAATAACATCAGAAGATACTGTATAACAATCAAAAACACAGAGTCAGGACATAACAGTGTGTTGCTGTCCTGCTGCAACATGTAAAACCCATGGCTTTTGTAGATGTTGAGCCACTGACTTGCAGTTGAACTAAGTGATGTTTAGATAGATTCCAGCTGCAGCGACCTAAAGCATTCGTTGTTATCGGTGGTTCAGAGAAGAGTGGCTGGTAACTAGAACCGAGATCAAGAACACCTTTCTTGTCAGTAGTCTTCCTAAGAAAACTAATAATCCTCAGAAGAAGAAATCTGAAAAGCCACCTCACTGTCATCTTTGCCCTCACAAATACAGAATTCAGGGCCAGGCTGTGGTGGCACACGCCTTTAATGCCTTTAATCCCAGCACTCGGGAGGCAAAGGCAGGTGGATCTCTGTGAGTTCGAGGCCAGCCTGGTCTACACAGCTAGTTGCTGGACAGCCAGAGCTGTTAGACAGAAGAAACCCTGTCTTGGAAAGCAAAAAGCAAAACCATCCATAATTCAGAGTTTAATTTGGTATTTAAGAGCATTTGCTACCCTTGCAGATGACCTGGGATCAGTTCTCAGTAACTCCTGCTGCAGGGGACCCTCAAACACCTGCACACACAGTACACATAAACTCACCTAGGCACTGATATGTACACATAGAGACTGTGAGATAACTCAGTAGGAAATGGTGCATGATGCTGACTAAGTTTGACTCTGGGACATGCCATGGAGGAGAAATGTAACCGCCCAGTGGGTCAGTTATTCTAGGGTTGTAACCCGCCTGGCAGGTCAGTTATTCCAGGGTCCCGAAGAGGCGCTATCTGAAAAGACATGGGCGGGAAAGAGGAAGGAGACCAAGCAGAGTTCTTGTCAAGGTCTCCGTTTATTTATTGGTTGTGGCTTATTTAGCCCCTGGATGAGGAATTTGGGTTGGGATGGGGGGCAGGGGCATGGCAAGGGCAGGAAGGGATCTTGCAGCAATGGTCACGAGTCGGTCAGGAGTCGACACACCTAGTGCTCTCTATGCAAGCGGAATTGTTCCTTTTGTATTCCAACCACAAACAGTTCTCTAGATAGTTGGAATGCAGGGCAGGTTCCTCTAACAGATAACTCTCAAGATAGTTGGGTGTGGGGTGGGCTCTGCCAACAAACAGTTCTCAATACATTTGAGGTGTGGGGCTCTTCGCAAACATCCCCAGGACAATAGTTCCTGCTATAATCTTTGGGAAAATGGCTCCTGACAGAGAAACAGCTCCCGAAGGTTGTCCTCTGACCTCCATGTGTGCCTTGTTGCACACCCGTGACTGGACACTCACACATGCACATACAGTAATAATAAAAGTTTTTTTAATCCATAATTCATTTTAATAGCGCCTGTACTTTTTCTTTTACCAACTTTTTTTGATAGGAATAACAAACAGAACATTTTTACATCCCCCCACCCCCTGTTTTTGTTTTTGTTTTTTTCTGGTGGGTGGACTTCACATGTGCTAATACGGAGGTAGGAGAAGAATGTGACTGAAGTTGATTCTTTCCTTTTACCATGGTGAAAGGTTGCCAGGTTAAGTGGCAAGTGCCTTTACTCTCTCTCACCAGTCCCCACCTCTCTTTTTTAATTATTTATTTGTTTATTATTTACTTTTGGTGTTTTTCAAGACAGGGTTTTTCTGTACAACAGCTCTGGCTGTCCTGGAACTTACTTTGTAGACCAGGCTAGCCTTGAACTCAGAGATCTGCATGTTTTTTGCCTCCTAAGTGCTGGGATTAAATGTGTGAGCCACCACTGCCCAGCTCCATCTCTATATTTTTATATGAACAAATATACATTTGTAATTGCTATTCAGAATTTACACCCAGGTAACCTTGGGTTAAAGAAATGGGTGTGACAGGAACAGATCTGTCTGTTGTTAAAAACTAGCTCTGGACTACACAGGAGCTCCGCTTGTCATACATGGCATTGACAGGATTTGAAGGGTAGCCCTGTTTCATTCTTTCATTCTTCTTCCCTTTCTTTTTTGAGACAGGGTTTCACTGTGTACCCTACCTGGCCTGGAACTCCATGTCAACCAGGTTAGCCTAGAACTCACAGAGGTCGGCCCGCCTCTGCCTCCCAACTACTTGGTTTAAAGCATGCGTCACCACGTCCAGCAGCACCCTGACATTCTTGCTGCTAGCAGGACATGTGTCTTAAGTTTTCTATTGCTGTGAAGAGACACCGTAACCACAGCAAACTCTTCTAGAAGAAAGCATTTAATTGTGGCTGCTTACAGTGCAGAGGTTTAGTCCATTATCATGACAAGAAGTATGGCAGCATGCAGGCAGACATGGTGCTGCAGAGGTAGCTGAGAGTTCTGCAACCGGATCTAAAGGCAGCACAAAGAGAGCAACACTTCCTAGCCGGGCGGTGGTGGCGCATGCCTTTAATCCCAGCACTTGGGAGGCAGAGGCAGGCGGATCTCTGTGAGTTCGAGACCAGCCTGGTCTACAAGAGCTAGTTCCAGGACAGGCTCCAAAACCACAGAGAAACCCTGTCTCGAAAAACCAAAAAAAAAAGAGAGAGAGAGAGCAACACTTCCTCCCCAACCTAGTCCAGCAAGACCACACCTCCTAATAGTGCCATGCCCTGTGAGCTTCAAACCACCACCACAAGTAAACATCTCATTTATAATTTTTTATAAAGATTTATTTATTTAGTAGGTATACAACATTCTACCTCCATGCATGCCTGCACACCAGAAGAGGACACCAGATCTCATTACAGAAGGTTGTGAACCACCATGTGGTTACTGGGAATTGAACTCAGGACCTCTGAAAGAGCAGTCAGTGCTCTTAACCTCTGAGCCACCTCTCCCTCATTTATAATTTATATGCGATACTGAGAACCTACCTCATTTTTTTGAGATTTATGTGTATGCATGTTGAAGTGCATGTGTACATGTGCAACACATATGTACACATACGGTACGTGAGGAAGCCGGAAGAGGGTGTCAGATCTCCTTGATCTGGAGTCACAGTTATGAACCACCCATGTGTGGTCTAGATACCAAACCTGGGCCCTCTGCAAGAACAGCAAGTGCTCTTCACTGTTAAACCCTCTCGGCAGCCCCCATCCCCACACACTGTGATGTCTACTGAAATAATGGATTTGTTCCACCTAGATGTTCTTTGTAACTGCCCCTGGAATCATAGTTTAGAAATGCAAGCTTAGATCTGGGTCCCTTTGTCCCTTTGCATGTGCTAGCCTTGACATTCGTGTAACAGACAGGGTAGAGGTGTGTGCTGTTTTTGCCTGCCCTTGCTCTGTGTGTGACTGGATGGTATCGTGTGATCCCAGGTGAGAAGCACTGCAGGGAACCAGTAAGGCTGAGGGTGGTTGCCAGTCATGGGTTGTGAGCCTCTGTGCTCATGCAGGCTCTTCGCTGCAGGGATTCCTGGGGTGGCGTCCACAGCGCTTAGCATATCATAGGCGCTTCATAAATATTGTATGAGAACTTTGGCTTCTCCTGGTTTCCATCTCCTGTCCACTAGACTCACTCAGTCCTCCTACCTCAGTCGGCAAGTGCTGGGATTATAGCTGTGTGCCACCCACCAGGAGCTCAAAGCCTCTGGTTTTTGTCCATAGAGTAAGGTGATTGGATATATAATATATTTATAGTATATAATAAGTATATATAAATGATAAAATCTCTTAAAATGATGAGAGCAGTGTAAGTGCTGAGATCTACAGACCAGATGACTTCATGGAATTAACAGCCTAGTGGTTGATATCTTGACATGAAGGGAGATCCCATTATAAACAGTTGTAGTGAAGGACGAAGAGTAAACTCAGATCTGCATTTGATGTTAACAAGTAAGGGTTTCGCCGGGCGGTGGTGGCGCATGCCTTTAATCCCAGCACTCGGGAGGCAGAGGCAGGCGGATCTCTGTGAGTTCGAGGCCAGCCTGGTCTACAAGAGCTAGTTCCAGGACAGGAACCAAAAAGCTACGGAGAAACCCTGTCTCGAAAATCCAAAAAAAATAAATAAATAAATCAAGTAAGGATTTCTAGGCATAAGGCAGTGTGAAAGAATGGTGAATGAGCCTGGTGGTGGTGCACACCTTTAATCCCAGCTCTTGGGAGGTAGGATGTTCCAGGCCAGTCTCCAAAGCTACAGAGAAACCCTGTCTGGGGGGCTGGGGTGGATGAAATGCCTGGGGGAAGGGTTGTTAAGTTCAGTAGATTTGCATTGTGGTCCTCAGGATTCGTTGTTTAAACAGGGCCCTGTGATCAAAGACAAGGCTTATGAAGGCAGTCCTGATGGTGACAGGATATTATGAATTATGAATAGATTGAAGGAGACGTAGGGATAGAGGCAGAATTCCAGCCTGAGTTTCCTAGCCCTCTGAACCCGGGCCTGCAGTCCTCATTACCCTGACCTGCGGCCACATCCCGTTCTGTCTGCCGCAGTCTGCTTTTCTGCACCACTGCCATAGCTCTCCCCTCACTCTGCTCTCTGGTCTGCACTTCATGAACATTTCCTTGTGCTTGCCTGCTACCTGTGTTCTGTGGGGCTTGGTCTGCAGCATCTTGGCAAATGGAAGAATTGTACAGGTGACCTCTGCAGAATTACATATGTAAGAGTCAGGAACGGTATTTCCACAGAGCACGGTTCCTTTCCTTGCCTCTGACAGAATCCCTGACACTAAGGGGGGGTGGGGGTGGATTCAGGGCTGTACTCTGTTTTGGTGTCAGGCAGGGGCCTGCTGGGAGCTCAGGAAGGCTGGTTGTGTCACCTTGGCAATCAGGTCAATGGAAGCAGAGCTGGACAAAATCCCCACAGTCCCAAGGCCCCCAGCAGCCCACGACCTCCAGTGAGACCTTACTTCTAAAAGGTTCCTCAACCTCAGCACACCATCAGTCTGTGGGGGAACCATTCACATTCAAACCATGGTGTCCCCTAAACTGCAGGCATGATCTGGGGTTGTATCGGGGATCCTCATTTTGCTGTTGCTCCTGGCTGGGTTTCTGCCTGGAGATGCTGGCAGGATGCTGCTTTAACCCCTTTTACTTGTTTCAGGGAGATGGCTGGGTTTATCACAAACCCCTTTGGAAAGGAATTCCATCACAACCAGCAGAGTGACACGTGCTTTCTAAGACTGGACCAAATGAGGTTCTCCTGTGTCCCCCAAGCCCTCTCAGACGGAGTCGTTGCACTGAGTGACCTGCCTCCTAATTGCACAGCCTGAAACTAGCTGAACACGAATGTACCTACTCGAGCTCATCACCCCGCAGCAAGACCAAAGTGTTCAGGACATGTGATGGGCCTCTCGGCAGCCTGTTCACCAACGTGAGCAATACCATCTTAGAGCCTTCCACCCCCAGTACTGTGTCATCTTTGATCTGCTCGAGCCCGTTTGTGCGGGGCGACAGATGACAGCAGTGAGAACTCAGCGACTCTGGTTCCTTTGTAGTGAAAAGTCAGGTCCCTTGCAGAGTGTTTGCTTTCTGTCCACATTGAAGTCTTCACTGCTCTTCCAGACCAAGAGGGAGACTAGCGGGACCTACAAGTGGATCGCGCCATTGTGCCTGAAGTCAGTGTTCACATCCCAAGGCCTCTTCCTTCGGAGGCTGTGCCTGCGCCCGATGAAGCCCATCACTTGCTCTGTTGGAACTCTCTTTTAAAAGGGTATTTATAATTAGAATTGTAACCATGGAGGAATTTTTTCTTCTGAGCGTTTTAATATACTTGAAAACAACATTGACTTGAAAAATTTCAGAACATTTTTCAATACCTAGTTTTATTAAATATTATACTTAAAAGACAATTTTTTAAAATATGTTCATGTCAATATGAGATTTTGGCCTTTCTCAAGAACTAAGGCATTAAAAAAAATAGCAAATACTAAAAAACAAAGCTGTTACTTTTTCCGTACCTCTTCTCATTTGTAGGTTCATATTCAGTATTATGTGCTCTCCTGAGTAAGTTTGCTTTATCTGACCTCTGTTCACTGAAAAGTTAAAACTAAAGCCTGTTCATGTCTGTCAGTTATTCAATTATGTCCGTGACTGAGTGCACGCAAAGTAGGGTTTATTCCATTTCCGAGGAAATCTAGATGCTGAGGGAAGTGTGAGGTAGAGGCAGGAATGTGCACTCAGGTAGAAATTGGGTTTTTATTGATATTTTAGTGGGGTTGAAGAATTGCTGGCAATGAACAGAGTAGTGCTAATTATGGTTTCATTTGTTTGAGTGTTTGCTGAGCGCCCCCTCGTGGTGCTGGCCGTTACTGCAAGCTCCCTTCACTGTCCCAGAGTGGTGCCTTACCCTGCTCCTGCCCGTGGTCTTCCAGCTGGTGTGCGAAAGGAGCGCACACCTGTCACTCAGCCGCCGAGCCAGGCGGCTGTGGCTGTGCTCTGAGAACCTCTTTCCTTAGAAGGGTTAAAAGGATGAAAACAGCAACAATGATTTTTTTCAGCAAATTGTAAATTAAAAGAATTGGTTTGTGTACAACCATTTTAATGATTCCCTTTTCATTTTTGCTGTGAAGTGCACTGAAAAAAATCTCAAAATGAGCTATAGTTCATGTGTTGGGAAAATTGAAAAATAATAAAAATAGAGAACAGCAATGTTGTCATCTGCTTTATGAGTGGAGAGAAATTTATACTTGTGATGCACGTCCCCCTCCCCCACCCGTCACTTGCAAAGGAAATTAGTTCTTTCCAGGGGAATCTCCCTAGGGAAACAAACCACACGCCTTTATTCCCAGCACTTGGGAGGCAGAGGCAGGTGGATCTCTGAGTTCAAGACCAGCCTGGTCTGCAGAGAATTCCAGGACAGCCAGGGCTACACAGTAACCCTGTCTTGACAAAATAAATAAATAAATAAACAAAAACTCACAGAGACCACCTGCTTCTGCCTCCTGAGTTCTGGGATTAAAAACATGCACCACTATGCCTGCCTAGATTTAATAAGTTTTATTATTTTATATTTATGTATGCTTGTGAGCTATCACATGGTTGTGGGGAATTGAACCCAGTCCTCTGGAAGAGCAGCCATTGCTCTTAACCACTGAGGCATCTCTCCAGCCCTGCACATGTGGAAGCCAGAAGAGGGTGTTGGATCTCCTGGAGCCAGAGTTGCATGTGATTGTGAGTCTTGGGAACCAAATCTCAGTCCTCTGGAAGAGCAGCAAGTGCTCTTAACCCCTGAGCCATCTCACCAGCACCAATATTTAACGAATTTTTTTTGTTTTTTTTTGTTTTGTTTTTCGAGACAGGATTTCTCTGTGGTTTTGGAGCCTGTCCTGGAACTAGCTCTTGTAGACCAGGCTGGACTTGAACTCACAGAGATTCGCCTGCCTCTGCCTCCCGAGTGCTGGGATTAAAGGCGTGCGCCACCAACGCCCGGCTTAACGAATTTTTTAAGGGTCACAATTTTTTAATTTTTTTTTTAAATTTACTTTTATTTGTATTGGTGTTTTGTCTGCATGTATGTGTGAGAGTGTCAGAGATCTTAGAGTTACAGACAGTTGTGAGCTGCCTGTGGGTGCTGGGAATTGAATCCAGGTCCTCTGAAAGAGCAATCAGTGCTCTTAACCACTGAGCCATCTCTCCAGCCCCCAAGGGTCACAATTTTAACTAGTAATGTTTTGGGTGGTGGCAGCACACATCTTTAATCCTTACACTCAGAAGACAGAGACAAGTGGAGCTCTGAGTTCAAGGCCAGACTGGTCTACAAAGTGTGTTTCAGGATAGCTAGAGCTGTTACACAGAAAAACCCTGTCTTAAGAGAAAAGTTAACTATTAATGTACAGAAGCAAGAGTGCCCAGAGCAGACTTTGGAAGCCAATAAAAACCCCCTTCGTGTGTACGTCACACACTTTCATCTGTCAGCTCTGCCCTGTCTTTGGGGTGAAAATCATCATTATCACAACGGGGAGCATGGCATCATGCAGACAGATGGGATGCTGCCTAAATCTTGACCAGAAGGCAGCAGGAAATTGACAGAAAATCATACTGGGGAAGCTTGAGCAAAAGAGATCTCAAAGCCCACCCCCATGGTGATACCACAAAACCACACCTAATAGTGCCACTCCCTATGAGATCATGGGGACCGATTGCATCCCTTTAGAGAACTCTAACACGACAGCTAAATAAAATAATAATACAGTTAACTTGGGTCTGGGCATATGATCCGCAGCAGCAGGGCGGTGCAGCCCGCTACCTCTGGACCTGACGCCAGCCAAGCTGTACCAGTCAGACATGAACGAAGCTGTCTTAGTAGTAGATGCATTGGATTCCCTTGTAGCTGCACTAACAGGCAGTTGTGAGCCTCCTTAGTGACCTGGGTGCTGGGAATCAGAAGCAGTAGAGGCCCTTAACTGCTCCCATCTCTGCAGCCACACACTGCCTCTCCCATTTATACACCGGCAGATCCCTGTGGTGGTGATCTGCTAGTTTTAGATCAACTTGACACAAGCTAGGGTCATCTGGCAAGAGGAAACCTCAACCACTGAGCTATCTCTCCAGCCCTATTTTTAGTTGTTTAAGACAGGGTTTCTCGCCGGGCGGTGGTGGCGCATGCCTTTAATCCCAGCACTTGGGAGGCAGAGGCAGGCGGATCTCTGTGAGTTCGAGACCAGCCTGGTCTACAAGAGCTAGTTCCAGGACAGGCTCAAAAAAAAAAAAAAAAAAAAAAAAAAGGCCGGGTTTCTCTGTGTAGCCCTGGCTGTCCTGGAACTCACTCTGTAAACCAGGCTGGCCTCAAACTCCTGAAATCTGCCTTCCTCCGCGTCCCCAGTGTTGGGATAAAAGTGTGGGCCATCAGACCCGGCTAAGATTTGTTTTCATTTGATGTGTATGGTTGATTTTCTTGTGTGTATATCTATATACTACACACATGCAGTGCCCATGGAGCCCAAATGAGAGCATCAGATCCCCCAGAACTGGAGTTAAGGATGATTGTGAGTCACCATGTGGGTGGCTGAGATTCCAATCTGGGTCCTCTGGAACTAGTGCTCTGAACTGCTGAGCCATCTCTCCAGCCCACAGCATTTGTTTTTAAAAGTGTTCTCTTGTTCATGTGTGTGTAGGGGGGTGTTTGCATTCATGCATAGATGCATGTTGGTATGTGTGCGGCACACCCGTGTGAAGGTGTGTGTACTCATGGACAAATGCATATGGAGGCTGGAGGTTGCTCTCAGCAATCCTTGACTGTTCAGCCTTATTCACTGAGGCAGGATCTTTCAAGCAAACCCAGAGTTTATTGATCAAGTACCCAGAGAGAAAACAGCAGGCCCAGAGAGAAAACAGCAGGCAGGGCAATGGCAGGGGACAGCCTGACTCGGCACCTTCTTAATTCTGCTTTATTACACAAGTTACAGCTTCCAGGCCCAAACCAAACAGAAGCAGAGGCAGCAGACACCTTGCCTTGTTGTGATCTTAGAGCAGAAGCAATCTTTCATCACTAAGTGTGATCTTTATCCATGCCTCTTATCACTTTGAGGACAGTCCCTTGAATCCCGACCCTGCAGAGATTTTTATTGTTGTTGTTGTTGTTTTTTTGTATGTGTGTGTGTGTGTGAGAGAGAGAGAGAGAGAGAGAGAGAGAGAGAGAGAGAGAGAGAGAAGAGAGAGAGAAACAGAGACAGAGACAGGATCTCAAGTAGCCCAGGTTGGCCTTGAACTCCCTGCCTCCTACCTCCCACGTGCTGGGATTACTGGCATCTACCACCACAGCTAGCTTTCCCAGGCCCTCCTGTCCGCGAGGCAGCTGCTCTCAGTTCGCTTACAGAATATTATTTGTTGTAAACTTAGTGTGACAGAATGCACGTTTTCCTTCGCTGTGTTAGGTAGGATCTAGTCATGCTCTGAGTCTATGCATCCCTCTTGACTGTTTCAGAGCACAGCGGGTGACGACGTCCACTCACGCTACTGTGATTGTATCTATGCGCCTCCAGTTGCAAAAGGCCTAGCATGCATGTTACAAATCCCTGGTTGGAACTCCTTTCTGTAACTGTGGGCAAGCTTTGGGCTATAAAGTCTGGTCGATACAGATTTTCTAGCTTTCTATAATTTTATTTAATTTCATGGTAAAAGATAGCTATCTTCATGAGAGTTGGAAATTTAAATGCTTCTGTTTAGCTAAAGTCAGTCTATTTATTCTGGTTAGAATCCCTCCCTCTGAACTTAGCATTTAGATGGCCTTGTAGGTAGCTTTCTTTGACCTGAGAGTACTCTGTGAAGTCCCTAACCAGACCGAAAAGCTGTTGACCGGCTATCATGTAATATTTCTTTTTTCTTTTTTCTTTTTTTTTTTTTTTGGTTTTTCGAGACAGGGTTTCTCTGTGGTTTTGGAGCCTGTCCTGGAACTAGCTCTTGTAGACCAGGCTGGTCTCGAACTCACAGAGATCCACCTGCCTCTACCTCCCAAGTGCTGGGATTAAAGGCGTGCACCACCACCGCCCAGCCTCATGCATTAGTTTTTCTCAAAGTTTAATTAAGGTTTAAAAGGGGAGAGAATTGAAGTTACACTACTGAGCCAGCCATGGGGGTGCACATGTGATCTCCTCACGAGGCGGAGGCAGGAGGATCAAGAAGGAGTTTAAAGCCATCCTCTGGGGGCTGGAGAGATTGCTCAGTGGTTAAGAGCATTGCCTGCTCTTCCAAAGGTCCCGAGTTCAATTCCCAGCAACCACATGGTGGCTCACAACCATCTGTAATGAGGTCTGGCGCCCTCTTCTGGCCTGTAGACATGCACACAGACAGAATATTGTATACATAATAAATAAATACATATTTTAAAAAAAAAAGCCATCCTCTGCTACACAGTTCTCTGTCTCAAAGAAACAAACAAACAAACAAAACACAAAAAACCAGCTAGCACCAAGATGACCAAACAAGAGAGACAGACAGACCGAACTTTTCTCCCTCCTGACCACCATACCCACTTCAAATGACACCATCAGATGACTTTCCTCATCTGATGTTTTTCCCCAGGACTGGAAATCAAGCCCAGGCATTGATCATTCAGGCAAACGCATACCACTGAACTATACTGCAACCCAGGACAGCTTAGTCCAGGAGATATAGCATAGTGGCAGAGCACTTGCTTCAAATGTATGTAGGCCCTGGGTTCAATTCCCAGTACTGCACAAAAAAAGAAAACTGCCCACCAGTACTTGAATTCATTTTCTCCTGGAAAAGGTTCCAAGCATAGAAGTTATAGAGAGCAAAAGGTCTTGTGCACACAGATAGAAGTACTGGAGAAGCCATGAAAGTTAAGCACACAAGCTTCCCTATTCAGGGGAACGAGGTGCGCACCTGCTGTCCCTGGGATGCTGGGAATGAATGTAGTTTATAACCTGGTGATCCTTTGCTGTCTAATGAGCCAGGCTCTGCCCGTATCTTCCAGAATTTATGCTTTACTTATCCCAGGCCCTTTCCTCCTAAAACCTCAAGCATCACTTCAGGTCCATAAACTCCTTTTAAGAGATGTCTTGCACTTTCCAACAACGTAAGAGTAAGAGACTTCTATGTTATCTCAGGGCTGGCACAGTCCTGGCACTCACAGGCCTTGCGTTTACCTCAGTCAGTCTCCCTGGAAGCCAAATCTTGGGCATGATCTCTGAGTCAACAGTCTTGATTCTTGTCAAAGAAGCCAGATGCACTTGTAAAGAATCTCACTGTAAACATGTCTTAAAATTGTTGTGCAATTGGGACTGAGTTAATTGCTATCAGAAAACATCTTTTCAAATTGTTCTTAAATATGGCTAATGCAAAATGGTCTGGGTCAGACTCCAAGAAGTCTTGGCCCAGCACTGGTTACCCAAATCGTATTGACAGAGTTTCATTTTTGCCTCACCCGGATTGTTTTTCCCTGCCTGCTGTAAAACCTTCAGGGACTGCTGTGGGACAGTCTTTGTATGCTGTAAATATGTATCATTCTCACCGGATAATAAAAAAGCTGACTTGCCAATAGCTGGACAGGTAGAAGTTAGGTGGGACTTGCGGACAAAAAGAGAGTATGAAGAAGAAGGAGGAAAAGGAAAAAGGAGGAGAAGGTGGAGGAGGAGGAGGAGAAGGTGGAGGAGAAGGAGGAGGAGAAGGTGGAGGAGAAGGAGGAGGAGGAGAAGAGGAGGAGGAGGAGGAGAAGCGGAGTATCAGGAGTCATGAGGAGATACAGAGAAAAACAAGATGAATATGCTATGTTGAAAAAAGGTATCGCCATGTGGCAGAGCGTAGATAAGAAAATATGGGTTAATTTAAAATGCAAGAGCTAGTTAGTAACAAGCCTGAGCTACCAGCTGATCTTTTATAATTAATAATTATCTCTGTGTGGTTATTTGGTAACTGGCTGGGAGGATAGAAAAGTTCGCCTACAGAAGACCCTCCCACAAGAAGTACCCCTGTCACCTCCCTAAAACAGCACCAGTGTGGGGTACCCAGGGCCTCTCTAGCTTCCTTTTCCACCCATTCCATGTGTGCACATGTGTATATACAGTGGGTTATAAAGACATGACGTGCTGTCCTTGCCAGAATTGCCTCCTTTCCCTCCGTGCATCCAGAGCTGCAAGGGGCATCGGGGCAGAGGCTGAGTGTGTGAGCCTCTACTCGATCCTGGTTTCCAATGGAGTAAAATCCAAACACACTCTCAGGTTTGCAAAATCATTGCTTCCTATCCGAATCACCCCCTCTAGACTGAGTGAGTGTTCCTTCCCTTCCTTATTCTCTGAATAAGGCAGGAACTTTCCAGAAAGCACTTCTAGGTAAAGTGTCTACTAGGTGTGTTGGAACGCGCCTGTTTCTCCAGCACTGGGTGGAGGAAGGAGGTCTGTCAGTCTGAGGCCAGTCCTGGTTACATCGTGAACCCCTAGGTGGGAAGGGGAAGAAGGAAGCACAGAAGAACTTTCCCATTTTTCTGCCAGGTACTCTCAGCCGTCAGTAGCCCATGCTTCTCTTCCTTTCCCTAGGAATTGCATGCCAAAGCTTTCTATCCCCATGCACTACCTCTTCCTGTCTCCTTTACTTGCACCTGTTGTTGACTTCCAGCCTGGAGGTGGCTACACTGTTTCCTGTTCCCTTCCCACTTTTGAGACTAATCAGTACTCTTAACAGTCACAGGGAGCTGGCTGGCTGCTGGGGCTCAGTTCACTCCTTTAGCCAGATCTCAGCCTCCCAGCCCTCTAGAAAAGGACATGCCTGCCTCATGGAAGCTCGCTGGCTCTGAGTCAGATGCCCCCCACACCACTAGCATATGGTGGGACTCAGAGCTCTGTTTCTGCTCTGGTACTCACAAGCTGTTGGTAGTGACTATAGCCAAGATGCTCTCTCCATGCCTGCAAAATGAGTGGTTAGATTAGGTAATAACTTGATTTATCCACAGAAGGAAGAAACAAAACAAACGCACAAAAAAAAACCACCTTCCACTGACATTCCCTTGGGGCCTGAGGTCTGTGGTTCCTAGTTAATCAGCTGACTCAGAGCTCTTCCATCAGACTAAAGGGAAGAGGGCAAGGTGACTCAGAACCTTCCCTGAGATGATGAAGTGGCAGGGTGGGGTGACGCGGGAGTCCCCTCTGTATACTGTGAATATGCTTTATTACTATTGGTTAATAAAGAAACTGTTTTAACCAATGGCTTAGCAGAGTAAATCCAGGCAGGAAATAGAAAGAGAGTAGGTGGAGTCAGAGAGATGCCATGTAGCAGCTGAAGGAGACAGACACGGGATCCTTACATGTAAGCCACAGCCTTGTGCCGATACACACATTAACAGAAATGAATTAATTTAGGATACAAAAATTAGTTAATAAAAAGCCTGAGCTAACAGGCCAAATAGTTTTATAATTAATATAGCTTCTGTGTGATTATTCGGGTCAGGGTGGCCAGGAAACAAAAGAGCCATCTCTGACTACGGGGCCAGGAGGGATATCAACAAACCCTCTGGCTTCCCTTGCACTTGCATTCAGTGGACTTGAATCATCCACTTAGGGTAGGTAAGGTGGCTCAGGGAGTGAGGGCACTTGGCGCTAAGCCTGATAACCTGAGTTTGATCGCTGTGACCCACATGGTGGAAGGAGCAATGTCTCTGACTTCTACAAACGTGCCTGGGCGGCACCAGGAACGCTAACATGGCCTGGAGGCCAGGACACTAGGAAGCTGGCACTCTTGACTAGCTGGCTTTAGCGAAGGAAAGCTGGGACTTGTTAGTGTTTGTGTTCTTGTTTCCTCTGACCCCTCCCCTCTGCACACGTTGATTCATTGCTTCTGCAGACTTGCAGCAAACAGCTACCAGAACCAGAAGAAAAGGCTGGGGCCCTTCATGCCCATCTAAATTATAGTAACTTTGGGGACACCAAATCCTTTTGAACTGGACTTACAGAAGTGTGCTACAGCATCTGTTATGGGTGCTGGGAACCAAACCTAGGTCTTTTGTGGGGCATCCACTAGAGGAAACTACCCAGGCAAAGGTTTAAGCCAACAGAATGTATTTCTTAGCCATACAGTGACTATACTGGGTATTTGGGATCCTAGTGTAGCCCTGAACCTTTCTCAGGGTGAGTTTTTAGGCAGAAAATCATATCTTGGGTTGACACACCTCGGGAAGTAAGAATAGTTAGCCAGAAGCAGCACAAAGAAGACAAAAAGCAAGCTTGGTGAATAGAGAGATTTCCCCAGACCTATGGACTTTGATAGATTAGGTCTTGGCAGGTGGCGCTGTCTACAGTGATGAGTTTTATGGCCCGAATGGTACTTTCATCACGACATCGGTTGTGGTGATGTGGTGAGTGCTGGCAGACTACTAAAGCCTGGGCGCCTGTCACAGGTCCTCTGCGAAAGCAGCAAGTGCTCTCCACCACGGAGCCACGTCTCCAGTCAAAGCCAAATTCTCTAAATTTAGATCTTTACTTATTTGGATTCAGGGTTTCACTGTGTAGCCCAAACTGACCTAGAACTCTCCACGTAGCCCACCATGGCTTCAAGCCTGCTGTTCCTTTGCCTCTGGTTCGCAGTTCCTGGGGTTATTAGCACGTGCCACCATGGGAAGCTCCTTTTGCTCTAATAGATTCTTCAAGAACCCTTTTGGCCAGGCATGTCTGTGAGCTGGAAGCCAACCAGAACTACATAGTGAGACCCTGATTCAAAACAAATTCCACTGAATCAAAGCTCAACCAGACTAAACCAAACCTTTTGACTGATTACTCCCCCCCCCCCGTGCCCCACTCCCCACTTCCTTGTTCTCATTCTGGCGACTGAAACTGGAGTCTTGTACATGCTGGGTATCTACAGGGCTTTGTGGATGTTAGGCGGGCACTGTACCACTGTGTTGTCCTAGTCAGGAAGTTTCTATGTTACAGGACAAAGCAAAGCGCTTCGCAAAGACACTTTGGAAACATTTTTTTTTTTTTTCGAGACAGGGTTTCTCTGTGGTTTTGGAGCCTGTCCTGGAACTAGCTCTTGTAGACCAGGCTGGTCCCGAACTTACAGAGATCCGCCTGCCTCTGCCTCCCGAGTGCTGGGATTAAAGGTGTGTGCCACCACCGCCCGGCTTAGAAACATTTTTGACAGGAACACGAGGTAGACAACACAAGGAAATTGCTACTAATGTCAAATACTACATCCCCAACCCTGTGAGTTTTTCACACACAAAGAGTATGGAGGGATGAGGGATTCAAGGCAGCCAATGAATCTGCCCAGTTTCAGTTTTATTTATTTATTTATTATCGATTTTTTTTTTTTTTTTTTTTTACCCAAACAGGGTTTCTCTTTATAGCTCTGGCTTTGCCTGAAACTCACTGTCTACACCAGGTTGGCCTTAAACTCAGAGAATCACCTGCCTCTGTCTCCAGAGTGCTGGGACTAAAGGAGTGTGCCACTACTACCAGGCTGGTTCTCTCTCTCTCTCTCTCTCTCTCTCTCTCTCTCTCTCTCTCACACACACACACACACACACATACACACACACACACTTAAAAGAAGTGAAAACGGTGGACAGTACTGTGACCTCCTTCAGAGACTGCCTCACCAAGCCAGGTGACTCTTCTGTATTCCCATTCACTGCACAGAGAGACCCGTGCACAGCAAGCACCCTGCTGGCTTTAGGATCCAGTTTTCTACGGAGAACAAATCTTTCCCTCCTGCGATTAGTGAGCCTCTTCTGATTTAAAAGTATATTTTCTGGGAGTTTGCCTGGCGTAACTAATTCCTGGTAAGCAAGAAAATTCCTCCAAACCTAAGTATTCTGGGCTTTGTGTGGGGGGGGATACGCAGGGGGTGGGTCCCTGATTTATTATATTATTATTATTTTATTATTTTGGTTTATTCGAGACAGGGTGGGTCCCTGCTTTAAAGGAGTCCGAAGTCTAGTAATGGAGATGGATGGGAACACAAATCATTGTAAAATAGCATGGAAAAGGCTTAGAGTATGAATGGAACTTTGCGAGAAAGAGAGAGAGAGAGAGAGAGAGAGAGAGAGAGAGAGAGAGAGAGAGAGAGGAAATTGCATTCTAGGAGGAAGAAGTTGCATTTCATAACATGAAAAGGCTGTTTTCAGAAAGATCTATTTGGGTCCTTGAAAAACTGAGAGGATGGGGGTGGGGTGGGGGGGTGGTGGTGGCGCACGCCTTTAATTCCTGCACTCCGGGAGGCAGAGACAGGCAGATCTCTGTGAGTTCGAGGCCATCCTGGTCTACAAGAGCTAGTTCCAAGACAGGAACCAAAAGCTACGGAGAAACCCTGTCTCGAAAAATCCAAAAGAAGAAAAACTGAGAGGAGATTTTTTGGCTACAGCCAGTCAGCATTTTCAGGCAACCACAGTGAATCTTACAGAGGCACAGGTTCAGAAAATTACGGGAGACTTGTGTAGAAAATGATCAGGTCTCCAGTGCGTCAGTGTCTGAAGTTTTAAACACTCGTCCTGCCGCAGCCCGTCTGTCTTCACCGCCCTCAAACCCTCCAGCGTTATCTTTTGCTGAGTGTATTACTCAACCTCTGAAAGTTAATCATTGACGCTACTCTATTCTGTGCTTGGGGAAACAGAACTGTGGATGCCTGGCAAGGGTGATGGTCAAAAGACCTTTCTTTTCTTTTGAATTTACTTGAAGGGTCCCCCCAATCTTAATAATTTCTCCTCCCCCCCCCCTCCCCGAGACAGGGTTTCTCTGTGTAGCCCTGGCTGTCCCGGAACCCACTCGGTAGACCTGGCTAGTGTCAAACTCAGAGATCTACCTGCCTCTGTTGTCTCTTGAGTGCTGGGATTGAAGGTGTACGCCACCACAGCTCTGCTATAATTTCTGCTCTTTTTTTTTTTTAGTTCACTTGACCTTCACTTCTTTTTTTCTGTCTCCGCCCGTTCTTCCAGATTCCCATTTTCGTAGCTGACCAATGTCTGTGCGGATTCCCCTTAGCTTTCCCTTACTTCCCTCTGTTCAGCCTTCTGCCTTCTCAGCTGCCGGGGAGGAGTTTCTGTGGACAGGGGGCGGGACTACGGGAGGCAGGGGGCGGGGCGATCGCGGGCTAGGCACGGCGCAGGCGCACTTTATTCGCGGTGCCGAACTGCGGCTATGGAGCATAGACCTCCGGACCCCGAGAGGCCATTGCAGCCTGCACCCCTGGAGCCGCTGGGGGGCCCTGGAGCTGTGCTGGAAGCCGCAGTCGGCGAGGAGACCGAGGGCACCCGGGAAGACAGCTCAGGGGTCGACACGGTGAGGAGAGGGGAGGCAGAGGCTTCGGGCCTGGGGCCGGGGCCTAGCGGGCCGGGCTGCCCCTGACTGGGACTGGTGGGCGCGGCCCCCGAGGCCGGAGGATGAGCCAGAACTGAGTGGAAATGGACCCAAAGGCGCGGCGCACGGGAGGGCCGCATGGGCGCGGTCACGCGCGCCCGTGGTGGCGTGGCCCGCGGCTTGTCAGTGGGCGCGTCCCCCGGGATCTGGCCTTGAAGAGGCTCGCTGCCGTTTCCGGCGGGCCGAGGGGGTCGCTGGGAGGCGGCTCCACCCAGGGTGAGCGGGGAGTGTGCGCTGTAAGGGGGTATTGGCCTGTTGCCCTGTCTGTCGGGAAACATTTGTTGAACTCTGCTTGGTCGTCATTTCGTTATTTGGGATAAGTGCCTTTCCCCAGGAGACGGATTTGATCTCCTCATCCCCACCCCGACTGTCATAGCTTTGGAAGTCCCCTTTGGTTAATCTGCGCTTTTTAACTGAGCAAAGATGGGGAGTGTAGCGTTGTCTGTGAATGCGTCCATCACAGAGGGCCTTCATAGATTTGTAGATTATGATAAAAAAGCTTTTGGGAAGCTCATTGTGGCGCCCCGTATTAGAACTCCCTGCCCAGAGGCTCGACACTCTGTATACGGCCTGTCCACTATACTGCTGCTGGTGCTCCTGTTGCTATCTCCCCTCCCTCCCTCCCTCCTTCCCTTCCTTTTTCTTGACACCTCCCAACAGGTGTCCGTGCTAAAGTAATGCGTGCATTTTTATGATTGATACATTTCTAGAAATGACCAAGTTCCGAGGCTAACTAACGAGGAATTTCTCAGCAGTTGGAGGTTTTGACCTCTTAAACTATTTCTGTGTACTTACGAGTTTAAAACGTTAAATTTTTAGAACAGGTTTAAGCTCACCATCCAGTTGAAAGGAAAACGGGAATATTATACCATATACTCTCTTCTCACTTTCAGACTTCTTATCAGCACTGGTTTCTGTTAAACTTGATGAGCCCAGATTGGCACCCAAAGTTCAGAGTTTAAAGTTCACTCTTGGTGGCCCACATTCTGTGGGTTTGGGATATGTAAGATGACATGATCCGGCATATACAGTTACACAAACTTTTCACTGTCCTAAGAATCCCCGGCGTTGCCGGGCGGTGGTGGCACACACCTTTAATCCCAGCACTCGGGAGGCAGAGGCAGGCGGATCTCTGTGAGTTTGAGGCCAGCCTGGTCTACAGAGCTAGTTCCGGGACAGGCACCAAAGCTACAGAGAAACCTTGTCTCGAAAAACCAAAAAAAAAAAAAAAAAAAAAAAAAAAAGAATCCCCGGCGTTTGTTCTTAACTCTCCTCACCAACCCCCACTCGTTGATCTTTTTCTTTGTTTTTCATCATTTCCGTTGTTTTTCCTTTTTCAGGAATGTCATATAATGGTCTCACCACAGCTGGCCTGGAATACATAGAGATCCGTCTCTCCAGATTAAAAGCATGATCTGCCGGGAGGTAGTGGCACACACCTTTAATCCCAGCACTCGGGAGGCAGAGGCAGGCGGATCTCTGGGAGTTCGAGGCCAGCCTGGTCTACAAGAGCTAGCTCCAGGACAGGCTCTAAAGCTAAAGAGAAACCCTGGTCTCGAAAAACCAAAGGAAAAAAAAAAAAAAACATTAAAAGCATGAGTTACCACACTTGGCTAATACATAGTTTTGACATTAGCTTCTCTTTTATTATGTGTCTTTTTCTGTGTGGGTATGACTTTCTGGAGCGGTGGTTACAGGAGCTGCCCGTTATGGGTACTGGGAATTGAATGTGGGTCTTTATATGAACAGTATGGACTCTTAATATTTATTTTACTTTTTGTGTGTGTGTTGCCTAAATTCACATGCACAGGCACACACATATACATATGCGCACCATGTGCGAGCCTGTGGAGGCCAGAAGAGGGCATTGGATCCTCTGGAAGTGGAGGTAGGGATGCTGGGAACAGAACGTGGGTCACTGAGCCATCTCTACAGCTCAGATTTAGAATATTCTCATATGTGTTTCTGTTTTGACAAGGTTTCATGAAGTTTAGGGGTGACCTGGAGCTCTTGATCTTGACACTTTTGCTTTATTTCGGTAGGGTCTCACTCTAGTTCAGGTTAGCCCTGAAGTTTTGGCAGTCCTCCTTCATCTCCCAAGTGATGGGGTTGCAGGTGTGAGCTGCCATACCTTTGTGACTCTTAAGTATCCCTAAAATAGTATATTCTTTTGACCTGATTTTGAAGTTTCGTAAATGAAATATTTTCTGTATGGTTTTGTTTAGGATTTATCTCAGAAGCATCTTAACTCATTTATTTTCATGTACTCCTTTTTTTTTTCTGGGTAGTCCACTATTGGTGTATCTCTTCTGTTTATGGATAGTTGGATAATGAAAATTTTGTTGTTTTAAAGAATTACCATGAGCTTCCTCTTAAATATCTCTTAGTACGGAGTGTCCAAGATTCTTGTCTAAATTTAGCAGCGGCATTGCAGATTATAGGTTAGTAGTATGTTCAGCCCCAGTGGTTAGTTCTTGATTGTTTCCAAAGTGGCTTTTTTCGGTTTCAACTACCATCAGCAGGGCCAGATGTGTCTTTTCTGAATACTGGATATTTCCAGAGTTTAAAATGTTTTCCAAACCTCTGGTTATGCCCCCACCTTCACCCCTTTTCTGGTTCTGGGATTGAACCCAGAGCCTCACCCATGCTAGGCAAATGCTTTACTGCAGAACTGTATGTAGCCTTTGTGTCTTTTGGCTGTATCATAAGGACTTTGATTTTGATCATGATGATGAAATTTTATTATTTTGTGAATATATTAATATGAACTCACATTAGAGAATCTAACATTCACTTGTCTATATTAATTTGTATACATGTTAATTTATGTACAGGCGCATGCGCGTGTATTGTATGTGCTTGTGTGTATGTGTGTCTATCTTTTTTTCCCATCTGTGATTCTCTGGTCCTTTTCCATTCTCTAATAAGAAATCTTAACCTCATTTCCTTTTGTATTATTTGGAAGGAAGAGGACATTCATTGAAACAAACAAACAAAACCAAAATATAAAAAGCCTATAGTCGCCGGGCGGTGGTGGCGCACGCCTTTAATCCCAGCACTCGGGAGGCAGAGGCAGGCGGATCTCTGTGAGTTCGAGACCAGTCTGGTCTACGGGAGCTAGTTTTAGGACAGGAACCAAAACCACAGAGAAACCCTGTCTTGAAAAACCAAAAAAAAAAAAAAAAAAAAAAAAAAAGCCTATAGTCAATCTTAGCAGTCAGGAGGTAGAGACAGGTGAATCTTTATGAGTTTGAGGTTAGCCTGGTCTTCATAGTGAGTTCTAAGGCAGCCAGGGCTATATATCGAGACCCTGTTTAAAAAAACAAACAAACAAGAAACAAAAACCAAACCAAACGAAAACCAACCCCCAAACAAGCCATAACAATAATTTAGAAAATGAAAGAAACAGGAGAGGAATCCAGTTGATAAGAAAAGTAGTTATAGTCCTAGCAGAACGGAAGGGAAGGGAGAGGATGGAGGTAAGAGAGCTCCTTTTCCAGGGTGAACGCTCTTAGTGAGTTAAGAGGCTGGCACAGGGGCTTGTCTTCACTCAGCGTCATTGCCTGAGGAATTCATAAGTGGTTGTTTGAAGGAAAGTGCCCTAGGCCTGGGACTGCTGGTAGAACCAAGAGAGTTTGCTCAGGTGGTACTTGGAGGCATTCTCATGCGTAGTTAGCACCTTCCCTGACTGGCAGCAGGTCTAAGTGGAGCTCTGCAGATGAGGATAAGGTGAGAGGGAAGAGGCATTTAACAGGTACAGCTTGGACTTTGTCTCCCAAAAGGAAGTTTGTTCTGAGCGTGTGACACTGTTAGGAGGTAGTGGAATCTGGAATCTAGATAAAATTAAGTAATTGAGGTTATGCCCTTGAAGGAATTATTGACACCTGTCAATAATTTAGTTATTTTTCTATTGCAATGTTGAAATTCCATGACCAAAACAACTTAAGGAAGAGTTTGTGTTGGCTTACACTCCCAGAGTGTGAAGAGTTCTTTATGGCAAGGAAGGTATGGCTTAGGAGTAGGAGCAGGAAGCGAGCTGCAAATTTTCATATGCAGGATGGAAGCAAAGAGAGAACAGGAAGCAGGATGAGGCTATAAATTCTTTCAAAGTGCACCTAAGTGATGGTCTTCCTCCAAAAGGCTTTACCTCCTGAAGGTTCCATAACCTCTCCAAACAGGCCATCAGCTGGGACCAAGTGTTCAAGTCCATGAGCTAGCCTATGGGGACGTTTTTTCATTCGACCACCACAATACCCTGCCACCCTTTCTCTCACCCATCCCCCCTCCCTCCGCTCTCTTATAATGACATGAATACTCACACTCCAGCTAATGTACTGTGCCTTGCTACAGCCCCAAAGCAAGAGCCAGCTCATTAGTCTGGCTTCTCCAAAGCTGCAGGCCAGAATAACCCTTCCTTTACATAGACCCCTTTGGTAGTTTTAGTGACAGAATGCTAACTAATACTAGTTAAGCTACAAATGATTAAATCATACTTTCTAAGGGCTGGGAATACAGCTTGATTTGTGGAGTGCTTGCCTAGCATGCATAAAGCCCTGGATGTGCTCTTTACCATCCTGTAAGCCTGACATGCGGGTACATGTCATTCGGGATGTGGAGAAAGGAAAACCAGAAGTTCAGATCATTCTTGGCTATGTAGTAAGTTTGAAACCAGCCAACAGTGCTTGAGACTCTTACCTCTAAATAAATAAATAGAATTTTAAAAATAACTTTTGTTTTGTTTTGTTTTCGAGACAGGGTTTCTCTGTGTAGCTTTGGAGTCTGTCCTGGAACTCACAGAGATCTGCCTGTCTCTGTCTCCTGAGTATTGGATCAAAGGTGTGTGGCACCACCTCCCAGCCTTTTTTTATTTTTTAAAGATGGTTTCACATAATCCAGGTTTACTACAAACTCACCGTGTAGTTAAAGGTGGCATTGAACTCGTGATCCCTCTACCTCCATCAGCCAGGTACTGGATTAAAGGAGTGTGCATCCACGCCCAGTTTCTAACCTCATTTTTCCTCAGTTGTTGCTGTTGGCTGGATGTGTCTTTCTTCCCCAAATTCATAGGTTGGAGCCTAATCTCCAGGGTGGGATTTTATGATAGGGCCTTTGAGAAGTGCCTAGACCAAGCTAGAAGTTCTTACAGAAGGGATTTTAGAGATGCTTTTCTATTTTTCCTGATTCATTTGACTTTTAAGGGAGGAAAGATTTGTTTTAGCTCAGTTTTAGAGGGTAGAGGGTTCAGTCCATGGTTACTTGACCCTTTGTGCAGGGCAGGATATCAGGGTGGTCGGAGCTTATAGTGGGGGCTGCTCCTCACTGCTTGGCAGACAGGAAGCAAGAGATAGGTGTTCCAGCACTGAGCTGGCTTTTAGAGGCCCCCTTTCTTCTCCTGTGTGATAAAGAATACAGTGAACTAGGTCTGTCCGCGAACCAGGCAGCAGATTCTCACCAAACACCAAATAGCTTTCACTGTTGCGTCTCACAAAGCATACCATTTTTGAACCCAGAACCACTGCAGTTGTTGTCAAAAGTCCAGTTGTTGAGGTTTGGTCTGAGGTTGGTACTGTTGGAATGTGGTGGAGATTTCCATTAGGTGGGATGTAGTGTGTGTACCTTCAGGTCAGTAGAGGTCTCTCCTAGACTCTTTCACTTCTCAGCCTGAGGTAAGTGGTAAACAGCTCCCCCACTTGTTGGGGGCTGCAGACCTCTAGCCCCTTGACTTTCTTTGCCTGCCTCAGACCCTTTGCCTGTTGGAGTGAACTGAGCAAAACAACTTGTTTACCTGTGCTTGCAGCTGCTCTGAGCACGAGACCCTGATGGCAAGGGAGTGGGTTCTGGTAAGGCCTGCAGCTGAAAGATCCTGAGAGCTGGGGCTATCCGTTAAGGATCCCTGTATAAGCTTCTCTGAAGCACAATAAACTTGGCATTTTTGTTTCAAGGATGACCCATGTCCTCGTGTCTCTGTTTGTCTGTGTGTGCGTGTGTTTTTAAGTCTCCAACTTGTTCCCAGCTCGCGTACCATCCGGTAGTGCAGGTGCTACACCCACTACAGTCCAGTAGCCTTGCTATTGGACCAGAACCAGTGCCGTCAGTCAGTCATGGTCTAGAATTTCCAAAGTAAAGCTTTCTGTAAGTTGATTATCTTAGGGGTTTGCTAACACTAGTGTAAAGTTACAGACAACACAATCATTTCTGCTGAGTTTAGTCGCAGCCCCAAGGAACCATTTCAGTCACAGAGGTAGCGCTCCTAGAAAGGAGATTATGAGGATGCACGTGGATAAATAAAAGCACAATGATTATCTTCAGGTGTGGTAGTTTACTTAACTTTTAAATGCTTATGTAGTAAGCATGCATTAGTTTTTATCACCATCAGAAAAACCTAAACCTACAAGTGTGGGGTAATAGATAATAGTGAGCTCTTGCAGTATGCCTGGCAGCACAGTACTTTGATGTGTTTGCACTCATACAGTGTAGTTCAGGCTAGTCCTGAACGTCATGGTTCTCCTGCACTGTCTCTCTTACAGAGTTGTATTTTTTTCTTGGTATCAGTTGTCTGCTGGGCCTGAGGCTATGTGCTGTTCTCTTCTAATTTCTTTGCCTTGTTTTTGCATTTGTCATTTTACCGTCTTAAGTTTTGTATAATTAATGTTTTATATCCTTCTGCTATTTACTATATTGTCTTAGTTTTCATTTGCTGTGACAAAGCACCATGACCAAGGTAACTTAGAAAAAGGCATTTAATTTGGTGGCTCACAGTTCTAAAGGGTTGGAGTTCATGACCATGACAGCAGGAAAATGGCAGCAGGCAGGCATGCAGGGAACTGGAGCAATAGCGAGTGCTTACATCTTGACCCACATGCACCAGGCAAAGAGAAAGACATTGGGAATGCCATCAGCTTTTGAATCTTCAAAGCTAGTCCCAGTGACATACCTCCTACATCAAGGCCACACCTAATGAATCTTCTCAAATAGTTCCGCCAGCTAGGTACGCAATATTTCAAATATATGAGCCTATAGGTCCATTCTCATCCAAACTACCGTACACGGGGAGAGTGAAGTATTTGTTTTTTTGTTTTTTTTTTTTTGGTTTTTCGAGACAAGGTTTCTCTGTGGTTTTGGAGCCTGTCCTGGAACTAGCTCTTGTAGACCAGGCTGGTCTCGAACTCACAGAGATCCGCCTGCCTCTGCCTCCCGAGTGCTGGGATTAAAGGCGTGCGCCACCATCGCCCGGACACAATCTAGTTTTATTTTTGATTGTGAACCTATCCTTTAATGGAATATGCCTGTCACCCTCAAGTTCCCTCCAACCCCGTGGTGTTTAAATCCTCCTTCTTACCCTCAGGCATCAATAGTGTCATTTGGTCTGCTGTGTTTTGAGTCTGACTTCTTACACACAGAGGAAAATGAAAGAATACAGACTATTTGCCCTCACACCAGAGCAGTCTTTTGTTGGTCTGAGAGGTTGGCGCATCCAAACCAAGGGTGTTAAGCACATGCCATGCAGGACCTGAGAGCAGGCCTCTGGTCCAGGTGGGATGGAGTAGTAAAGGCAGGTCTAGAAACCATTTTTTAAAGCTTGGGTGATAAATCAAACTTTTTGTGACTTCTGGGCTCTAGGGTTTATGGTGGTCACTGGCTTTCTGGAATTCCATTGGTGGCAGATTTCTTGACACTTGAACCTGTTTAATGGTTCTGTTTGCTTTTATTTTTGTTTGTGTGTTCCTTTATTACATACTTAGAATAATTTTTAAGATTTATGTATTTATTTTGTGTACAGCATTTCCTCCATGTATGCCTTCACATCAGAAGAGGGCACCAGATCTCATTATAGATGGCTCTGAGCCACCATGTGTTTGCTGAAAATTGAACTCAGGACCTCTGGAAAAGCAGCGCAGTCAGTGCTCTTAACTGCTGAGCCATCTCTCCAGCCCCTGGGGGGAGGGAGAAATATATATATATATAGCTTTGGAGACTGTCCTGGAACTAGCTCTTGTAGACCAGGCTGGTCTCAAACTCACAGAGATCCGCCTGCCTCTGCTTCCCGAGTGCTGGGATTAAAGGTGCCACCACCACCCGTCTTTTTTTTTTTTTTTTTAATGTATAGTGTTCTGCCTGCATGTAAGAGGGCGCCAGATCTCATTATAGGTTGTTGTGAGCCACCATGTGGGTGCTGGGAATTGAACTCAGGACCTCTGGAAGAGTAGTAGCCAGTGCTCTTAATCACTGAGCCATCTCTCCAGCCCCCCCACGAATATTTTGTTTGTTTGTTTGTTTTGTTTTTGTTTTTATTTTATTTTTATTTATTTATTTTTTATTTATTTATTTATTAAAGATTTCTGCCTCCTCCCCGCCACCGCCTCCCATACCCCCCCTTTTTTTTTGAGACAGGGCTATACAGGGTTTCTCCATATAGCCCTAGCTGTCCCGGAACTCACTCTGTAATCCAGGCTGTCTCCACCTCAGGGAGTACCTGCCTCTGCCTTCCAAGTGCTAGTATTAGAGGCATACACCACCATTGCCCAGCTGCATTTCTTAATCTTACTGAATAATATTTTATTTTTGGCAATTTTATATTTTGTTTTTTCACCATTTGATGACATTGTGGTTGTTTTGAGATTTAGCTGTTAAGAATTTTGTCTAGATGAGTGCTCCCTTGAGCAGATTTGTAGGAATGTAATCCCAATCATGTGGTAAGTTTATATTTTACTGTTTGAAACAGGTCTCGCTGTAGCCCAGCAGACCTAGACCTTCTTTATGGCAGTGCTCCATAGTAAATACCTCCATAGTCAGGCTAGAGTGCTGTAATTCCAAAGACGTGAACCACCACACCTACACTGCTTTCTTTTGTAACATTGTCACTAGCAGTTGTTGTGTCCCCTTCTTTTTCTGCTGCTGTGATGATACATCATGATCAAAGCAGTGGTGTGGGCTGCTTTTATGTCACCACAGAGGAGAGAGCCTCGATTGAGAAAATGCCTCCATATCTGGCAAGCCTGCATGGCATTTTCCTTCTTTTTTTAATGTTTTTGTGTAGGGCATTGTGATTGATGTAGGAGGGCCCAGCCCATTGTGGGTGGTGCTACTCCTGGGCTAGTGGTCCTGGGTTCTATAAAAAAGCAGGCTGAGCAAACCATGAGGAGCAGGCCAGCTTTCACCTCCAGGTTCCTGCCCTGTTTTAATTCTTGTCCTAACTTCCTTTAGTGATGTTTAGGTGGAGTTTTTCATCGAGCCCCCTGACCAACTCTCTAACCACATAGAGACTTAATTATAAATGATTGGCTGATAGCTTAGGATTGTTACTAACTAGCTCTTACAACTTAAATTAATCTGTACTTCTTATTTAAGTTCTACCATGTGACTCATGGCTGTTTACCTCATTTTCTACACATCTTGCTTCCTCTGTGTCTGGCTCTTATCCCCTGCGACTCTGCCCTTCTTTTTCCCAACGTCCTCCTAGTCTGGCTCTCCTGCCCAGCTCTAGGCCAGTCAGCTCTTTATTAACCAGTTAGAGTTATGTGTATTTTACAGTGTACAAAGATTGTTCCACAGCAGTGATGGATTATGGATGTGGAATTGTATGTAAGCCAAATAAACTCTTTCCTTCCCAGCTTGCTTTTGGTCATGGTGTTTGATCACAGCAATAGAAACCCTAACTGAGACAGCAACTTATGGAAGAAAGAGTTCATTGGGGCTTACAGTTTCAGAGGATGAGTCCGTGACCATAATGGGCAATAAGGCCACACCTAATCCTTTCCAATCAGGTCCATCTACTGGGGACCAAGCATAGATGAACCTGCCAGGGCCATTCTCATTCAGACCACCACACTCATTTTTCTAATCCTCGGCATAGCACACGGCATCGTCTGTCTTTGTTATACCTACACTGCTAATGTCAAGCATCTTTATTTATCTTTGTCTTTCTTATATTTATCTTGCCACATAGCCCAGGCTAACCTTGAATCTGATATTCTTCTATATTGGATTCCTTTTTTTTTAAATTTTGCATCTAGACTGAAGTTTCCCCTCCTCCTTCTTCTCCCATTCCCTCCCCCTCCTTTTTTTAACAGTTATTTTTTGTTTATTATTATTATATATTTTTTTTTTTGGTTTTTCGAGACAGGGTTTCTCTGTGGTTTTGGAGCCTGTCCTGGAACTAGCTCTTGTAGACCAGGCTGGTCTCGAACTCACAGAGATCCGCCTGCCTCTGCCTCCCAAGTGCTGGGATTAAAGGCGTGCGCCACCACCGCCCGGCTATTATTATTATATTTTAAGATTTATTTATTTATTATGTATTCAGTGTTCTGTCTGCATGTATCCTTGCAGTCCAGAAGAGGATACCAAATCTCATTACAGATGGTTGTGAGCTCATGTGGTTGCTGGGAATTGAACTCAGGACCTTTGGAAGAGCAGGCAAAGCTATTAACCACTGAGCCATCTCTCCAGCACCTTTATTATTATTATTTTTTAATCCCAGTGTTTCTGCCCTGACATTTTTGGTTTCACTACTTTTTTTTTTTTTCTATTCTAAACTATTTTTAAACTTTTCAGTAATCTTGGGTGGCTCGGGGCCCGTTTTCTTTAGTTTTAATGTTTTCTACAGTGTTAAATGTGTGATTTAAATAGCACCCTATTCTCATTAGCCAGCTCTCAAGCACATTCACATCTGTGAATGTGTCTCTTAACAGTTACAGGTATTGGTTATGTTAGATATTGTCGCTGTTTTATGCTAATAGGTTCAGCACAAGGAATATGGTATACATCTACCAGCCCTGCTGGTATTGCTGTTAATGAATGAAAAAAGAAATAAAAAGGAAAGGACATGACTGTTCCTAGGTACGGTAGAGGAGAAAGTTCATTGTAGACAAAAGGGAGAGTCCACAGTAGTCAGGACCCTGAGCTATGTGAGGGGAGGGAGGCTGTCTTAGGGTTTCTATTGCTGTGAAGAGACACCATGACCATAGCACCTCTTCTAAAGGAAAACAGTTGCCGGGCGGTGGTGGCGCACGCCTTTAATCCCAGCACTCGGGAGGCAGAGGCAGGCGGATCTCTGTGAGTTCGAGACCAGCCTGGTCTACAAGAGCTAGTTCCAGGACAGGCTCCAAAACCACAGAGAAACCCTGTCTCGAAAAACCAAAAATAAAATAAAATAAAATAAAGGAAAACAGTTAATTGGGTAGCTTACAGTTCAGATGTGGGAAGTTCAGTTCATTATCATCATGGTGGGTCTTGGTACCAGAGAAAGGACTGAGAGTTCTGTATCTTGTACAGGCCACACGAAGTGAAACTGAGACACTAGGCATGGCTTGAGCATATACGAGACCTCAAAGCCCAGCATCACAGTGACACACTTCTTCCAACAAGGCCATACCTACTCCAGCAAAGCCACACCTCCTGATAGTGCCAGTTATACTCAAACTACCACAGAGGAGAAATAGCTGTAGCAGCCAAGAGGACAAAGGTACAAAAAGGGGCAGGTAACCAAAATGTCTGGATTATATAGATAAGAACCTCTGGGGGAAGGGCAGCCTAGGCCCCAGGGTAGAGGGCAGGGTTTGCCAGCCACACTGTATAACAGGTAGGTAGGGGTGCTGAGAACCTGGAGGCCAGGTTCACTTGGATATGTTAATTAGGCACCTCAACCATTTGTTCTGGGACTTGAGACTTAACAACCCATGTACATTGTTTTGATATTATTTTCGAACTTAATGCTTTTTTAAAAATTTTGTGCTTGTTATTACTAGATAGTATGACAGGCTGAAATCATGATTAATGTGTTATCTTTTGGGCTGAGAAGGTGATTTATCAGTACAGTTATGTGCTTTTAGAATTCAGAGAATTTTCACTGAAGCAGATGGTGATAAATCAAAAAGCAGGCTGTAGGCCAAGAGCTATATGGCTATCTCAGCCAGTGTGGCCTTTATCGTGCTTAGTAATTAGGTAATTCTTTGAGTTCTCCTCTGATGTGTTCTGTCTCTCTCTTTTTTTGGTTTTTCGAGACAGGGTTTCTCTGTGGTTTTGGAGCTTGTCCTGGAACTAGCTCTTGTAGACCAGGCTGGTCTCGAACTCACAGAGATCCGCCTGCCTCTGCCTCCCGAGTGCTGGGATTAAAGGCGTGCGCCACCACCGCCCGGCTTATTCTGTCTCTCTTATTTTCTCTTGTGTGTATAAATATACAACATCACTTTCTGCATTTTTCTTGGGAGCGCTTCCTAAATATATTATCTATTTTTCATCATTGATTCCATTTTTGGTACTGTTATACATAAGTTTGATTTTCTCTGTAACTATTGCTTTTACTGTCGCATTTTTATGTGTGTTCATATGTATGTGCATTCCTGTGGGTGCCAGAGGACATTAGGTCTCTTCCTGGATCACTCTCTACCTGCTTTTTCAGACAGTGTTTCTCACTTACCTAGAGCTAGCAGATTTGGCTAGGCTGGCTAGTTAGCAAACCACAGAGATTCCCCTGCTGCCTCCTCCTCAGTTCTGGAATTGAAAGTGTTTTAATTGTGAGGGCTGGGTATGCAACCCAGGTTCTCATGCATAAGTAGCAAGCACTTTACGGACTGAGTCATCACCCCAACCTGTGCAGCTTTTTAAAAATCTCTTCTTATGTGTTACTTTTAACAAATGCACAAAATACCGAGTTTCATTATGGTATTTTTACATGTGTGTATCTTTATTTTTTTCCTAATATATACCCCTTCCCTGCTGCCTTTCCATAAAGGATCTACTTTTTTGGGGGAGTCAGTGTTTGCCCCGGTGTGCACCGAATCTAAGGAGAACATCAGGTGTCCTGTGCCTACATATGAGCGTGCATTCCCTGTCTCCTTCCCCTCCTCATTACTCCCTTTGCACAGGGTCTGTTGATCCTGGAGCTCACTGGTTTGTTTCTTTTTTTGTTTTGTTTTGTTTTGTTTTGTTTTGTTTTTTGTTTTTCGAGACAGGGTTTCTCTGTAGCTTTTGGAGCCTGTCCTGGAACTCCCTCTGTAGACCAGGCTGGCCTCGAACTCACAGAGCTCCGCCTGCCTCTGCCTCCCAAGTGTTGGGATTACAGGCGTGCGCCACCACCGCCCAGTAAAGGTCCTACAACTGGCCCGTACGGGGATGGGGATCGAACCCACGACCTTGGCATTATTAGCACCACGCTCTAACCAACTGAGCTAACTGGCCATGTTTCTTGTTCTGTTTTGTTTGTATCTTGAGACAGGTCCCACTGTGTAGTCCTGGCTAGCCTGGAAAGGTTGCGTGTGCTACTAGCCTTGTTTGTTTGTGAAGTTGTTGTTTGTTTTTTGTGATGTCCTTTTTTTTAGTTAAGAATTTGTGACTGCTAGTTCTTACATCAACTTGAAGCAAGCTAGAGTCATTTCAGAGGAAGGGAACCTCAACCGAGAAAATGCCGTCAGGGTCTAGGCAGATAACTGGGGCTACACACACTGCTGCTGGGGCCATGGTGACCTGAGTGGCCTGTGCTGCCACCCTGAATCATGGTGACATTTACAATTTGCACTGTAACTACTGCTGAGGGTCATGACTGGGTCTGTGGTCCTACACCAGGCAGGTTTGAGTGATGTCCATGGCTTCTGTTACCACCAAAGGCCATGTGGACACCCAGGGTCTGGTCAGCCACCTGAGACCATGTTGGTGTCCAAGGACAATGCTGCCACCAGGGCCACACTCATCTGGGTGGCTTGTGTAGTCACCAGGGCCATAGTGACATCTGGACCCAAGCTGCTGCTGAGGGCCATTTTGGGGTCCATGGTCCTGCTACAGCTGGGGTCTGTTTATCTTCATGGCCTATATTACCACAGGGAGTCATAGGAACCATAAGTGTTGAAATCCAAAGGCAGTGCTGAGAGAGCTGGCCCTGCCCCTTCTGGGAGAGCTGGTCCCACATTCAGGAGAGATAGCTCCACCCCTCTCCACAGGGATAGAGGGCTGGAGAGCTGGCCCTGATGGCATGGGTGTAGAAGAGCTGACTCTGCCCCTTGCTTGAGGGGCCAAAACTGACCAAATCACCCCACCCCAGAGTCTACCCATCTGGTCTGCCAGAATACATGAACAGACTGGTTCTTTGAACCATAGCTGCAGCACCTCCATCACTGGGGCAACAGCAGGACATTGGCGAGGAGTTTTGGTGAGGGTCCAGTATTAATGTCCCAGAAGCCAGAGACCTTGAACTAGACCCAGCAACTAAAAGAACACTTGCAAGTAAAGCTGAGTGGACCAAAGGGTACACGGTGTGACGTACCACAGCTCCCAGTGCCGTAAGACAAAGGAAAGACAGGGGAGTGAAGTGGATTTTTGGTTTGTTTGTTTTATTTTATTTTGTTTTTAGTTAATATTTTTTAATTTAATTTTATTTTGTGTACATTGGTATGAAGGTATCCGATCCTCTGGAACTGGAGTAATAGTTGGGAGCTGCCATGTGGGTGCTAGGAATGGAACCTGGGTCCTCAGGAAGAAAGCCAATGCTCTTAGCCGCTGAGCCTTCTTTCCAGCCCCTTTAATATTTTTTTAAATTTTCTTCTGGTGAGGATGCTATGGGAGTGAGGGGGCAGAAGAGGAGTAACTGGGAAATGAGCAGGATTGGGGTGCATAATATGAAATTCCCAAAGTCAATAAAAAATTATGCTTAAAAAAGAGAAAATGCTTTTAGAAGATTGAGCTATAGGCGAGCCTATAGGAGAAATTTTGAAATTAGTGATTGATGGGGAAGGGTCCAGGCCCTTGTGGGTGGTGCCATCCCTGGGTTGATGGTCCTGAGTTCTATAAGAAAGCAAGCTGAACAAGCCATGTGGAGCAAGCCAGTAAGCAGCACTCCTCCATGACCTCTGCATCAGCTCCTGCCTCCATGTTCCTTCCCTGTTTGAGTTCCTGTTCTGACCTTCTTTGTTGAGCTGTGATGTGGAAGTATAGGCAAAATAAATCTTTTCCTCCCCAGCATGCTTTTGGTCATGGTGTTTTATCATAGCAATAATAACCCTAAGACAGGACAAACCCCACTTGTTCGACAAGGGTTCCCCACTGAGCTAAATCCCCAACCCTTGCAAAAAAATATTTTTAAATACAAAATCTGTGTTGTCTCGATGGGTTAGTAGATACTTGGTACTTGATAATGCACCAGATACTCTTCCCTGAATCCTCTGCTTGTAATATAGCCTAAAGGTTTTTTATTATTGCAATGATGAAACTTGAACTTGGAGAGAGCCTCAAACATAGTAGGCAGGGCTCTAGGCCTTAGCTGCATCCCATCTGAAGGCTTTTTCTTATATATTCCTGTATAGCTTTATCCTTGGTTGCTTATGTGGAATGTTGGAATTACAATAATTAAATGTGTGGTACCTATTAAAATATCTTTAAAGGGGGGCTGGAGAGATGGCTCAGTGGTTAAGAGCATTGCCTGCCCTTCCAAAGGTCCTGAGTTCAATTCCCAGCAACCACATGGTGGCTCACAACCATCTGTAATAAGGTCTGGTACCCTCTTCTGGCCTTCGGCATACACACAGATAGACCATTGTATACATAATAAATAATAAATAAATATTAAAAAAAATATATCTTTCAAGAAATTGAGGTACTGTAGTATGTTGATAAAAAGAGGTTGTCACTTGCTGTTATTATTTAGTAACCCATAACAACTTAGAAAATATATTTATGTGTGTTTGTGTGCTGCACATGTGTATGAAGGTTAGAGTATATAGCCTTGGTTGCCATCCTCTCCTACCTTACTGAAATGGGTCTCCTGTCACTGCCTCCTCTGGTGCCATAGAAGGAGCATTGGAGTTACAGGTGCATGCTCCTCATCTAACTTTTACAGAGGACGTGGGGATTCAAACTCAAGTCCTCATGCCTGCATGGCAAGCACTTTACCTATTGAGCTGTTGTCCTAGCCCCCAAACCTTCTGGAAATATTTACCAGTGCTGGATTTTATTAGTATGCCTATGAGTTTTCCAATACCATTTTCACTAGCATATGTTAATTACATAAAATAATGGGTTTTGTTATATTGTCATGCATGATTATAGTATTCTTTGTTCGTATTTACCTGCCCCCCCCCATCATCCTCATGTATCAATACCATCTAAAGGGCTTTTATTGTTCCATTTATTTTTGTCCAGATGACGGGAAATAATTTTTGGTTGAAGAAAATAGAAATCAGTGTTTCTGAAGCAGAAAAGAGAACTGGAAGAAACGCCATGAACATGCAAGAAACGTACACTGCTTACCTCATTGAGACACGGTAGATTGCCAGTATTGGGCTTACCTTTAGGTGGGGAAGTTTTTCTGGTAGCTGTTGTCTGTGAGTGGGGTTGAATGACTGCATTCCTTCAGCTCCTGGGGTGTGTTTTCTTGTGATAGGACGTTGTTTCAAGATAAAAGGATGGAGATTTGTCTTCTAGAGCATGTAGGAATGTTTGGGGAAGCAGTATGTTATTAAATTCTTCTAGTTGGGAGACAAGGCCAAGGAAAACATTTGGAAGTTAGGATAAAATTATTATTTCATGTTGAAGTTGGGAATCTGAACTGGAAGCTGTTTTAGACATAGTTGATTTAATGCCTCTCCAAACGGACTGTGATTAATATTCCTGTGTTTTATATTTCATATTGTTTTCCTTTTATTAATATGTAATTAATAACCTTAGTGGTAAGCTTAATATATTTGTTTTATTTATTTATTTATTGTTTTTGGGGGACAGGGTCTCTATGTAGCCCTGACTGTCTTGGAATTCACAGAGGTTCACCTGCCTCCTGACCTGCGTCTGTGCGCCATGCCCAGCCTAATGTGCATATTTACTACTTACATGTAGGGTATGGCAGTGCACAACTGTAATTCTAGCACTAAGACCCGGGCTATATAGTAAAACCCTGTCTCAAAAGGATAATGATGAAAACAATAATTGCCAAGTATAGTGAGTGGCTAGAGAGATGGCTTCATGGTTAAGAGCATAAACTGCTCTTGCAGAGGACCTAGAATTTGATTACCAGCACCCATATCAGGCATCTACAATTGTCTGTAACTCTAGCTCCAGAATCTAACACCTTGGCCTCCGAGGACCCCTGCACTTGTGTGGCATACACACACAAAGACACACATAATTAAGAATAATAAAATAAATCTTTTAAAAAAAGAACAGTAGTGTATTGTAAATCTAGTTACTCAGGAGGCTAAGGCAGGAAAATTAATACCTTTCTTCTCTCCCTGCCCCTCCTCCCCAACTGGGCCTGGTAGGCTGCCAGTCCATCCAGAAGGATCTCTCAAATGTATGAGTTTGAGGCCAGCTAGGTCAGCATGGTAATACCCACCTGAAAACCAAAACAAACTTACAAAGAAGTAGCTGCTGCACTGAGCCTCTCTAATGACTGCTCCAGGACTTCTCTATTACTATGTCTTGATGGACAAATACACATTGTGATCATTTGTGCATTTCTTGGAGGACAAATAAGGTATTGTCAAGTGAATAATTGGAAAATAAGGAGGTTTGATAATGTTTCAAATTTCTCTGCAACTGGGCATGGAGGCACACTCCTTTCTCTTTGCACTTAGAGGCTGAAGCAGGTGGCTCTCTGGGTTAGTTCCAGACCAGCCTGGTCTACACAGCAAGTTTCAGGCCAATCAGAACTGCATAGTAAGAAAGACCCCATCCTAAAGAACAACAAAGTCAAAACCTTGCATTCATGATGGCAGCAGAAATCTTGAGTGCTTTAAAATAGCCTTCACATGCTCTTTCCCTAACTTCCTCCTAAGGGCAGTTTGGACTTTTCTGTAGGTAAAACATGAGGTGCCTGCCAGCTCTGTAAGGGAAAAGAGACGTGAGTTGTGAGCTTTCTTCCTTGCCCTTCCAGAGCTAACTTTGTTCTTGTGGGTCTCCTGGTATTCAGGTCTGTTGGATTGACTCATACACTGAACCCAGACTTTGTGGTATCTGGGTCTTTGTCATGAAGTTGTCCCCTCATTGTGGCAGTAGTAAAGTTACAAGTACCTTTTATCTAACAAATATTGTAAAACCAATTGTACACTGCAGCTTTTAGAATATTCCCATATAGCTATTTCTCATGAGTTCAGATGGGTTTTCTATAACAGAAGGAAGGTACTCGGGTGAGAGCTTTGAATCTGAGCGCACAACACACAGAGTGTGCATTTGTAGGCAGAGCACAGCTGCATCCTCATCTGTAAAATGGGCACAGGAAGTCTGTTTCCTGGGGTTGTAAGGTTTTGAAGGAGGTGGCATCATGTTTTCAGTTTTGGAGTAATGCCTTTGATTCCTTTTCAGGTCAGTTGGACATACTGACGGTCAGAGTGTCCTCACAGACTCACTGTGGAGGCGGTACAGCGAGTTTGAGCTGTTGAGAAACTACCTTCTAGTGTACTACCCGCATATTGTTGTGCCACCTCTTCCTGAAAAGCGGGTAAGACAGAGCCGTGGGAGTTGAGAAGTGCCTGGAATTGACCCCATTCATTTATTTCTTTCTTTTTTGTTTTTGCATTTCAAGATAGGGTTTCTCTGTGTAGCCCTGTCTTGGAACTTGCTCAGTCTGTATGTTACTTGTGTGTTTATGATTTCAGGATTGACCATCTATCTAGTCAACCTTCCACGAAAGGGGCTATTTCTTCTACTTTTAGCATTCACTAATTGCCTAGAGTTCTTTGTCTAGGGTGGAGACCCCATAAGATGCCCCCTTCATGCTAGCATATATGTTAGTATTATCCTTGTGCAAGTCTTGTTTAGGCAGACACGTTCATAGGTGTAGCTTTCCTGTCATTCCCAGGAGACATAATCTCACAGTAGACTTCCTATTCCTCTGGCTCTCACAGTCTCTGCTCCCTCTCCCAGATGTCCCCTGAGCTTTGGGTGTGGGAGCTATGTCCTAGATGCATCAGTTGGGGCCTGGCACCACAGGATCACTTGTTCTCTGCATTGTGGTTTTCTTTAATGGTCTCCTTCTGTTGTAAAGAGAAATTTCTAAGTGTGTGCATATGGTTTGATGTCAGCTATGTCAAGCCAGAGTCATTTGAGAGGAGGAAGTCTCAGTTGAGAAAAAGCTTCTAGAAGATTGAGCTGTAAGCACATGAGCCTGTGGGACATTTTCGTAATTAGTGATTGATGTGGGATTGAGATGAGAGGGCCCAGCCCATTGTGAGTGGTGCTACCCTGGGCTGGTGGTCCTGGGTTCTATATGAAGGCAGGCTGAGCAGCAAGCCATGAGGAGCAAGCCAGTGAGCAGCACCCATCCATAACCTCTGTATCAGCTCCTGCCTCCAGGATCCTGCTCTGACTCGCTTTGATGATGAACAATGATATGGAAGTGTAAGCCAGATAAACTTCTCTCACACCTTGCTTAGTCATGGCGTTTTGTCAATACAGTATAATCCCAGCTAAGACCAAGGGTAAGAGCTGTACTTACCTGTGGTTGAGCCTGTTCCTAATGGTTGCCTTGTTTCCCCAGGCAGAGTTCGTGTGGCACAAACTCTCTGCTGACAACATGGATCCAGACTTTGTGGAGAGACGACGGATAGGCTTAGAAAACTTTCTCTTGAGGGTTGCTTCACATCCTGTCCTTTGTAGAGACAAAATCTTCTATTTGTTTTTAACACAGGTATTTTTTTTTTACTTAGTCTTTAAAAAAATATTTGAGTTAGACTTTTTAAAAAACTAGAAAATGCTGATTCTTGAGACTCTTGAATTAGCTTCTGGTAGGCAGTTTATTGGTTAGTTTGAATTTTGGGCTATTAGATTCTGTCATTAGCTGAGATTTTTTTTAAATTATGTGTTATTCATGTGTGCATGTGTGTGTTCTCGTGAGTGTGATATGGGGGGATACACCTGTCATGGCACATGTGGAGGTCAGAGGACAGCTTTGTGGAGTCAGTCCCTCCTTCCACCGTTGCAGTAATTCTGGGAATTGGTCTTATTTGCTAGGCTTACATGGCAAATGCTTTACCTAAATATTGAGCCATCTCACTACCCCAATAGCTAAGTTTTTAAAAATATTAGTTATTGCCAGGCGGTGGTGGCGCACGCCTTTAATCCCAGCACTTGGGAGGCAGAGGCAGGAGGATCCCTGTGAGTTCGAAGCCAGCCTGGTCTACAAAGGGAGTTCCAGGACAGGCTCCAAAGCTACAGAGAAACCCTGTCTCAAAAAAACAAAATAAGGGGCTGGAGGGATGGCTCAGTGGTTAAGAGCATTGCCTGTTCTTCCAAAGGTCCTGAGTTCAATTCCCAGCAACCACATGGTGGCTCACAGCCATCTGTAATGGGTCTGGTGCCCTCTTCTGGCCAGCAGGCATACACACAGACAGAATATTGTATACATAATAAATAAATAAATATAAAACAAAACAAAACAAAACAAAAGTTATTTCATTTGTGTGTGTGTGTGTGTGTGTGTGTGATTGTATGTATATGTACAACATGGGTGCAAGAGTCCGTGGAGGTAAGAAGCAGGGTTGAATCCCAGGAACTGAAGTTTTTTATATATATATATATATTTTTTTTTAATTGAAAAAAAAATTTTTTTCCCACTTCCTCTTCGCCTCCCATTTCCCTCCCCCTCCTCCCGCCCCTCTCCCCCCACTCCTCTTCTCCTTCCTCTCCAGTCCCAAGAGCAGTCAGGGTTCCCTGCCCTGTGGAAAGTCCAAGGTCCAGCCCCCTCCATCCAGGTCTAGGAAGGTGACCATCCAAACTGTCTAGGCTCCCACAAAGCCAGTACATGAAGTAGGATCAAAACCCTGTGCCATTCTCCTTGGCCCCTCGTCAGCTCTCATTGTCTGCCATGTTCAGAGAGTCCGGTTTTATCCCATGCTTTTTCAGTCAGTCCAGCTGGCCTTGGTGGGCTCCCAATAGATCGGCCCTGAAGTTACATTTGGTTATGAGCCACAGAGTGGGGACTGGGGGTTAACCTGGGTCTTCTTGAAGGTCAGTAACTGTTCTTCATCAATGAGCCATCTCTCCAGCCCCATCACAGCTAAGATTTTTACACTTAAAAGATACTAAAACTTTATGTCGGTTAGAATTACCTAAATGAAAACTTAAAAATCTTCAGTGTTAGGAGGCCAGATGTCTAAAATCTTTGATGTTTTTCACACTTTTGGAGTTTGCATTGAATTAGTCGTTTTGAAGTAAAGAAAATGATCTCTCGTATAACTTGAATTAAGAACGGAATGGTAGATACTCAGTTTATTTCATGAGGAACATTATGTGTTGGTTGTTTGGCTTTGCAGTAATGATCTCTGAAACTGACTTTGACTTTTAGGAAGGTAACTGGAAGGAGACTGTGAATGAGACTGGATTTCAGCTGAAGGTAAGGGTATTTGTGTGAATATGTGCTCCACAACCCCTACAGTTCCCAGCATGGTAGTGTGCTCTTAATGGAGATGTGGCTGTGTTTGCTGAGCTAATGGTGGGGGCCAGCTTTGCGTCTAACATCGTTGGAAGGATTTCCAAGAAAACACCTCAGTTCACTTTTGATTTGTGTAATTTTAGTGTTGGTTGGGCTATAGTGGGAAGTTTCTGAATCCTCCCAGAAACTATTTTAAATCAATAATATAAATTCAATGTGTAGAGTTTTCATACAGTATAGGAGTACATCTACATTTTCATTTCCTTAAATTCTACCTGGCCACTTCACTTGTTCTCTGACTCCCACATTTGCTTACTGGGAGACAAGACACTTAGGGAAACACACACTTGGTTTTTACGACATTGGTACACCTAGGATGAGACCTTTGTCTTACTTCTGAAGCATGGTACCCAATTTGAAAAGAAGTAGGAGTCGTGGTGAAATGGCCCCTGTTAGTGATGCAGGTTTATAGTCATTAGCATTGGTGCTTGTAAAAGAGAGTTCCTGGAGACTGAGAAGCTCAGTGGTGAAGGATGGGGGCTCTCCAGATCTTCCTGAGGGACAGCCAGCACAGGTTACTACAGACTAGAAGGCTTTGTCTGCTGTAAGTCATGTGAGGAGGGGAGACAAATACAGAATAAGTTTGTAAAATACAGGTTGAATAATCCTAAATTGAAAATCTGAAATTTGAAATATTATGAAATATTAAGTATTTCAGAATTTAAAACATTTTATTGTATAATTCAGTTTTAGACTTAGAGATATTTTTTATTTCAGATTTTACGTAAAGGGATACTCAACCGGCAAAGATTACATTGTAAAGACCCAAACATTTCAGATAAAATATGCTGAACCTAGTATTTAATATAAGGTAGTAAATGATAGGGATGGAGAGATGGCTCAGCGGTTAAGAGCATTGCCTGCTCTTCCAAAGGTCCTGAGTTCAATTCCCGGCAACCACATGTTGGCTCACAACCATCTTTAATGAGGTCTGGTGCCCTCTTCTGGCCTGCAGGCAAACACACAGACAAAATATTGTATACATAATAAGTAAATATTTTTTTAAAAAAGATAGTAAATAATAGCCAGGTGTACTAGCACATACCTTTAATCCCAACATGGGGAATAGAGGCAGGTGGGTCTTTATGAGTTCGAGGCCAATCTGGTCTACATAGTGAGTTCCAAGACACCCAGAGCTACATAGTGAGACCTTCTCTTGAAAAAAACTCTTTAAAAAAGGTGGTAAATGATGAATCAGTTCAACATAGTACACCTAGACAAGAACAAACTACGTTCAGTAATTTAAAAACACCTCAGGCTAGGCTTAGTGGTAAATAGTGAAATTCCTTGGGAAGTGGAGAGGATTAGAAATTGAAGGTCATCTTCATCTTTGTGTGAGTTTGAAGATAGCCTGGGCTACCTGAAACTCAGTGTCTAAAAACAAACCAGCCAAACAAAAAACAAACAACTCCTGGAGCTTCAGACATTGGCATATAGGAATTTGAAATTCGGCACAGAATAAACAGGAAATGTAATCAAGTGTTTGATTCTGTCATGAACTGACTCTTAACTAGTTGGGTATTTTATTAGCAGATACCAGTTTCTTGATTGTTAATTCAGCACTTGGTGGTCCTTAGAGGAAAGTTGTAAGTTTAGGGATGGATTTGAAATAATTTGAAACATTTTCTGATAAATACTCTAAAATATATTACAAGTGAATGAGGAAAGATAAGACTAATATCAAGTTATTTGCATGAATTTTCTGTATATGAGCAGATATTTAGTCACTGATTTGACCATTAGTCTTTACTTATTTATCTGTTCTCGTACTCAGTTTTGTCCCCGTTTGGTAGTTTTGAGATAACTCTCAAGTGTGTCTGTTATTCTAGAATGTGCTGTTAACAGGGTCCTTTAAATATTTTGGGCAGATGGCTTTAAAGTATTTAAGTAACGTTTTGTATTTGTATAATCTTGTGGTTTAAAACTTGAGGTTTTCTTTTATAAAGTATTTGAAAGGTTATATTTAATATAATACATAAAATTAATAATTCAAAATGTCACATGTTGAAAGTAGGAGATATTTCAGAAACTTATTTATTATTTTATTATGAATTCTTTTTCAAGTCTTTCTTCCATGAAAAAAATGAGATGTTTTTGGACAGCCTCACAATGCACAAGTATATACACATGTATTAATATATGACACTGTATACATACGTCGATAGGTGTATATACACACACATAGGGTCACATTTAATTTATAATAAGGTTGTATATCTAACAATTAGTTCATCTGATCACTGAAAGCTACAGTTAGGCAACACAGGGTTCTGCGATGTTCAGATGGATGTAACATGGTTTGCTGCCATACTTTCAGCCCTCTCAAGCCCCGCTTCATGTTTGGAGTATTTATTTAAATACTCATGGTGTGTGAATCTGTGGAAAGAGAGCCCAGGGTTTGTCCCTAGAGTAATGAACACAAAGTAGTTCGGTGCAGAGTAAGATGGTCTTCAGTCAGTTAACTGCGTCATGAGAATGCTCACCTTTGTATTGCCCAGGTCTTAATGAATAGAGGCTGATTCAGAAGAATCTGGAACCCTTCTTTTTGCTTGGAAGAAGGAATGCCAGAGACAAGGTGTGGCCCTCTGCTAGCCTCTGATTCCACAGTCTGGGTACCTGCAGAATGTGAGGTACTTGCTGCTCTAAGTGCTGTGCAGACCGTGACTGGCCTGTTCTTAAGGAGTGGGACATGTGTTAAGAAGGGATAAATCATCTAGAAAATACATTGAAGCTGGTTCACAGGTGGTGCACTCCTTTAATTCCAGCACTCAGGAGGCAGAGGCAGGTGGATCTCTGAATTCATGGCCAGTTTGGTCTACAAAGTGAGTTCCAGGACAGCCAGGGCTACACAGAGAAACCCAGCGGGGGGGAAAAATTTCTTTCAATTGTGAAAAGCAGCACAAGAGGAGTAGACTATGTTGTTAATGAGCCAGTAGGGTTTGTTTTCTGGAGTCACTTTAAGATGAGTCAGTCAGGCAGTGGCTAGCAACACAAAGCACAACTCTTTCCCAAAAGGGAATAACAAGAAAGTATTCTAAGGCCCACGTGAGCAAGCATGGCCTGGAAACACAGAATTGGGTTGTCTAGAGTGATGGGTTGTGCTGTGGAGGGTGCATGAACTCCATGGACAGAACAAAATACATTACTGCTTTTACAACACACATGGGTGGGGACAGCAGGTGGGCAGGTTACGGCAAAGCCAGGAGAGCATTGCTGTAGCACTCAGATGCTTTTTTTTTTTTTTTTTTTTTTTTTCCTTCAGATGCTTTTTGATAGCATTCTTAGCCTTTGGGTTGGTGGAAGCTAGAGGTCTGCTAAGAATCTGTTCCTACCTAATAGTCAGAAGTTAGGTCAGTTACCCCAGCTAGTGATAAAGGCCTAGTGAAGGGACCGAAGGTCCAAGGTCACTTTGGCTGTCAACCTGTAACATTCTAGCTCTGCATAGTCATGAAGTTTTCATCAGTCTGCACAATCTTCAACATAGAGCTGGAATCCCCCAGCCCCCCAGGAACTTCAGCTCTCACTGCTCACAGTTCTCATCCTAGCTGAGGCAGGGGGATCATGAGTTCCAAACCACTCCAGGCTGTACATATGAGGAGACCCTGACTCAAGAAAAGTGTGCATGGAATTTGTTATCCAGACTGACTCTTTGTGTTGTATAGAGTATGTATACTGGGTGTGCAGTATAGAGGGCACTGTTACTAAGACAGGAACAAGGGGCACAAACTGACCTAATACAGTCTCCCTTGAAGAGATGATTTTTGAGTCAAGATCTGAAGGATAGGTGATCTGCAGTGGAACCAACCCTAAGGTCAGCAAAGAACAGTTAGGGAGAGAAACCCAAGCTGGGTAGTTAGTTTCTTTGGCAAGGTTTAAGAGAAAATAGAGAAAACGCTAAAAGTGTTGCCACGCAGCCTTTGTGCTGCTCCAGAGTCAGTGTGCATTCAGAGTGTGCAGCTTTGTGAAACACAAATGGACAGTCAAGAAACACATACAGCATGATCTCAGATAATCCTGCTTTAGAGGAGAAGTATGCGGTGCTATAAACAGCACTAGGTTAGGGGCATCTTTGGGTGTTGAGTGGAGAGCTGGGTGGGTGCAAAGTAACCTGTCAGCTTTGCGTGGGCTAGGAAACTCTTCAGAGTTGCTTCAGAGAACTCTCTGGTTTGGTCCCATTTTAAGCATCTCCTCTTTCTGTGTGATCTTAAAGTGAGCAGTGGCGATGGACCTATTCTGCTAGGTATGTTTGGTAAGGAAAGGTTTAAAAGTAAGAAAAAAGAAAAAGATTGCGGGATCAGAAAGTAAGATTTGGGGTCTAAGAGGTGACTCGGAGGTTGGGGCTGCTCTTCTAGAGGTCCTGAGTTCAAGTCTCAGAACCCACATGGTGGCTTACAGCCATCTATGATAAGAGATGGTGCCCTCTTATGGCATACAGGCATATATGTAGACAAAACCTTGTATACATAATAGATAAATAATAGATCTTAAAAGAAGAGAGAGCTGGGCATTGGTGTTGCATGCCTTTAATCCCAGCACTCTGGAGGCAGAGGCAGGCGGATCTCTGAGTTCGAGGCCAGCCTGGTCTACAAGAGCTAGTTCCAGGACAGGCTCTGAAGCTGGGAATAGTGGTACATCCCTTTAATCCTAATACTTAAGAAGCAGAGGCAGGTGGATCTCTGTAAGTTCGAGGCCAGCCTGGTCTACAGAACTAGTTCCAGTACAGCCAGGACTACACAGAGAAGCCCTGTCTTGAAAAACCAAACAAAAGTTGAGATTTGAGAGGACTGGAGAGATGCACTGGCTGTTCGCCTTTAGTACCCAAGTGGTAGCTAACAACCATCTTTACCCAGTTCCAGGAGATCCGTTCCTGCCTTCTGGCTTCCCCAGGCCCCAAGCATGTACATAGTGCACTGACTTGCCAGACATACATGTAAGCAACCCCTCCCCCATGAATAAAGAAATAAATGTATTTATTTATTTTAAAGTGAGATTTGAGAGGTTCAAGAGATGGCTTAGCAATTAAGAGCACTTGCTAGGGCTGGAGAGATGGCTCAGCAGTTAAGAGCATTGCCTGCTCTTCCAAAGGTCCTGAGTTCAATTCCCAGCAACCACATGGTGGCTCACAACCATTTGTAATGAGGTCTGGTGCCCTCTTCTGGCCTGCAGGCATACATGTAGACAGAATATTGTATACATAATAAATAAATATTTAATAATAAAAAAAAAGAGCACTTGCTAATTTTGCAGAGGACCTGGGTTCTTTTCCCAGCTCCTACATGGTGGCTACCATGTAGCTATATGTAACTCCAGTACGAGTCTTTTGGCTTCTGGGCACCAGGTATGTATGTAGTACACATATATACACACAGGCAAAACACTCATACACATAAAATAAAAGGAATAAATCTTTAAGCTTTTTCGGTGTTCATTGGCCAACTGTGCAGATCCCTGACTCTGGAGTTGTGGGCACTGAGTATATGAAAGAGCTCATTTGTTATTGGTTCCTATTTTCTTATCGGAGTAACTCAGATATCCTGCTGGTTTTGGTTTACTTTGTTGTGTTAATTGAGAGTATTTGTAATTGTGGGTTGGAAATTGGAATAATATAAAGTCTTCATGAGGATAGAGATATTTTTAAAAAGCCAAACTACATTTATTTTTTTTTAAAGATTATTTTTTTTAAGATTTACATTTGTATTTTGTATGTATGTGTACCACATGCATACCTAGTGCCCATGGCGACTAGAAGAGGGCATGGGATCCTCTGAAATTGGAGTTACAGGCAGTTTTGAGCTGCCATAGGGGTGCTGGGAACTGTGAACCCAGGCTCTTTGTCAGAACAGCAAGTGTTCTTAACTGCTAAGCTATCTCTTTAGCACCCTGGTTTGCGGTTTTTGTTTGTTTGTTTGGGTTTGGTTTTGTGGATGTTTTTGTTTTTTGTTCTTGGAGACAAACTGCTTAGTTCTGCCTAACCTTGAACTTAGTAGACCAGACTGGCCCCAGTGATCGCTTACCTCTGCCTCCCAAGTGCTGTGATTATTGGTGCATATCACCATCTTTTTGTTTTATTTTTGAGACAGGATCTCTCTACATAATCCTCACTAGCTGTCTTGGAACTCACTATAGACCAGGTTGGGTTAGCATTCACAGAGGTTGAACTGCCTCTACTTTCCAAGTGCTGGACTAAAGGCATGTACCACCATGCTTGACACAGTTTTTTTTCATTTCTGTTTACGTAAAAAATTAGGATTCTCATGCAATGAAATTCCTATTTAGTATTTACCTCTCTGTCTCTTCTTAGAGAACAATTACCTAGAAATAAGTGAAGTTAAGAAGATGTGTTGTTTTGTAAGCCGGGCACCACACTGTCTCACACCTGAAACCCTATGCTAGGGAGCTAGAACAACAGGGTGAGGAGTTTAGGGCCAGCCTGAGCTACGTGAGACCCATCTCAAAAACCAAAAAAGGGATGTCTTTAGTAATGTGATGCCATCTAGCTTGCTTTATTTAGCATAGCACTAATTTAATGTAGCTATTTTCATTTTTTTCTTTTTCTGAGACATTATGATAACAAGAAAAATGAAGGCCCATGTGGTTTGGATTCCACCTGAGAAGTATGCTCAGAACACACAGGATCTCCATAAAGCAGCAGGTTCACAGCCTGCCTAGGCAGGTCATCGCTTTTCTTGGCTTGGAGATAATGCAGAGCTGTTGTCATTACTGGTGCATTGGTGTTAGTGGTTGTTAGCTTTGAAATCACTGAAGGCCACATACTCATTCTGATTTATAACATGCTTGTGTGCTGTTCTCAAAAGAAGCTGTTCTTTTTCAATATGTTTACTATGCTTATAACAAATGATTAAAAAAATCCACATATTTGAGCACTTTAATTCTGAAGGGAAAGTAAAGCTGTTTGAATTTATACCCTGAAATGTAATTGTATTAAGTCAACAAATTATTTTTTCCAGGCAGACTCCAGGTTAAAAGCGCTTAATGCAACATTCAGAGTGAAAAACCCAGACAAGTAAGGCTTTGCTTTAATCACAGTTTACAATGTTGTTTTGAGTGGTGCCTATCAATCTATTTCATTTTTCATTTCTGAATGTATGCACTTAGTTTGCTAAATATTTTTAATAATAATTTACATTTAGTGAAACCTTTTTAAAGTCTAAAACTGATTTTGAAGTTTGGTAATTTGAGGTTAAGGTTGTGTCTGAAGTTATAGAAAATTAGATCATTGCTTTTTTTTTCTAGAAACATTGATTAAATGTTGAAGATACCAGAAAAATGAGAAAAGTCCTTTCCTGTAGCTTTTCTTGTGTGAACGCTTATCAAATGTGCACAGTTTAAGAAAATGATGTATTATTTATGTATAATAACAGTCTAGTTTGTATGCCAACAAAACTGAGGGCAAATGCACAGTGTTAGGGTCCTGAGGTGCTTGCTGTGCTTGCACAAGTCCTTGACTTCGTGACCGTCAGTCTGGTGTTCTTGAGAGCATTTCTGTACTGGATGGTGGAGTTGGCAACATGACATCTTGGGGTAAGACAGATCCTAGAGATTTAGGTTGTGCTCACTCTGAGTCTGGTGGATGGGCCAGCCTCTTCCTTACAACGCTTCTTTACAGGAAGCGGGCTTCAGCTAGAGATGGTTTGTAGTTGCAGCTCCTGACGTAGATACAGATGGATTAGGATTCCTCTAGTGAGTCCTTCAGCACTAATCAGTGTCAGCTAAGTTCTTATAGTTTGAGTGTTTGATAACCTGTCATGCCTAACTGTAATTTATAAACTGACATTGGTAACATTATGACTCTGTTTTGCTTGTTTTCTGGTAGGGATAGAACACAGAGCCTCTTGCATGCTAGCAAGCCTTCTGCCACCAGGCTAAATCTGTAGGCCTTCTTGACTTTTATCACTAACTTTGAATATAAAATATAAACGAATATTTCTAAGATTTTGGTAATTAGGAAGTGATAATGATAACCATTGAGCTTTTGTTTCTGTTTTTTTATTATTTTTAATTATGTGTATGTCTATGAGTGCTACTAGGATCCGCACCCATACTTATCTCCATTTTGTTGTTTTGAGATCCTATGTGACCCAAACTGGTCTTAAACTCCTGGTCCTCCTGTCTGCACCTTCTGAGTGCTAGGACTACCTGTCTATGCTATTATACACCCTCAAGCATTGTTTGTTCATGGCATTTTTTAGAGCAAGTTCAGGTTCACAGCAACACTGAGCATCGAGCATAGAAAACCCTCTGTTTCTTCCCCAGACTCTGATTCTCCACCTCTCACGCAGAGCACTGGGTGGACAGAGTTTGTTGCTGGGACAGGACCTGGTTTGGGATGAACAGCATCATGTAGAAAAGATGGAACAGGTAGATGTCCTAAAGTCCTCTGCTCCTTCCAGCTCAAGTAACTTTCTAGCTTTACTGTTTCTATAGTTTTTTGTTTGTTTATTTCAAGACAGGGTTTCTCTGTCCAGCTCTGGCCGTCTTGGAACTCACTCTGCAGACCAAACTGGACTCAAACTCACAGATCTAATTGCCTCTGCCTCCCATGTACAGGAGATAAAGGTGTGTACCACCACTGTCTGGCTAGTTTCTCCTTTTAAAGAATGTCGTGCCAAATAATAGGTTACCTTTTAAATTGACTTCTTTCATTCAGGTCCCATTGAGGTTTTCATAAGTGTTAAAATGACATGTATGGTAAATAATAGGTGTTTTGTAGATTAGAAGGAAAATTATGTTACTCTAAAAGAAACAGGCTAAGTTTGTGACATTGGTGGATGTATATTCCTTAAGGGATCTGTTATTTTTGTTGATACTTTAGCATTAATGTTTCACTAATTAGTTTTTTATTAAATGCTTATTAATATAATGAAAAAGATTTTGTCATTTGAATTTATTTTCTTTTGGCTTTACAAGATTATTTGAATTACTGGATTTTATTTATCCATATTGTTTGTAGGTTTTTCAAATTTTAGATGGGTTGTAGCCAGTAATATTGTCAAAGTATAAAATGAGTGTCTAGTTACAAGGAAATTGAATTGCCTTAAATTTCATTATAAGAGATTCTTGCTGGGAGGTGGTGGTACACACCTTTAATCTCCTTACTCCAGAGGCCGAGACAGGCTGATCTCTGTGAATTCAAGGCCAGCCTGGTCTACAGAGTGAGCTCTAGGACAGGCTCCAAAGCTACAAAGAAACCCTGTCTCGGAAGGAAAACAAAAACAAAAAAAGTGAGTTCAGGGCCAACCTGGTCTACAAAGTGAGTTACAGGACAGCCAGAACTCTTTCACAGAGAAACCCTGCCTCGAAAAACAAAAACAATAAACAAACAAACAAGCAAAAAAGCCAGATGTGATGGTGCACACCTGGAATCCCAGCACTTTTACGGTGAGATGGGAGGAGTTAGGAAAATCTCCCAGAAGTTCACAGACTGGCTAGTCTTGTACCTTCACATGCATATGTAGCACACCCATGCTCACATTCACTCAAACACAGTAACCATCAATAGGAAAAGATTACAAATCAAAAACAGCTCCCGGATAGGCAGGGCAGTAGGAACTGGAAATGCAGAAGCTGAAAGAGGAAGGTTGGGCGCTGACATTTGTGACTCTTACAGTCACACAGACTCACAGTACATTGAGCGCCTTTTCTTCTGGGTTTATTTTAGGTGATGGTAGATTTACAGATTAAACAAGAGGTGTAAGTGCAGCCTACAGAGACGACTTGGGGGTGAAGAGCACTTGCTGCTCCTGCAGAGGACTTGGGCTCAGTACCCAGCACCCACATGGTGGCTCACAACCATCTGTAACTCCAGTTCCGGGGGACCCCATGCATGCCCTCTTCTGACCTGTGCGAGGACCAAGCACACACATGGTACACACACATATATGTAGGCAACACATTCACACATAATGTTTTAAACTTTCTTCGTGCGTGCGTGCGTGCGTGTGTGTGTGTGTGTGTGTGTGTGTGTGTGTGTGTGTCGGGGCGACAGGCTATCTGGCTGTCTTAGAACTCACTGAGTAAGCCAGGTTGTCTTTAAATCCACCCGCTCTCTCTGCCTACCAGGTTCTGGGATTAAAGGTGTGCTCTATTATGCTTGGTTTAAAGGGGGGAGCTGGAGAGATGGCTCAGTGGTTAAGAGCCTGCTCTTCCAAAGGTCCCGAGTTCAATTCCCAGCAACCACATGGTGGCTTACAACCATCTGTAATGAGATATGGTGCCCTCTTCTGGCTTGTACTGTATACATACATACATACATACATACATACATCTTTAAAGAAAAAAGAAAACCTTTTAAATTCGTGTGACTTTACACTTTCATTGTGATAGGACGGAGAAGACAAAAATCGTAAGAAAATAAGAGAACAGTAGAAAATTGACAACAGTTGACTCCAAACTGGTTTGTGCCTTTGAGCTCTCATACTGAAGAGAAACATCCAGAAAAAGCCTATGGGAGCTAGTTGGGGAAGCACCTGTCCAGGTTGAGAGGGCACAGTGGTTACAGTCTGAGGGGAGATGAAAGGCAGCCTGTGGCTATAATGACAGTGGACTCTTTCAAAAGGAATAGAAGACAAAATGGGTTGCACTGGTGTAGACAGCCTCAAGCTCACGCTAGAATCGGTATTTACTTGGTTTCTGATCAGGGATTGAAAAAGTTTGGTGTTACTGGGCGTTGGTGGCGCACGCCTTTAATCCCAGCACTCGGGAGGCAGAGGCAGGCGAATCTCTGTGAGTTCAAGTCCAGCCTGGTCTACGAGAGCTAGTTCCAGGACAGGCTCCAAAACCACAGAGAAACCCTGTCTCGAAAAACCAAAAAAAAAAAAAAAAAAGAAAAGAAAAGAAAAAGAAAAAGTTTGGTGTTGGGAGAGGAGAAAATCTGACATTGTGTGTGCTTTAGTCTCTCTGACAAAGCCTTGTCACTTAGGTCCTTAAAAGTCAATTATCCTTGCTTTCATATGCAGACCGTACTGGATGGATTTTGATACTGGCAAAGGATCTAGACCTCATTTCTGGAAAATCCACCTCTGTTTCTTGCCTGCTACCTAAGGCTTGATGGAGTCTTCATTTTTCACCATTAACCCCCCCCCCCCCCCCCAGTATCTAATTTCTCTGAAGATGCAGGCTTTGTTCTGCTGGCCAATCTGTGGGTGTTTAGAATTTTAACTTTGACTGATGATCTTATTGATCCCACGGGGATACTGTTTCCTTCCTTATCTACCTGCTGTTTAAAAGAAATCAGATGGTAAAACTGGTGTGCTGTGGGTATTCTGTCATTGAGATGTAAGGCCCTCTGGTTCACTTAACTTGGGTGGGCTGCATCTCTAACAATTTTATAGTCTTCTGAAATGGTTCATAACCTATTGTGATATTTAAGAATTTTATAGTTGCTGGTTGTGGTGGCTCACGCTGGTGGGATTTGCTGAAGGAGGCAGAGGCAGGAGGATCACGAGTTCGAGACCAGCCTGGGCTACACATTTAGGGGCTGGAGAGATGGCTCAGCGGTTAAGAGCACTGGCTGCTCTTCCAAAGGTCCTGAGTTCAATTCCCAGCAACCACATGGTGGTTCACAACCATCTGTAATGAGATCTGGTGCCCTCTTCTGGCCTGCAGGCATACATGCAGACAGAATACTGAGAATACTGTACACATAATAAATAAAATAAAAGAAAAGAATTTTATAGTTAAACCTGCCCTAAAAGGAAAGGCCCTTAGGGAGTCAGACCAAGAAACGCTAGAGAAACTTTCTATAAAGGATTTCTGGCTCCTGGTTCCCCAGTACAAGATTTGATAGAGGCTATACATAATAGTGCACACCTTAGCTAGCACCCGGGAGTGCTACACACCTTTAATGCTAGCACCCGGGAGGCAGAGGCAGGTGGATCTCTGTGAGTTCGAGGCCAGGTTGATCTACAAATCGAGTTCCAAGACAGCCAGGGCTGTTACACAAGAAACTATGTCTCAAAAAACAAAACAAAAGAAACAAAGCCAAAGAAATTATGTAGATTTTGACTTTAGAAAGATTGTCAAAACAGAGTAGGCAGTACATTAGAGTGTATGAGGTAGACTGGAATGCCAGTCTGGGCCGTAAGAGAATTCCAGGTGATAGATGGTGGTGCTAATATTGACCTAAGGTACCAGCAGAAAGGCCAGATCAAGTGCAACATGAACAGATCTGGGCAATATTTAAGAAGTGGAACAGATAACCTGGGTGTATAAGAGAGGGTGTGGGGTGAGAGAGGCGACAAAATACAGGTAGTTCTTAGGTTTTACTGTAAGACTGCTGTGGATCGTGGAATGGATTTGGGGTAAGGTAGGGAAAGATAGGTCAAGCTTTGGATATGAAAGTAACTACAAGCCGGGCGGTGGTGGCGCACGCCTTTAATCCCAGCAGCTCGGGAGGCAGAGGCAGGCGGATCTCTGGAGTTCGAGGCCAGCCTGGTCTACAAGAGCTAGTTCTGGGACAGGCACCAAAGCTACAGAGAAACCCTGTCTCGAAAAACCAAAAAAAAAAAAAAAAAGTAACTACAAGTGTGCTGTTAAGGGACTGGTATAGATCTACGGTGTAGGAGACAGTGCTGGGTTGGGTAGGAATTTTGGATGTGGTGACATACCATTCATAATCATAAACATGAAGTCTTACAATCAAGTCATGGGATGAATGCATTTATTGAAAGGTTGATGAGCAAATGACTGAGAGTCTAGCACTCACATCTGAAGAACACCCAAACTCAGCGTTTCCTAGAGTGTAACCTGAGGGTATCCAGCACCTGGATCCTGTTGTGAGACCCTGCGTGCCACTGGACCTATGGCTCACTCTTCCCAAGTAGTGGGCTTGTCCTGGGTTTTTTAGTGTTATTGTTTAAGATAGGATCTTAGTCTGTAGTCCACACTGGCCTCAAATTCACGGTGAGCCACCTGCTTTAGCTTCCCAAGTGCCGAGGGAGTATAAATGTAAGCCACCGTGCCCAGCTGTGTGTGTGTGTGCATGGTATATGCATGCAGGTTCCAGAAGGGGACATTGTGTCTCACTGAACCTGAAGCTCACTGGGTAACCCAGCTGGCCAGTGAGTTCCCAGGATCCATCCATCTCCATCCTGCAGTGCTGGAGTTACAGACATGACGGCCATGTCTGACTTTTATGTGGGTGCTGGGGAGCTGAACTCAAGTTCTCTTGCTTTCCTGGCAAACTCTCTTATCTACAGGATCATTAAGACATTTCAGGATTCTTCACACACTTAGACACAGGTGAAGAAAGAGAGGACCACGGGAGAAACTTCAAGGGTGACTAGAAGTAAAAGGCATGGGTTAACTGTGGTAAAAAGAAATTGGGAAATAATACAAAGTGTAGAACCTAGAGCACAGGGTGTAAGCCGGTTCTAAAGAAAGGATTGAGATGATGTGGATTTGAGAAAGCTTTAGATTGACTGACTTCCCACCTGCTGCCTTCTGTAGTCTGTGTGCGGAGTGACATTAGAACCTTGCTGTCTTCAGCTGGAAAGATGGCTCAGTGGTTAGAATGCTTGTTACTCCTCCCGAGGATCCAGGTTCAGTTCCCAGCACCCACATGATGGTTCATAACCATACATAAAACTTGTTCCAGGGCATCCAATGTCCTCTTCTGACCTCCGTGGGCACTGAGGGTGCAAGTGGTGTACATCAGCAGTCACATAAAATAAGATATTTAAGTCTAGGTGGGGCAGTGGTGGCAATGCCTTTAATCTCAGAACCTGGGGCAGGGGATAGAGGCAGGTGAATCTCTGTGAGTTCGAGGCAAGCCTGCCTGGTCTACAGAACTAGTGCCAGGACAGACTGCTATTTAGGTTGAGGTTGCTATTTAGTATACTTTCAGTACCAGAATTTTTTTCTTGTTTTTTTGTTTTGTTTTGTTTTCAAAATAATTTTCCATACCCACAGATTTTTTATCTCTGCCTTAGTCTCATGATGTAATTTAATAAGTGTGCATCTTTGGCTCTCAGTATGTGTATATATACTGCTTGATGTTATGATATTTTTCTGTTGATATTGGCTTGTTTAGGGACAGGATGTGGTTAAATAGAATGAGTTTCATTATTCGCAGGAATTGCTATTTTGTGCACAGACTCTGCGTGTTTTCCTGAGTGGTGCTTTGTTCCCTGTTGCAGGAGGTTTACTGAACTGAAGCACTATAGTGACGAGCTGCAGTCGGTCATCTCCCATCTCCTTCGAGTCAGAGCTGTAAGTGATCCAGAGCTCGGCGACACTTTCTACAGACTGCACTTGTCACTGAGTCCCCATGCTTTTCTGGTTTTACATTTAAATCTAGTATGTTCATAACCAAACTGCCTTCTAAGAGAGATGGGAAGGCTTTTCTGTTAGAAACAGCTTACAGGGGCCGAAGAGATGGCTCAGCAGTTAAGAGCACTGGCTGTTCTGCCAGAGGACCTGAGTATAATTCTCAGCGTTCATGGTGGCTCACAACCATCTATAATGATATCTGATGCCTTCTTATGGCATGCAGGCTTACGTGTAGGCAGAACATTGTATACATAATAAATAAATATTTAAAAAAAAAAGAAAAGGAGAAACAGTTTGAAGAATTTGAGCCCATTGATTTCTTCTCAGTGTATAGTGGTGCAGTTTTAGATGGAACTAGGTTGACTGTATAATAATTACTGAAGCTGGGTGCCAGGAAGTACATGTACATGTTTTTGGTCTCTATACATTTTTTAAAAAATATAGGTGGGCAGTGGTGGCCACACCTTTAATCCCAGCACTTGGAAGAAAGAGACAGGCAGATCTTTGTGAGTTCGAGGCCAGCCTGGTCTACAGAGTGAGTTCCAGGATAGGCTTCAAAGTTACAGACAAACCCTGTTTCAAAAAACTAAAAAAAAAAAAATTTCCATGTGTTGACTCTCCTAGAACTGGAGTAATAGATGATTGTGAGTTTTTCCATGGGATGCTAGGATTGGACCCGATCCTCTGGAAGAGTAGCCAGTGCTCTTAACTGTGGAGTCGTCTCTCCAGTCCTTCTCTATATTCTTTGTTTGTCTCAGTCTTGGGACTCAAACAAAGGACCTCATGAATGCTAGACAAGTGCTCTGCCACTGAGCTGTGCTTTTCCGTACTTTCATAATATTTGAAATTTTCTGTGATAGTACAGAAAAGTAGGACTGGGGGATATAGCTCCATGGTAAAGTGTGTGACCAACATGTACAAGGCTTCGACCTCCATCTCTGTCAACAGACACCGTAAGATAAACTACGAATGTGGAGACGGCTCAGTGGGTAAAAAGTACCTAGCCTGCAAACATGAGGACCTGAATTGAATTCTCAGCATCCCCATAAAATTGTACACTTCACTAAAGACCAAGGTTCCAACACAGCCCCAATAGACTCCTTCAATGCTAAGATAGTCAGAGTAAGTTGGGTGGTGGTGGCACTGGTGGCGCACGTCTTTAATCCCAGCACTCGGGAGGCAGAGGCAGGTGGATCTCTGTAAGTTCCAGGCCAGCCTGTTCTACAAAATGAGTTCCCAGACAGTCAGAACTGAAACCCTGTCTCAAAAAAGCAAAAGAAAAGAAAAAAGAAAGAAAGAAAGTCAACTGAAGTGGGTGGCTCTCTCTATTGGGAGCAAGAACTGAATAGTAAAAAGGGTTTCTGGTCAATGAGGTGAAATTTCTAGGTCTTTCATTACTTTGAAATTACACTTGAGTATGAGTCAAGTTGAAGTTCTACTATATCAGTGGAACCATGTGATACCTTCTGATTGACTTGGGTTTTAAAATAGTGTTCTGAAATATGAGAAAGGTCCTGAGACACGAACAGTCACAGCAGCGTGACAGGATGCAAGGATGGGGGCTTGAAAACTCACACAGAAACTCCATGGATTTTTCCTAGTGGCAATGTCAGCTGTAGAAGATAGCTCAGATGCTGTTTAAGACAGGTGGCAAGGTATAAACTGCTTGAAGGAAAAGTTGGAAGTATTATTTTTTCTGTTGAGGATAATTATTTTAAAACCATGTATAGGGGGCTGGAGAGATGGCTCAGTGGTTAAGAGCACTGCCTGCTCTTCCAGAGGTCCTGAGTTCAATTCCCAGCAACCACATAATGGCTCACAACCATCTGTAATGAGATCTGATGCCCTCTTCTGGCCTGCAGGCATGCATGCAGGTGGAACACCATATACTTAATTGTCGCGGCTCTACCTCGTCCCTCAAGGATGACACGCAACACACCAGAGCTCTTCTTGCTAAGCAGTTTTATCACAGCATAAGTCAGGTCTTAGCCATAATTAGGAGCTGATTATCAGATGTGGCTTCACGCAGCTCACTACACTTAATAAATAACTTTAAAAAAATGTAAAGGTAAAAGCTACATTACAGCTAGGTATGAATTAAATACTTGAGTAAACAGAATTACTAAACAGCAGGTGGCCTCAGGGCCAAGAAGGGTCAGTTTTGGTCTGTGAGCTAAAGGAAATTTAAACTAATACTTTTCCTTGACCATTGTTTGTGCACTTGTGATGCTAGACATGTTAGGATAGCCTCCCTTAACGACCCTGTGGAGACAGTCCTGTCACTCCATTTTACGCAGTCCGAAACAGGCAAGTGAAATTAATGGGCTCTAGTACCTCCCAGTAGACAGATGTGGAGACCAGAGTGAGACTGTAAATCTGCCTCAGGAGCCCATTCTCTTAGCCACCCACAGATATACATGGGCAAAGGATGGGAAGATAACGACACTCAGTGAATTGCCCTGGTTAGCAGAGTCACCTGATGGAGGTCATGTCCTTATCTGAAAGACATAGTATAAAGGTTTGGAGTACTCTAGTCCCGCAGCTCTACATAGCAGCTGCACTCATGGGGCTGGAGGGTTGAGAGCACCTGGTGCTATTGTGGAAGACCAAGGTTCAGTTACCAGCACCCACAGGATGGTTCAAAACCATCTATATCTCTGTTTCCAGGGGATTCAATGCCCTCTTCTAGACTGCATATACATGATGCACAGGCGTCCATGCAGGCAAAACACATATACATGTAAGTAAAAATTAAAATTTTACAAAAATTTTATAAGATTTATATGAGTGCTCTATCTGCATATATACCTTTATGCCAGAAGAGGGCATCAGACCCCACTAGAGATGGTAGTGAGCCACCATGTGGTTGCTGGGAATTGAACTCAGGACCTCTGGAAGAGCAACTAGTGCTCTTAACTGCGGAGCCATCTCTCCAGCCCCTAAATAAATCTTTTAAACAAAGAAAGAACTTGAACTCAACTACATGGTTCTATTTCTTGTTGTATTCTCTTCTCCAGGCAGAATCATATTTTTAATATAACCTTGTTAATATTCTAAAAACAGAGCTTTACTTTGCTAACATTCTAAAGATGTAAATTATAGTTACTGACATCATATTTAATATTTATTGTGTAATTGTCTATAGATGTGATAATATCTGGTGTTCGCAGCATAGAGAGAGGGTGGTCGGAGAGAATCACACAGCTTCTTTGGAAATCACTTGTATCAGGAGTCTTTATTGTTTTGAGACAGGGTCTCACTGTGTAGACTTAGCTGGCCTGGGGCTCACTTTGTAGACCAGATTATCATAAGTTCACATAGATGCACTTGCCTCTGCCCTTCTAGTGCTGGAATCCGAGGCACAAGCCACTGGGCCCAGCTAGGAATTTTAAATCTCTGAATCTCTGAAATCTGCTAGGAGACTCAAAGGAGAAAAATCTGTGTGTGCCCAGATCTTCAAGTTCATCATCTAATAGCACGCCATAGACTCTTTCCTTTTCCAGTGTCCACTTCTCCACAGCAGGAGGGGAGGGGATAATCAGGATGGTGCTGTCACGTGTCTTCTGCTGCAGACTTGCTCATAAGGAAACAGTCTGAAGGGGAAAAGGTGCCTCTCAGAGATGCTTTCTGCAGCATCATAATCCTGGAAAGGCTACAGGAAAGGAGGCTTACGGACTCTGATTGTGTACACAGCTACTTCTTGTACTGTGATTAAAACTAGTGCTAACATGCTGGGCAAAGTACATCTTTAGTTCTAACTCGCAGGAGGCAGAGGCAGGTGAATCTCTGTCAATTTGAAGCCAGCCTGGTCTACAGAGTGAGTTCTAGGACAGCCAGGGCTACACAAAGAATCCCTGTCTCAACAAAACAAAAAGAAAAAGGCAAACCAGAAAAACTGCTTTTAAAAAGGACTGTGGCAGCACAGTAAACATGTCGGGTTGCTCTAGTTCTGTGTTTGTCATGTGGTTTGGAGGGTGGTTTTCTTTTCTGGTAAGCATGATTATTGGTTTTTTCCATATCTTAAAAATGTATATGGATTTTTGCCAGACGGTGGTGGCACACGCCTTTAATCCCAGCACTCAGAAGGCAGAGGCAGGAGGATCTCTGTGAGGCCAGCCTTGTCTACACAGCTAGTTCCAGGACAGGAGCCAAAGCTACAGAGAAACCCTGCCTCAAAAAAAAGGGGGGGGGGCTGGAGAGATGGCTCAGAGGTTGGGAGCATTGCCTGCTCTTCCAAAGGTCCTGAGTTCAATTCCCAGCAACCACATGGTGGCTCACAACCATCTGTAATGGGGTCTGGTGCCCTCTTCTGGCCTTCAGGCATACACACAGAATATTGTATACGTAATAAATAAATAAATATTAAAAAAAAAACTATATGGGTTTTTAAAAAGTAATCTGTGTATAACTTCAACCTAATACCAATTTCTGTTAAATATTTCAGAGAGTAGCAGATCGACTCTATGGTGTGTATAAAGTACATGGGAATTATGGAAGAGTTTTTAGGTAAGTATCTTACAGAATTAAACACTTAGCTCTAATTGACTTTTTGGCTTTAAAACTCTTATAATGTATGAGTCAGGAGAATACGATTTATTTATTTATATTCTCTAATGGAGCGTGTGTGTTCACATGTGAGTAGGTGCATGTGTTGAATGGTGTGTACATGTTGAAGTGTATGTACATATGTGTAGAATCCAGAGGTTTGTAGTAAGATTTTTCTTTGGACTTCCAGCCCCAGATAATAACACAGAGACTTAATATTAATTGTAGCTCAGCCTTAGCTTAGGCTTATCCCACTAGCTCTTTTAACTTAAATTAACCCTTTTATATTAATGTATGTTTTGCCTCTTGACTTCTTACCTTTCTTTCATTCTGTATATCTCTCTGTGTCTCATTGGTGTCTCTCTTGTGCACCTAGAATGATCCCGAGTTCCCCTCTTTTTCCTGGAAGTCCCGCCTATCTCTCCTGCCTAGCTATTGGCCATTCAGCTCTCTATCACATAAATCACAGCAAGACATCTTCACACAGTGTACAAAATCCCACAGCAGAGGTTAGCATTGGGTATCATTGTTCTTCACTTTATTCATCGAGGCAGGTTCTCTTCCTTGACACTAGAGCTCACCAGTTTAGATTAGTCTAGCCAGGCAGCTTGCTCTATGCCTGTGTCCCAAGTGCTGGTATCATAAGCAGGTTGTCACCTAGAGGAGTCCCAGCTGTCCAAACTCTGATCCGTGGGCTCCCATGGTAAGTAATCTCTTTCCTCACTGAGCCGTCTCCATCGCCTCCTGGTTCTTTTGGAACAAGGTTTCACCCTGTAGCTTCGGCTGGCCTGGAACTCCTTATGTTGTAGCTCAGGCGTATCTGAGACTTGCAACAATCCACCCAAGTCTGACTCTCAAGTGTTGAGCTTTACAGATTCAGTGATGTCCTGTACTAACAACTTTCTCTTGTCTAGTAAGCGCTTTCGTTTTAAAGCCATTCCATAAACAAAAGTGTTGAGAGAATTCTAATGTTGAGTGACACTCCTGACTGAAGGGACAAAGGCCTCCTGCTTCCTCTGCTGATGGCCTGGAGAGAATGAATCACTGAACCACTGTCTAATAGAATTGGATACTTTCTCTTTCTTTGTTTTTCCATTTATGATTTATGAAGACTTTAGCAAGATAAGTTTTTGAATCTTAGGATATTTCAGTAATTTGAAAACTTGTGTAAGGGCTGGAAGTATATCTCAGGGTTAGAACAGTTGTCTAGTCTATGAGGCTCTGGGTTCAACCCTCAGTACCAAAGTGGGGAGGGTGGTATATGTATGTATCTGTGTATGACTTGCATGTTTTGGTTACTTAAATTGTTTTTAATTTATTTATATTAGGAGTGTTTTGCCAGCAAGTGTGTAATGTGTGTATGTGCCTAGTGCCTATGGAGGCCCAAAGTTCCTCTGGAACTAGAGCTACAGATATTTGTGAGCTGCCATGTGGATGCTGGGACTCAAACCCAGGTCTTCAGAGATAGGGTCTTACTGTGTAGCCCAGGCTGGCCTAGAACTCACTTTGTAGACCAGGAAAGCCTAGAACTTGCAGGATCTGCCTGCCTCTGTGTCTGCAGTGCTGGTGTTAAGGCTTGTGCCACCATCCTAGTCCCAGCTTTAAATTCTTTTCTTTTGTAGATTTTCTTTCTGGGGGGGTGGTCCTTTTCCTTATTTTTGTTTCTTTGTTGTTTTTTGAGATAGAGTCTCATGTAGCCAGACTGGCCTTAAATTTGTCATGTAGTCAAAGATGACCTTGAACTTGTAGTTCTCCTGCCCCCCATCTTTCAAGTGTTTGGATATCGGATGTGCACCATGTTTAACACGGTAGGCAGGCCTTGTACTGACTGAGCTGCAGCCCTAGCTTTGTGTGTTGTCTTCTTACCTTTAATTATTAAATTTTAAGGGAAAATCAGTATACTTGAGTCAGGGACAATGATCCACCTGTGGGTCCTAGCTAGAAAAGGATCTTGTGAACACAGCTGGGAGTAATACCCCGCAGAGCCAGTTCATAGTGCTTCCCCTTGTTTCTTCCAGTGAGTGGAGTGCCATTGAAAAAGAAATGGGCGATGGGCTGCAGAGTGCCGGGCACCACATGGACGTGTGAGTAACTTAAGAACTATGTAGCTGGGCTTGCTCAGTGGGGAGTGCTGGGTACTCGCCGGTTTATATCAAGTTAACTGGCATTTATAGTTAGGGTTTGCACGTATACAAAGAACTTGTTTCTCTAGGAACGCAAGATTGGTTTGTACATGTATTCTGAAACTGTCTAATTCATACAGTAACAAAGTAAAGATAAAAATCTGTAGCCAGGTGGTGGTGATGCACACCTTTAATCCCAGCTCTCGGGTGACAGAAGCAGGTGGATCTCCGTGAGGCCAGCCTGGTCTACAGACTGAGTTCCAGGACAACCAGTTCTACACAGAGAAATTCTGTTTTGTTTTGTTTTTTTTATGGTTTATTTAGCTTGATTTTATGTTCATTGGTGTGAAGGTGTCAGATCCCCTGGAACTAGATTTTCAGACAGTTGTGAGCTGCCATGTGGGCGCTGGGATTTGAACCCAGGTCCTCAGGAAGAGCAGTCAGTGCTCTTAACCGCTGAGCCATCTCTCCAGCCCCAGAAATTCTGTTTTGAAAAAACAAAACAAACAAAAAAAAGAGTTCAATTGAAGACAATTAAGTCCAAAAATAGATGCATACTTTTCTATAGTGAACTTTAAAAGCACTGCTGGAAAAATAGATTGCTACATAGAAAAGAAAAAAAAACCTCTGAACCAAATCTCACTTTACATAAAACATAATTCAATTTTTATAAAATATATAAACATATTTAGATCTTTTATATACATCATTAAAATTGTAGCTTTTAGGACAATATTGAAGAGAGTGTATAGAGGAAAAGATACTTTTTAAATTTTTTTATTTTTTTAAGATGTGGTCCTGGATGTCATGGAATTCTCTATGTAAATGAGCCTGGCCTGGTCTAGAACTCAGATTTGCTTGTCTTGCACACCAAATTCTGGGATTCAAGCTGTGTATCACCATGCCTAACATAGAAAAAGAACTCTTAATTTTAAATTGATAGAAGTTAATGCTGCATAAGGTACCTCATCCAGTAGAGAAGCTGAAAACGTGCTGGAGATGGTTGATACAGCGCACATGTACCTAATTCTCCTGAAGTTTGCACTTACACCTTGTCCCAGGACTGGAGATACAGGGCAGGTAGTAGGGTACTTGCCTAGCAAGCACAAGTCTTTGGGTTCCATCTCCAGCACCATGTAAAACCAGTTGAGGTAGGGCAGGGCACACGGCAACATGGAAGGTGGAGGCAGGAGAACCAGAAGTTCAAGGTCAACCTTGCCCGCACAGGGAGTTTGAAGACAGTTATATGAGACCTGCCTCAAAAAATTCCTTTGAAGATAAATTTTATGCATTTTTTCTATGAAAATTTTCAAATTAAATAAAGAAAAGATGGGGCTGGAGAGATGACTTGGAGATTCAGAGCACTGGTTGCTCTTCCAGAGGTCCTGAGTTCAATTCCCAGGAACCACTTGGTGGCTCACAGCCACCTGTAATGAAATCTGATGCCCTCTTCTGGTGTGCAGGTATACATGCAGGCAAAACACTGTATATGTAATTAAATAAATAAATTCTAAAAAAGAAAGAAAAAACAGCATTAAGGCAGATGAGGTAGTCAGTGGGCAAAGGCCCTTGTTTCCAAGGCTGGTGAGTACAAGTTTGAGTCCCAGGTCCCACATCCTAGAAGAAAAGGACCAATTCCCAAAAGTTGTTCTCTGTCCTCCACCATGCCCCGTGGCACACATGTGCCCCCCTTATATAAATAAAATGTAATCGCCATATTTATTTATTGTTACTTTTTAATTTTTTTATTGATTTTTATTGAGCTCTATATTTTTCTCTGCTCCCCTCCCTGCCTCTTCCCTCCTCTTCAACCCTCTCCCATGGTCCCCATGCTCCAAATTTACTCAGGACATCCTGTCCTTTTTCTACTTTTCATGTAGATTAGATCCATATAAGTCTCTCTTAGTGTCCGCATTGTTGTCTAGGTTCTCTGGGATTGTGATTTGTAGGCTGGTTTTCTTTGCTTTATGTTTTTTTTTTTTTTGTTTTGTTTTTTTTGTTTTTTTGTTTTCGAGACAGGGTTTCCCTGTGGCTTTGGAGCCTGTCCTGGAACTAACTCTGTAGACCAGGCTGGTCTCGAACTCACAGAGATCCGCCTGCCTCTGCCTCCCAAGTGCTGGGATTAAAGGCGTGCGCCACCATCGCCCGGCTTTTGCTTTATGTTTAAAAACCACTTATGAGTGAGTACATGTGATGATTGTCTTTCTGGGTCTGGATTACCTCACTCAAAATGATGTTTTTCAGCTCCATCCATTTGCCTGCAAATTTCAAGATACAGTTAATTTTTCTTCTGTGTAGTATCCATTGTGTAAATATACCACATTTTCCTTACCATTCTTTGGTCAAAGGGCAACTATGTTCATAGCAGCATTGTTTGTCATAGCCAGATCCTGGTAATTGCCATATTTAAATAGCTACTTTAAACCAATAATAAAAAGAGAAAAGGTCTTAAATATTCGTAAAAAAGATGAGTATGTCAGGTAATGGATATGTTAACTGCTTGCATTAGTCATGCCATATGACTACCCATGTGAAGCCATCACTTTTACATTGTGAATGCACAGTCTTTATCAGTGCAGCTCAAGCTATTCGGTGGTAGGAAAATACTTTATTTAAAATAAGTATTACTTTTCTGTATGCCATATTCAAGCTAACTAGCTTTTTTTTTTAAAGATTTTTTATTAAACTTATTAGCTGGGTGGTGGTGGCACACACCTTTAATCTGAGCACTCTGGAGGCAGAAGCAGGTGGATCTCTGTGAGTATGAGGCCAGCCTGGTCTTCAGAGTGAGTTCTAGGACAGTCAAGGCTACACAGAGAAACCCTGTCCCAAAAAACAAAACAAACAACTATTTATGTTTGTGTGTGTGTGCGTGTGAGTGTGTGCTCGAGCCGTGTGTGTGCAGATGCCACTGATGCCAGGAGAGGGTGTGGGATCCCCTGGAGATGGAGTTATAAGTGCTTTATCTGCCCTGGCTTTAAATATTAATTTTTATTGACACAGTTATTGTTACTGTGTTTCTTGACAGGTACGCATCCTCTATTGATGATATTCTGGAAGATGAGGAGCACTATGCAGACCAGCTGAAGGAGTATCTCTTCTATGCAGAAGCACTGCGGTGAGTTTAGTGACAGCCCAGAAATGTAGACAATAGGCTCCTTCTTAAGTGAGCTGACTGTGTCAGGCCCCTTAATGAGACCCAGAGTATTCCCTTCCCAGGCAGAAAACCAGAAGTTCCACTCTTCAAGTATCTTCTTGACAAGAGCTTTTCTGTTTGGGATCATGACCTGTCTGTTTCTTCCTGCTTTTTTCAATTTAAAGATCAGGAACAGAATACAGGCTGAGTGTGTAAAGCCCTACAGAGACAAACAGAATTCTCTGCTAGACAGACTTATTGGATAAGAAAAAGTTAGCATGTTTTCCTCCCTCCTTCTTAGTTGCTTTTCTGTTGCATTGAAGAGACACTATTACCAAGGCAGCTTACAAAAGAAAGCACTTAATTGTGACCTTGGGAGGGTTAGTCCGTGAACATCAAACATGGTGGGAGCCTTGAGGCAGGCAGGCAGGCAGGCAGGCACCATAACTTAAGAGTTTACATCTGATCCACAAGCAGCAGGAAGAGAGAAACAGGGAGCTAACTTGAGTGGCATGGGCTTTTGAAGCCTCAGAGCAACCCCAGCGACACACCTCCTAATCCTTCCTAGTGTCATCAGCTGGGGACCAATCATTCATATATATGAGCCTATAGGAGCTATTCTCCTTCAAACTACCACTCTTTCTTTCTTCCTTTCTTGGATCTTCTTTCTTAATTCAAGTTAGAAAAACCATTTTCCTGAAAGGGTTATTGGCTTTTGATTAGTTTTCTGTCACGTTGAAGAGCAGTATAAGAATTCTGTTTGGTGGCAGGGCACAGTGTGCACGTCCTTAGTCACAGTGCTCAGGAGGCAGCTGGATCTCTGAGGTCAAGGCCTGCCTTGACTACATCGTGAATTCCAGGCCGGCCAGGGCTACATAGTAAGAAGACCCTGTTTCCAAATTGAATGAAAAAAACAAAAAGTAGAACTCTTGGAGGCTGGAGAGTTGGCTCAGTGGTTAAGAGTTTTACTGTTCTTCCAGAGGACCAGGTTCAGTCCCCAGTGCCTGTGTCAGGCAGCTTACAACTAACTAGCTGGAACTCCAGCTCCAGGAGATCCGCTGCACTCACATGAACACACAGACACATGCACACGCACACACAGAATTCAAAGTAAAAATTAAAAGAATTTTACTGGGCAGACAGAAGAACTTAATTCTTTAGCTTGTCAGCATGAAAACATTGGCAGGTAGTTAGCTTTTTCCTTACCTGCTTTGTGTTTCACCAAAGTGTTTTCAAGTTATGAAGCAAAAGAGAATTGCTGCATACAGCGAAATTCTGTGTAGTTCCTACGAATCATAAAAATGATCACTGTGGATTGACATGGAATGGTGCCCACTGTTTGTGGCTAAGTGTGAAAGTATAGACACAGTAGAGGTGTGGGTGTGTGTATAAATGCCTAATTGTGTTCTGGAAGATTAGACACACTTTGTGTGGATTGTGTGTGTACAGTGGGATTGTGGGTGTTTTTTGGAACTGTTCCTATTTTGTGCATTTCTGTATTGGAATTGTCGTAATAAGCGTAGTTCATTATCATGATGATTTAAAGCTAAGTATGTCTAGATAGAAAAGGAAGACAACTTTGAGATCTTACCCTATCAAAGAATGTTCACTTGTCCCAGGATTCCACAGTGTGAACTTCTGAGTTGGGTGTCGTGGTGCATACCTGTAACCCAGCAGCTCAGGAGGCAGAGGCAAGAAGGTTTGAAATTCAAAGTCAACTGTGACTGTACCTAATGAGACTGTTGCAGAAAGAGAGTTTGAACAATTGATAGTGGTGTGTTTATCGAAAATAATTATATAAGCCACCTTTGTCTTTGGATACATAAAGTTTTTATGCTTAGATTCAGTTAGATTTAATTTTCAAGGTTGGACTACTACATTTTAAACATGAAAGTTACAAAAGGTCACAAAAGCCCTGGACCTAGTTAGGTATTATGAATGCCTCTCCTGCACCCCTGAAACATTTCTAAAATATTAAATAAGCCAGAAAAACTTAATGGCTGTGCTTGCTCCCCCCAAGGGCTGTATGCAGGAAGCATGAGCTTATGCAGTATGACTTGGAGACGGCTGCTCAGGACCTGGCTTCCAAGAAGCAGCAGTGCGAGGAGCTGGCCACTGGGGTGAGTGTTGTTCAGGGTTCTGCGGCTGCGGAGGCCAGAGTGCAGTTGTGGTAAGCAGGAGGATCATGAGGGGACGTTAGAGTTTTTTGATTGCTTTTTTTTTTTTTCCTGGAATGGTTTATTACAGATTACAAAGTAACTGCATAGGATACAATGTGTTGGCTTCCCTTGTCTTTCTTTTTATAAGGGGTGTGTGTGTGTGTGTGTGCATGCTTGCGCGCGCTGCATGAATGTAGTACCTGCAGAAGGCTGAAGAAGACATTTGGATCCCTTAGAACTCCTTAGGAATTGAAGGCAGTTGTGAGTCACTGTCTTCCTAATGTGGGTGCTGAAACTGAACCCAGGTCTTCTGAAATAGCAGCAGATACTCTGACCACTGAACCATCTCTCCTGCCCCTTTTGGTTGCTTTCTTGATTAAAAAAAAAAAGCAGTCGGAGCTGGAGAGATGGCTCAGCAGTTAAGAGCATTGGCTGCTCTTCCAGAAGACCTGGGTTCAATTCCCAGCACCCCCATGGCAGCTCACAACTGTCTGTAACTCATGTTCCAAGGGATCTGATGCCCTCATATAGACATACATGCAGGTAAAATACTGATTGCATAAAATAAAAATTAAAAAAAATAACAACCATCAAAATTATGCTCTTTTTAGTCCTTAGTCCTATCTAATTGGGCAAGGTGTTTTATAGGAATTATAGTTCAGGAGCTGGGGAAATACTCAGTGACTAGGAGTGCTTACTGTTCTTGCAGAGAACCAGAAATTGATTCCTAGCCTAGCGGTGGTGGCGCACGCCTTTAATCCCAGCACTTGGGAGGCAGAGGCAGGCAGAGTTCAAGATCAGCCTGATCTACAAGACCTAGTTCCAGGACAGGCTCCAAAACCACAGAGAAACCCTGTCTCGAAAAACCAAAAAAAAAAAAAAGAAAAGAAAAGAAATTGATTCCTAGCACTTAAGTCGGGCAGCTCCCAATCACCTTTAAGTCCGGTTCCAAGGAAATCTGTGCCATATTTTGGCGTCTTTGTACACCTGAATGCCCACACACATACACACAGATTTAAAACATTAAAAATTTTTTAAAACTTAGTTTACTTTGGAAAGCCTTACTCAATCAGAATCTCTCCTAAGAAAGTCCTTTTTAACGTTTATGGTGTGATTTGTGTACTTCTGAAGAAAATTTGGTATCTTATATGAACCTCTCTGCAGAGCCCAGCAACCTGACTAGAACGCATCAGTTGACATGGCAAGAGAAAGGTTCTCAGAACAGGGAGATAGCAAGTGCACACTGCTTCTCGGCCACTGGTTCACGACAAGCGCTGCAGTGCTAACAGTATCTTTCAGGAAGCTGGCGTGGTGCTGCGCACCTTTAATGCCAGCACTGGGAGCAGAGACAGGTGGTCTCTGTTGAATTTGAAGCACCAAAAAAAAAAAAAACCCTCAAAACACTAGTTCCTTAATGACCGTTTTCAAGTAGTGTCAAGTATAATTACATTGTTACAGCCAATCCTTAGAACATTGGCATTTTATGAAACTAAATCCATTCCTGTTGAACAGCTTCAGTCCTCTTCTCCCAGCCCTGGAAACCACAGTCCACTTTTGTTGCTGGTCTGACCCCTTTCGATACCCCACTTGCATGCAGTCAGACAGTGTTTGTCTTTGTGGCTGTCGTCCCCACTGGTCATGATGCCTTCTGGATTCATCGGTGTTGTAGTACACGTCAGGATCCTCGTGTTTTTAGCTGAGTGATGTCCGTTCTGTATGTTCACGCCTTGTCAGTTTGTCTGTTTCTGTTCCCTTTTAGACTGTGAGAACATTCTCATTGAAGGGAATGACCACCAAACTCTTTGGTCAAGAAGCTCCAGAGCAGAGAGAAGCCAGAGTGAAAGTGCTAGAGGAGCAGATCGGTGAAGGGGAGCAGCAGCTGAAGTCCAAAAACCTGGAAAGCAGGTAAAACGCCGCTGCTCAACAAGGCTACTGTGACGGACATGTGTTCTCTAGTGACAGCGCCTGCATGCCACCCATGTGCTTACTGCACAGCTGGAGTAACGAAACCATGTGTAGGGAGGGGGCAGGGAGGGGATAGGGCATCGGCTTTGTGATTTTTGTTCTTAGACTTTTCATGATTCTTACTCTTTGCGCATTCTCTGAGCCCTTTCTTTAGCCCCATTTAACAAAACCTGATACTGCAGACACAAGTGCCTTTCACCGACTATCATGGCATGGAACTCGTTCTTCTCTAGTCTTACCATTGGCACTGGGTGGGTAGGTGGTCAGTGATTGTCTCTGGCAGTTTGTGGGACCTTCAGAGTTAGGAACTGTGAGAGTTCTTAGCTTGAAATGTACTGGAGATTTTATTGGTGAGGGTTGGGGGCTTAGTCACACTGTTACTCAAGCTCGTGAACTCCCAGGACTTAAACCTTCTCCTTAAACCTCCCTAGTAGCTGGGAGGTACTTGTCACTGAGCCCAGCAGTTAGAGTTTAAGAGCCAGATTGTCATTTAAGATTTGTTTATTTTTATTTTATATATATGAGTATTTTGCCTCACATATATGTATATACAGTATACATGCCAACTGGCCATGAAGGTCAGAAGGGGTGTCAGGTCCTCTGGAACTAGGGTTACAGACAGTTTTGAGCTGCCATGTTGCTACTGGGTATTGAACCCAGGTCTTCTTCAAAAGCATTAACCACTGAGCCATCTCTCCAGCTCCAAGTTGTCTTTTAAATCATACACATGCTAATCAGGATTCATAATCAATGTATGTTTTCCAGTGGCCCAAGGCAGACGTTTCCTGTGGCATCTCTATGTCTGTAAGTGGGTCAAGAAGCCATCCATATCTGAAGGCAGAGCTGTGGCAAAAAGTATTAATGTATGTAGAGATAGTAGGCATAATGTGGAAGACTATTCAGATACTTCTGTTTTCCACTCACATCTTAGGGAAAGGAAAAATAGGTATCTTATACAAGCAAGCAGAGACAGCCTGAGGAGATGTAAAGATGTCTGTTTACTGCAGTTAGGGCACAGATGACACACCAGAGAGACAGTTCACTTGGTGAACCCGTGAGTTCATTGGGGTTAATTGCAGTAACATGGACATCATGAAAGTCACACCCCTGGAGTCCTGCCCAGCTTGCAGACAGCTCCACAGAAGTCATTCTTTCCCTGGGAGTTGGTTCACTGCCTCTGTGACCTCCAGAAGGAGCCTTGTAAGTTTTGCAGCTTTCTGAGAGTCCAAAGCCTTACTAGTGACCCTAGTGTCCCTCCTCCCTTAGCAAAAGGTATTTCAGCTTGGAGGAAATGACTGTTTGAACTGCTTGGTTGGGTTTGTGATGCAGCATCTTTAAATGAGAATAAGCGTGACTGTATGTTTGATTTCAGAGAATTTGTGAAGAACGCATGGGCTGATGTCGAGCGCTTCAAAGAGCAGAAGAACCGGGACCTAAAGGAAGCCCTCATCAGCTATGCCGTCATGCAGATTAGCATGTGCAAAAAGGTAGCCAGCCCTCGTGAGGATGCGGCTGTGGCTGCAGTGGCAGCTGGTTCAGGAGTGCATGCCTGCTAGGGAGGCAGCTTAGTTAGGAGAGTGGGCCTGTGAGATGGCTCCCTGGGGAAAGGTACTACTGTCAAACTGATGACTTAATGTGAGTCCCACTTCCCACACGGTAGAAGGACTGGAGAACTCACTCACTCCAGTTCTTATAAGTATCTTCTGACCTCCACACACTCACTGTGGCATGTGTGTGCCACACACTGAAACAAATGAAAATAAGAAGGGCTAGACAGACTGAAAAGAGAGCTGGTTCCTGTTTCATCCCGCCTTGTGTTCCTCTCTAGTGCTGATATTAAAGGTGTGCACCACCACCGCCCGGCCTCTATGGCTAACTAGTGTGGCTGCTGGGATTAAAGGTGTGTGCCACCACTTCCTGGCCTGTATTGCTGACTAGTGTGGCTAGTTTTGCACTCTGATCTTCAGGCAAGCTTTACTTGTTAGATCATAAACAAAATATCACTATATCCATGCATATCTCTCTTTTTTTTCAAACCCATGTGCCTTTGATGAGCAAGAGCCCTACCACTGAGCTACATTCCCAGATAAAGTCATGCCTGTACCTCAGCCTGCCTTGGCTCACTATGTATCCAAGCTTGACTTGAATTCCCTGTATATCCCAGGCTAGCCTGAAGCTCACTCTGCAGCACAGGCTTCCCTCAAGCTCTCACTCCTGCCTCCATTTCCTAGCACTCAGGAGACAGATCTCTGAGTTCAAGGCCGTTCTGGTCTACAAAGTTGAGTTCCAGGATAGCCAGAACTGATTCAAAGAAAAACCCTGTCTTGAAAAACCAAAATTAAAAGAAAATAAAAAAAGATTATACCATATCTGGTGTATAACAGGGTCTTTTTCTTTAGAAACGTAGAAATTAGGTGTCCAAAGTTAAGATTGACATTAGTTTATTCTTGGGTAAATATGAGTATATTTTACATATGTAGTTACATCATATCATTATTGATTAACTTAGGTTCCTTGGCTTGACTGAATTGCAGTAATGAAACAGTAAAAGCACACAAATCACAAAGCATTTTAGTTGGTAGCTGGGCTGGGGCTGTAGCTCAGTTAGCAGAGTGCTCACCTAGCATGCCAGAGCCCTGTACTTGGTCTCCAGCCCTGCATACAACTAGGCATGCTGATGCACCTTATAGTCCTGGCTCTAGGGAAGGAGATCTGAGGCAGGAAGATCAGATGCTCCCACATACTGAGTTCAAGAGTAGCCTGGGGGGGGCTGGAGAGATGGCTCAGAGGTTAAGAGCATTGCCTGTTCTTCCAAAGGTCCTGAGTTCAATTCCCAGCAACCACATGGTGGCTCACAACCATCTGTAATGCGGTCTGGTGCCCTCTGCTTGCCTGCAGGCATACACACAGACAGAATATTGCATACATAATAAATAAATAAATAAATATATTTTTTTTTTTTTAAAAAAAAGAGTAGCCTGGGCTATTTGCACCCCTCTCCCACTCCAAAACAAAAGGTAAATAGTATTTCTGTTTTTGGTTAACCTTTGAAATAGTGATCTAATTTATCAAATCAAGTAGGCTAAAGCTTTTGGGTTTTCTTTTTTATTTCTTTAAAAGACTTACTTTTATTTTTAATTATGAGTATATATGTGTCTTATGTGTGGGTGTCTGCACATGAGTGCAGGTACCTGAAGAGGCATCAGCTCCCCTACAGCTGGAGTTAGTTGTGAGCAGCCTGATGTGGGGCACTGGGGACCAAACTCAGGTCCTCTGCAAGAGCAGTGCAGGCTCTCTCAGCCACTAAGCATCTCTCCAGCCCTAGGCTGAAGTTTAAAAATAAATATTGGACAGGTACGGTTGCGCACACGTTTAATTCTAGCACTCTGGAGGCAGAAGCAGGCAGGTCTCTGTGAGTTTGAAGCCAGTCTGGTCTGTATGATTTGTTCCTGGCTATCCAGAGCTACATAATAAGACACCTGTCTCAAAACAAACAAGTTAAAAATTGATTTTTCGTTTATTTTATGTAGCATATAGCACAGATATAATGAATATTTCAGTGACTCAGAACATGGAAGTAAGCATCCCCCCACCACGATTACTTTAAAAGTCATTACTCTGTCACACTTCAGTGTGCATCCTTTTGGGTGTTTAGATAGCAACAGTCACTTAGAAAATGCTTGCATTTCTCCATCCCCCAGACAAAACTGCATTATATGTGCTCATGTGAACTCTTATGCAACAGTGCTGAGACCTATTGTATTTTTTTCTTTTATAAAAAAACCACTTTTTATGTGGGAGGTGGGGCATGCATGTGGGTCTCGGAGAGCCATCTCACTGCTTTCTGTTCTCTTTTCTCAAGGTAGGGCCTAACGGTGTGACCCATATTGGAGGAGTCTGGTGTCTTCCAAGCATAGGGTCCTATCATCTGCAAACAGGGACAGTTTGATGTCTTTGTCCCCTTTTGTGTCGCTTTGAATGCTTTCTCTCCCATTAGAGTGATGTTTTCATTCCCCAGTCACCGCGATGTTGGTTCTAGGGCAGAATCACATTGTAAGTTTCTTTTGTTTTCAGGGAATTCAAGTTTGGACCAATGCTAAGGAGTGCTTTAGCAAGATGTAATCCGGGAAAGTGACTTTCTCTCCAATCAAAGTGCCCCAAAATGAAGCACAAGTAAAAAGAAATTCAGTTGCTACCTAATACACATAAAAGCATACAGTAAATTGAACAAATCAGCTTTCTTTAACTTAAGTATTTGTGTTCATATAGCACAAAAGGATACATTTTAATGAAGAATAATTTGAGGTTTTGGGGACTGGTGCTGATTCCAAAAGTTAATTTAATAAGATATACCAACAGATTATTCATCAGGCTTCTGAACCAATGACTGAGTGTTAGGGTGTTAGTTAATTCCCACGTGCTCCTCTCAGTGCCAGCTGTTCCAGATCTCCTCACGTCGGGAGTCTTTCCAAGATGACCTTCCTGTCTTTACTTGGTGGGACCCACTTCTGCTGTTGGGTTATTTTATCTGCCTTATAGTTGAGCTGTTTAGTTTGACAAAGCTCAGCAGAAACTTATTGTGAAATCTGAGGTTTCCTTCCCTGTTCGTAGATCCCTGTACCATCTGTGTACACTAGAAAAAATGCCTTCAGTTTGTGTTTCACCAAAATTTTGATACTGATGAGAAATTTTATACTGCCAACAAAGAAGTCTCGGCTTCTCAGATATGCAGTGGAGTAAATACATCATTATGATCTAGCAATCACTATATAGAAAGTTTTAATTGAACATTATTATCCTCAAATAATTGTTAACCTCAGCAATGAGCCTCCATTCTTCTGCTTGGCTCTGTGCACATGGCATTTCAGGGTACGAGATGTAGCATTTCCATGTGTAAGACACTCACAGTGAACACGTGTGGGCTGGTACCTTCATCATTAATGTGCTTTTCTATTGCCTGGCTGTGGTTTTTGTAAAGATAAATTATGTTGTTGTGTTTTTAATGTGTGTGTCATGGTACATGTTCAGAAGCCAAGCACTCTCTGCCAGCTTGCAGAATATTAACTGTGCACTCATTATTTCTAATGTTTTAAAACTATACTCAGTACTGTTTAACATTTGACTTTTTTACATGTTTAAAATGTTGCTGGATTTTTGTGCTGTTTGCCAAACTTATACAATAAATAAAGAAAATGTGTGTTTATTTCCAAAAGATTCCTATTATTTTACGATGCTCCATGCATGTAAATACCTGATTTTCTGGTAGAAAATAATGCATGTCATATTTTATTTTAAAGTGACCTAAATGTTGGTGTTTTAAAACATAAGATGTTGCTATGGTTTGTGTTTTTTTGAGACAGGGTATTATGTAGCCTTTGCTAATTCTGGAACTGGTTATGTAGACCAGGCTGGACTCAAAAAGATCCACCTGCCTCTGCCTCCCAAATGAGTGCTAGGATTAAAGGCATGAGCCACCATGCCTGGGTTTGCTGTGGTTTTTAAAAAGATAACATTTAAAAGCAAAAATTACCTGTGTGGATACACATTTTCTTCCTCTGTGTTCTAACCTCTTGATTAACAAAATACCCTTCTACATGGTAGTTAGAAGTCACATGCCAAGACTTGAGTTATAACTCGTTACAGAGTGCTCACCTTCATATGTGCAAGGTCGTGGCTCAGGTTCCTAATGCCACACACAAGTCACACACAAGTAAATGACAAGCTTGATTTCACTGTGGTTGACATGCCTGTAATACCATCACTCAGCCAGTGGGGGAACAGAGGTTTGAGGCTGGCCTGGGCTACATCGTTCCAAGCCAGCATGAGCTACAAAGGGAAGCCTTTTTTTGCCCAAGGAGATTTGACCTTCATTTACATCCAAATTAACCATCACCTTCCTGTGAAAGCCTGAAGACAGATGTCATTGTAAATTACATGGAGCATTCCAAACAGGAACTGAGGGTGCCCATTTGAGCATTCTTAAAAACAAAGTACCCCACCTGAAAAGGAGCAAGAAGTCAAGAGTTATAACAGGAGGCTGGAGAGGTGGCTCATCTGTAGCTCACAGATGTGTGTAACTCCAGCTCCTGGGATCCAGTGTCTGGCTTTCCACAGTGCTTGGTGTTCATGTGCACATGCCCAGTGCAGATACACACCTCCGTGTAATCACAGAAAATAACATGTACAAAGCAGGAATGTTAGGTGCTTTCAGTCTTTTATATATTGTCTAGCTGGTAGCACACCATTAATCTCAGCTGGGAACGAAGGCAGGTGGGCAAGTGGGTCTTGTGAGCTCAAAACCAGCCTGGTTTACTTAGCACATTCCAGGCCAGCCAGGGCTACACCATAGTTAGATGCTGTCCCAAAAAAGAAAAAAATTGGCCGGGCGGTGGTGGCGCACGCCTTTAATCCCAGCACTTGGGAGGCAGAGGCAGGTGGATCTCTGTGAGTTCGAGACCAGCCTGGTCTACAAGAGCTAGTTCCAGGACAGGCTCCAAAGCCACAGAGAAACCCTGTCTCAAAACTCCTCCCCCCCCAAAAAAAAAGAAAGAAATTTGTTTCAGGGTTAACAAACCACAGAAAACAAAAAGGCTAACCCATAATTGTAATTTCTTCTTAAATTATCTATCTTTAGGTACATACTTGACACTAAAGGAAAAACAGCACAAAAGTGACAGTGCCTCAGAGCGTAAGGTGAAGAACAACATAAAACGCTTAACTCAGCATCTGCTCACACGTACACACACACACACACACACACACACACGGCGTGTACATGTAGGGGTAGAAAAGGTGACTTGCATTGTTGCTCATATTGCAAACATTCAGCAGGATACCATCAGGAGTGGATGCACGAACAAGCTATGAAGTAACTGTCGGTTCCTCAACTTTAGTGTGCTTATAAATCATGTGATCTAGTTGAAATATAAATTCTGATTGAGTTTTTTTGGGCCTAGGGCATGAGAGTTGCATTTCTCCTGATAAAACTGAAGGTTCATTTTGCCTAGTCTGGCAGGCCAGGGACCTTCTGGTTTCTGTGGGTACCTGTACACACAAGGCGTACTCACGCAAAGCTTTGTTTTTAGGTTTTTGTTTTATTTTGTATGTGTATGTTTTTCCTGCACACATGTGTGCCATTTGAATGTCTGAAGCATTATTTCTGTGAGTGTGCATGATGTGATTAACATTGATCAGTAGACTGAACACAAAGGGTGCCCACCTCAGGGTGGATGAACAACGTTGTTAGAGCTGTTGAGGGTTCAGATACAGCACAAGGCTACTCTCAGAGAGTATAAGACAACCAGTATTGTTGAGGGTGCAGGGAAACTGGAACCTTGGGCACCAGTACAGGGATGTGAAGAGAAACCTGACCCCTGGTGAAACAGTATGGCAGTTCTTCCCAAAGTTAAAACTAAGCACAGGCCTGTGATCCCAGCAGTTGTTCAAAGTTACTCAGTTACTAAGCAAGTTCAAGGCCAGCCTTGGCAGTTTGGCCCCTCAAACCGAACCAAAACAAAAGTTGTTTGGTATTTGTTTGTTTGTTTATTTGAGATAGGGTTTCTCTGTGCAACCCTGGCTGTCCTGGAACCAAAACAAAAGCTGTTTGTTTGTTTGTTTGTTTGAGACAGAGTTTCTCTGTGTAACCCTATCTGTATCCTGGAACTCCTAATGTAGATCAGACTGGCTTTAAACTGACAGCTGGGATTAAAGGTGTGTGCTACCACCACCCAGCTACAAAACGCACGTTTTAACATAGAATCACCAGGCTAGGGATGTGGCTCTGTTGGTGAAGGGCTGGTCTAGCCAGGGAGCAGTCCTGAGTTGATCCATAACACCGGAAAAAATTAGCCTGACCTATAATCCCGGGCCAGGAGGTGGAGGCAGAGGATCAGAAGCTCCTGGTGGTCCTCCTTGGTCACTTAGTTTGAGGACAGACTGAAGTGCACAGGAAGATCCTGCCTCCAGGGAAAGGAGAACTCCAGCCACCAACCACTGTATGGTCCAGTATCGCCATTTCTGAGTGAATTCCTGAAAGAACAGAAAGCAGGGTTTCCAAAGATGCCTACGCCCATGCTCACAGCAGTATTCATAACAGCCAAAATGTAGAAGCAACAAATACTGATGGACAAATGGATTTTTAAAATGAGGTATAGCCGGGCGGTGGTGGCGCACACCTTTAATTCCAGCACTCCGGAGGCAGAGGCAGGTGGATCTCTGTGAGTTCGAGGCCAGCCTGGTCTAGAAGAGCTAGTTCCAGGACAGGAACCAAAAAAGCTACAGAGAAACCCTGTCTCGAAAAATCAAAAAAAAAAAAAAAAAAAAAGAATAAAAATGAGGTATGCGTATTTAATGGAGTGTCACATAACCTTGAAAAGGAGAGAATCCTGACAGGCTGTGAAGTGGGAAACCTTTACTGCATTGCTCAGTATTAAGTAAGCCACACATAGACAAACACTGTGATCACGGTTTAGGTGGCACTGAAAGTCTCCCAACCACAGGAACTGGGAGGGTGATTGCCAAACCTGAAGGTAGAATTTCAGATTATCAGGTGTATCATTCAGAGAGGTGTGTGTGTGTGTGTGTGTGTAGTATATGCAGGTAAGAATCTGTCTCAGGTGCCAAGTGCATTGTTAGAAGCAGAGAGTGCACAGTTGGGATGATCAGTCACCTGTTTTAGCCCAGGCTCACCTGCCTAGGGTTGGTGCTGCTCAAAATTGACTGGGCCCTCCGACATCAGTTAACAATAAAGAAAATGCCCCCGCCGGGCGGTGGTGGCGCACGCCTTTAATCCCAGCACTCGGGAGGCAGAGGCAGGCGGATCGCTGTGAGTTCGAGACCAGCCTGGTCTACAAGAGTTAGTTCCAGGACAGGCTCCAAAACCACAGAGAAACTCTGTCTCGAAAAAACAAAAAACAAAACAAAACAAAAAACAAAACAAAAAAAAAAAAAAGAAAATGCCCCCATAGATATCTCCAAAGGCCAAGCCAGTGGAGGCAACTCCTCACCTGAGGTGTGCCCTCAGATATGTCGAGTTGACTGCGGAAGCTAACTATGGAAGACCGTAAGAACATAGTCCAGTTTTCTCAAACAACCCCAGGCCTTACCTCCTTTGAATGCAAACCAAAGCTATTTATTCTGAAGGTAAGTGACTCAAGGCTCTTCACACTGCTTTGGAACGTGTTCCCTGCTGCTGGGATTCCTCCTGCAGTGAGCTACATGTCCCAGTCATGGTTAGGTTACTTCGTTCTCTTAGAAGAAATAAATGAGGCCAAACAAGATGGCTCAATGGGTCTGCCCACAAGTCTGACACCCTGAGTTCAATTCCCAGGGCCTACAAAATGGAAGGAATTGTTCTCTGACCTCCACACATGTCCCATGATACTCTCGCTCTCTCTCTCTTACACACACACACACATGAATGGCTTAAAAGGCCAATTTTCACTTTACTGCAGCTGACAACAGAGCCAGGCCATGCCCACCCAGGAAAGAGCGCCTTGAGGGCGGGGCCTATCTCCTCAGGAAGCGTCCAGCTACAGTTGTTCCTTCCAGTTTATGACTGTGACGCAGAATTCACTCTTCACATGGTCACTGCCAGCCTGTCCCCTCACGCACAGTGTTTTAGGGACTGAGATCTTTGAACTCACATGCACAGGATGGATTTGATCACAGCCAGGTGCTGGTAAGTTTCCAGGCCCTGGGCGTTGCCGTGAAGCTGTCATAGTAGCTGTCAGCACAGATAAAATGGTGGCCCAGTGGTTTGAGGAGTCCCTACCCCTCAGTTGGGATCAGGTCTCCCCTGAGCCATGACTGCCCCGTCCTCTTGAGATCCTAGGCCAAAACCTGGCAGCCTAGGCACGGCGGCCCTTGACAGTGATACTAGCACTCAGGAAGCTGAACAAAGGGTTGATGTGAGCCGGGCGGTGGTGGCGCACGCCCTTAATCCCAGCACTCGGGAGGCAGAGGCAGGCGGATCTCCCCAAAACCAGAGAAACCCTGTCTCGAAAAAGAAAAAAAAAAAAGCGGGGGGGGTTGATGTGATTTTTGAGGCCTTCCTGGGCTACATAGTACCAGGCTAGCCCAGGCAACATAAAGATATCCCAAGAGCTGTGCATTTTCTGTGTTCCCTGTAGGGCTTCTCATGTCCTTGAGAAAACAACCCCATTTTCCAAGGATTTATGAGAAAATTGAGACCAGAGAGGAAAGGCAACTTTCCCAGGCCTGCGGCCCCACAGCGAGACACAGATCTTCCTCAGAGATAATAGGCCTAGGTTAGAATCTGGACATCAGAGCAGGCCAGAGAGGTCTGGGCCTGTAGCTTGGCTGCGGCTGAGCCTGCAGGTGGTGAAGGCTAGAGGAGGGAGAAGCAGAGGCAAAGGAGGCTGAGTTTTCCTTTTGGATGGGCGCTTTTCTTATGAGCCGTGCAATTAGATGCTCGATGAATCAGAAACACTGATATATTTTTATTTTTTGAGAACTTGAAGGAAATACCCCGTGCTGGTCCATGAACTGTAGAGCTGTTTGGAAACGCAAACCCAAACCAGGAGCCTGGCGGCTATGGTTTCCATTTATTTGTAATCTTGAGCTGACATTAATTTGTAGATGCCCCTTTGGGACCCTCACTAGGCTTACCTAACATGAAATGAGCTAATGAGTACATCCTCTGACAGAAGCCTCGAGGAGGGAGCTGGAGAGTGGCAGGGTGGTGAGTGAGGCCTTCCTCAGCATCGTTGCTGAACTGCAAGCCAGCAGGGCTACAAAGAGCACAAGGCCTTGGCAGTCAAGATGGCGTCACACCTGGTCACAGCACAGCTTCTGCTTATCCCAAGTTAACCCTACTTACCAGAAAGCCAGGAACACCTGACATTGCCAAGGTGCTGGATCCAGGTGAGCCCGGGGCTGATGCAGGTTGGAGTGGCTCAGAATCACGGGGTTGGGGGTGGGGCGTCTTCAGGAAGCTCTTCACAGGCCAGCAGAGAAGAATCTAGAGAAGGGATGTTTGGTGGGTGAGTGCCTCCCTCCACTTTGATGTTTTGGATCTTTGAAAAAGAATTTAATTAATTGAGCAAGGTGGCATATGCCACTAATTCCAGCACTTGGGAGGCAGAGGGAAGTGGAGTTTTGTGAGTTCAAGGCCAGCCTGGTCTCCATCCAGGTCAGGCAGTACTATATAGTTAGACCATATCTCAGAAAAATTATTTGTTATTATTATATGTGCGTGCACCATGACACACACACAAAGGTCAAAGGACAATGCTGAGGGTCAGTCTTCTCCTACCATATCGACCCCAAGGATTCAATTCAGGTTGGCAGGCTTGGTGGCAAGTGTCTACCCCTGAGTCACCTTGCCGAACTATGCTTTGGTTTTAAATATGCCCAAAGGCCCCTGTGCCAAAGGCTTGGTTGCCAGCCCACGGCAGTCACTATTGGAAGGCGGTAGAACCGCTAAGACAGTCATTCTCAAACTGGGGGTCGCGACCCCTTTGACAAACCTCTGTCTCCAAAAATATTTACTTTACGTGTCATAACAGCAGTAAAATTACAGTTATGAAGCAGTAACGAAAGTAATCTTATGGTTGAGGGTCACCACAACATGAGGAACTGAATTAAAGGGTCTCGTTGGTTAAAGGAAGTCAGGTTGTGGGTGTGTATCCTGAACGGGACTGTCGGGACACTAGCCCCCACTCCTTCCTGGGGGCCCAGAGGGAAGCAGACTTCCTTTGGGACACACTCCGCCCTGGGCTGCACTAAGCCACCACACACAAAGGGTTGGAGCCAGGCCGCGGTGACCTGCATCCATGTGTCAAAATATGCCTTTCCAGCCTCTGCTTTCCCTGGGTGTTCCGTCACAGCGAAGTGATGGGAAGCTGTCCGCGCCCACATGGAGGTAGAGAAGGTGAAATACGGCAACTGGCCCAGCAAAGTCGGGCCAGGGGGGGTCTTGTTCAGGCAGCAGAAACCCTCCCCCCAGTCATTACCACTTGACGGTGGCTCAGCAGCCACAGCCTAGCTCAGAGTCAAGGGGTGGGCATTGTGAACTGGATGGCTGCACCGAATGCCAATCAGGGAGGGAAAGCGATGATGGGAGGTGTCTTTACAGAAGCCCCGCCCACTACAAGACCTGTGAGGTTCGGGGAGTAGGGTCCTGGAATCTGAGTCCCTTCTCCAAGGTATCACAGACAGATGAGCCGACTTGCAGCTTTGGGGGAACAGGCAAACTCTTGGGGAGGCATGTCTTGGGAACACCACATATCCAACAAGGGGCAGTGTGGATATCTCTCACAGATCAAAAGAGGGGCCAAGGCCAGACATGGCTGTTTATATTTGTAATAGCAACACTTAGGAGGCTGAGGCAGGAGGATTACTCTAAGTCTAAGACTAACTTGGTCAACATACTAAGTTCCAGGCTCGTTAAGGCTATGTAGGGAGGCCAAATCAAGACATTCATTCCCAAATAGGTAAATAAATATGTCGCGGTCCCCCTTCGGCCAGCAAGAAGGATGCAACACCGGAGCTCTTCCTGCTGCAGTTTATTCAGGACTTTATTCACAACTTCTTTCTCTTTCCTTTTCTCTCTCTCTCTCTTTCCTCTCTCTCTCTCTCTGGGCAAACCTCTCCCAGCACTTAAGTAGGCACGGGCCGCCAACCCCGGATTGCCAGGTGGGCAGTGCCCATAGGTCCACGCATATGCAAGCAGCTGAAGATCATTGCGTGATAATAGCATAAATCAGGCCTAGTTGATATTAGGAGTTGATTATCACAGAGAGCACTCGCTTTCGGGATCGCGGAGGGCAGGAGCCAGCACCATCAGGTGCGACTCCACGCAGCTCTCTATATATTGCCATCAGGTGTGACTCCACACGGCTCTCTACATAAATAAATGTGGCCAGGTGTGGCACACACCTTTATTCCAGAACCAGAACTAGGGAGGCAGAGGTGATTTGGAGGTGAGCCAGGTTGCATAGTGAGACCATGTCTCAAAAACAAAACCAGGCCAAGCAGATGAGCAAGCCCACAATGCTCTATCAGCAACAAGAGGAACATATAGATGTCATATAGGTGATCATCAGAATCCAAAGATCCCTAGAACCCAGGGATGGGCGTCTCTGAGCTCCGCAGAGCACCCTAATGGAAGGTCACCTCTTTTGTTTAAGAAAGGGACCGTCTTAAAACTCACTATATACTTTAATCCCAGTACTCGGGAGGCAGAGGCAGGCAAATCTCTGTGAGTTCAAGTCCAGCCTGGTCTACAAAAGCTAGTTCCAGGACAGGCTCCAAAACCACAGAGAAACCCTGTCTCGAAAAACCAAAAAAAAAAAAAAAAAAACTCACTATATAGAGCAGGCTGTCCTTGAACTCACAGAGATCCACCCAAGTCTCTGCCTCCCAACCAAGGACTGAGATAAAAGGTGTGTGCCAACACGCCCATCAGAAAACCACCTTTAATTCCCTCCCGGCATGCAAAGTTGAGTACCAAATGACAATCCCCTCTCCCCACATTAGGACAGAATGGGGCCATGAAGTGGAACGGGTAGGGAGAAACAGTTGGTTTATTTGAATCCAACCCTACTTCTCACAGCAGCCCCAGCCACTAGTTGCTGTATCGTTCTAGAAACCTGACTGGGGCAACGCTGGCAGGCAGGAACAGACGCGCCTAGAGAAAGGCTGGGACTGTGGGCTGCGCCACTCTGATGGAGGGTCCCTATTACACAGCCAGGAAACTCAGCAAGTTGTTTCCACACAGCACAGGGAGGAGAGGTTAGACTCTGTAGGTGCTGTCTGTAGGGGAACAGTCTCGGGCTGCAGCATCTGGGAGAAGGAAACTGGTCCATGTTTTCCGCATACGCTGCCAACATTCATACTGGGACAGGGAAGGCTTTGCCATGGGTGTGAGACCTTAGTGTCCTTTACATGGCCGGTCGTGGTCACGGAAATGACACGTTCACTCAAGAGCTCATTGGCCACTCATGCCTTCTGCTCCTCACATCTGGTGCTGGCCCCAGGAAATGGGAAGACCTTCCTTTAAACACAGAGGGAAGGGTGTCTTTGTCGCATGTCCTCATTCTGCGAGGGCAGAGGACAACTTGCAGGAGTCAGTTCTCTCCTCTCTGGTCAAACGGAGGCCATCAGGCACCTTTAGTCGCTGAGTCATCTCAGGGTCCAAGTGAAGCTCTTGCCTTGGTCATTGTGCTGTGTCCTGTCAACGTGACATGAATTGAAGTCACCTGGGGAGTGGGAGCCTCAGCTGAGAGAATGCTCTCACTGGCCTGTGTTGTGGTTTTGTTTGTTTGTTTTTTAAAGATTTATTTATTGCCGGGCGGTGGTGGTGCACGCCTTTAATCCCAGCACTCGGGAGGCAGAGGCAGGCGGATCTCTGTGAGTTCGAAGCCAGCCTGGTCTACAAGAGCTAGTTCCAGGACAGGCTCCAAAGCCACAGAGAAACCCTGTCTCGAAAAAACCAAAAAAAAAAAAAAAAAAAAAAAAGATTTATTTATTATGTATACAACATTCTGCCTCCATGTCTGCCAGATCTCATTACAGATGGTTGTGAGCCATAATGTGGTTGCTGGGAATTGAACTCACAACCTCTGGAAGAGCAGCCAGTTCTCTTAACCACTGAGCCATCTCTCCAGCCCCCTGTTTGTTTGTTTTTGATTGATGATTGATATAGGAGAGTTCAGCTCACTGTGGGTGCTATAAGAAAGTAAATCAAGCAAGCCAGGAGGCACTAGAGCCAATAAGCTGCACTCCGCCATGGTTTCTGCTTCAAACCTGCCTTTAGGACCTGACTTCCCTCAGGAATGGAGTGTTTCCTGAAAGTGTAAAATGAAATCAACTCCCCTTCCCAAAGTGCTTTCGGTCATGATCATGGTGTTGTATCACAGCAATAGGAACCCTAACTATGATTGGCACAAATATGCTTGTCTGTCATACAGTAAATGGATGGTACCCCTGTAACTGCCATTGCCCAAAGGCTCAGGGTGAACCACCCCTTGTACTATGCCTTGGGCCGGCCATTTGTTCCTTTCCCTGCTGAGGGTGTGGGGTGGTCGCCAGGATGTTCAGCCAGATCCCTAAGATGGACAGGACTTTATTTCCCATCAGAGCCTCAGAAACAAGAGATATGAACATCTCCAGCCCTTCTCAAGCTCCTGCCCTGGCCGGGAGATCCCTTCTGGTGCTGTGAGTCTCTGTCTGGTCCCTGGAAGTGGCCACACACCTCCTTCATAGATACATCTTTGGGCATCTTCATGCACAGGCTGCGATCTGGCTTCGGCTGTGTTGACTACTTTGGGAGCTGAGAGATGCGGGGGCGGGGGAGGGGGCTGGTAGTGAGGGAATGCCAGCTGTGACTGAAGGAGAATCCAGAACCTCCATGTCTAGTCATGACAGCAGTCTCTTCATGGGGAGAGAAGAGCGGGGGACCAGGTGAAGCCCTGGGCTAGGATCTCATCCTCTATCTGAGCATTCCTCCCACCTCCCACCCCCTTTGGTTCTCTCTCTGAAGAGTGGTGTGGAGCTTTAAGACTCTCCCAGTGAAGTCAAACATGGAATTCATGCAAAGGAGAAATGAATACAGCGAATAGTATAAAGTGGGGAGTGGAATCCCAGGCAGAGTCGAGTGGGTGACTCTAGAGGTCCCTATCTCTCTAGATTTCCCGACTGCACAGGTACATACCACCCTGGTGGCCTCCAAGTCAGTCCCAGGTCATGGCACCGTGGCTGACAGAAAGGAGTAAATGTCTCATTGCTGCCCGCATAGGGCTCCATTCAAAAATTCTCTTTCCTCTTCCTAGGGGATTTGCTCTGAGAATGACGTCATCTCAGGGAAATCCCCAGAAGTCAGAGCAGGCAGAAAGTGAGTTGAAGAGTTTACCGACAGGACCAGGTAGAAAGGTGTGGTCGGGGGTTAGCAGACATCATCCCCAGACTCAACCGTGCAGGGGCAGGACAGTCACAGGTCACATTTGCTGAGAATCCTAGGAACGGGAGAAGGCCACCCCGCAGGTCAGGGAACACTTGTGAAGAAGTGTGGCCACCAGGGTACAGAGAGATAGATGGTTCAGTGGGTAGAAGTGCCCACTGACGAGCCTGTGCACGTGAGTCTAATCCTCTGGAGTTGTGTGGTTGGAGAGAACCGACTCCCACAATTGTCCTCTGACTTCCACAACCAGGCTGGGGTGAGCATGCCCCATCACCACGTAAGCATACACAAAACAAATTAAGTGTGATACAAAATTTTTTTTTCCTTTTTTCTTTTTTTTTTGGTTTTTCGAGGCAGGGTTTCTCTGTAGCTTTGGTACCAGTCCCGGAACTAGCTCTTGTAGACCAGGCTGGCCTCGAACTCACTGAGATCCGCCTGCCTCTGCCTCCCGAGTGCTGGGATTAAAGGTGTGCGCCACCACCGCCCGGCCCAAAAATATTTTTTTCATGGGTTGGAGAGATGGCTCAGTGGTTAAGAGCATTGCCTGCTCTTCCAAAGGTCCTGAGTTCAATTCCCGACAACCACATGGTGGCTCACAACCATCTGTAAAGAGGTCTGGTGCCCTCTTCTGGCCTGCAGACATGTACACAGACAGAATATTGTATACATAATAAATAAATAAATATTTTTTTAATAAATATTTTTTAAAAAATATTTTTTTAAAAAAAATGCAGTCAGACAGTGGTGGTGCATGCCTTTAATCCCAGCACTCGGGAGGCAGAGGCAGGTGGATCTTTATGAGGTCGAGGCCAGCCTGGTCTACAAGAGCTAGTTCCGGGACAGGCTCGAAAACTACATAGAAACCATGTCTTAAAAAACCAAAAAAAAGAAAGAAAGGAAAAAAGATAATAAAGAAAGGGGGTTGGAGGGATGGCTCAGTGGTTAAGAGCATTGCCTGCCCTTCCAAAGGCCCTGAGTTCAATTCCCAGCAACCACATGGTGGCTCACAACCATCTGTAATGAGGTCTGGTACCCTCTTCTGATCTGCAGACATACGCACAGACAGAATATTGTATACATAATAAATAAATAAATATTAAAAAAAAAGAAAAAAGGAAAGAAAGAGAAAGAAAGATGCAGCTACTGCCAATCATTAGCCATGCAAAGAAGGGAATAAACACCGGCCCAGCCCCCCTCTTCTGGCCTTTCACTGGCACTTCCCACTGGACAAGCTTGGCCTCTTAAGTATTGGTTAGGCCAAGGTTCGAGTGACTCTTTAAAAGTGGTATGGACAGTTTAACCCAAGGCTTCTTGTCCGTCAGGGACATGATTTGTAGCTTGTGTGCTCATTTTGATGGCTCGCTGCCAGGGAGAGTTTCTTAAGATAGACTGTGGTGGCCATTTGGAGGCTTTGTTGGGGTAAATGTGGCCAGCCTCAGCTCTCAACACTTTTTTAAGACCGTTTTTGCTTTCATTAGATGCACTTTTTGTACTCCCAGGGTCTTGTGAAAGCGGCAGAACTCTAATTTCAGTAGGATACAGCCTCACCTTGAGTCCCAGGTCTATTCAGACATAGACACTTGTGGACCACCCTGGCTGATCCCAAGAGAAGATCTGCACAATGTCATTCCCTTCAGAGCTGTTTCAACCAATCCTCCTTTTTTATTATTTATTTTATGTGTAGGTGTGTGCTTGCGTGTGTACCTGGGAACCACATGCATGCAGAGCTGACCACGGCCAGAAGAGGGCATCAGATTCCATGGAACTGCAAGAGCATCCGGTGCTCTTAGAAACTGTCTCTCCAATCTCACAATTCTCTTTTTAATACCCAAAAGTCCTCGGTAGAGAAAGGGCCCCCATGCTGGGGACTGGACAGTTCGGCTCAGTGACTCAGCTTGCAGAAGTTCTTCGCACATGGCTTCTGCAGCGTCTGTGCCAAATGGGAAGCTTCAACCCTCTCATCCAGAGCCTTGTCATTTGAGTGAGGTCAGCCCTGCCCAGTGCCACCCAGAGGTGCTCTCCAGAGGACATCAGGTAGGTGTCAGTCAGTCAGAAACACTAGGGCTTTCCAGTCCCTTCTTGAATAATAAAATATTGGTTCTTGTCTTTGTTGCCACTCTGGTGTTTACCCCTGTGTAGAGCAGCAGCTAGTTCTGCTGTCTGGATAGTAAGCCCAGCTCATAAATGCTGAGAACTAAAATAAATAAGAAAAAAATGCCAACCAAAGCCCACCTAGCCTCTAGCTGTCAGGAGAACATACAATGTTCTGTTCCGAGACAGTTAACAATGGAAAAGAAGCAGTTTAGTCCTCTGGAGTCCTGGCCAAACATCCAGCTACCATGGTGTGTCTGTAGAGGTGGGGGACTGGAGGGGAAGGCCCAGCATCGCCTGCCAAGGGATGCTCAAATTGGATAAATACAACCCAACATCTTGGAGCATCAATTTTGGTCTAAGTTTTAAGGAAGAAAACATGTTTTTGTTATAAACACATTATGAAACCGACTGTAAAACTCACATGGATTTTTTTTTAAAATATAAATTGCAAATTTTCAAAGAAATTTTTAGCTAACAGCTGGCCTTTTTGGGCTACAACCTCTCCCGTCCGCCTCCAGCTTGGATGCTTGTGAGGGCGCTTTCGTGGCAAAGCTGAGGGAGCAGGCTCTGGGGAAGGGCCTTGGAGGCGGAGGAACTCAGAGGGTGACCATGGTGATGATCCCCCACCCAGGGAGGCACATAAACCCTCTTCTGGCTTCGGAGCTGATGTCTCACTCTGAGCTTTCGGGGACTTCGTAGAGCGCCCTCCAGGCAGGCGGGTTCCAGAGGAGATCCTCGGCTAGGCGTCTTCCAGTGTCTTCTCTACGAGGATCCACGTTATAAACTCCCGCTTGATTCCAGGTCTCCGCTACAGGTGCCGCAACGCAAGGAGTTAAAATCCTTTGTCTTAATTGGACAATGAGAATTATGAAACTCACTGTGCTTCTTCCTGCTTCCTTGCCAGGCAGTTTGGGACCAAACTCTCTAGTTTTATAATGCATTCAACTCTGTGCCAGAAAATGCACACCTCTCCCACCTCAGGCGGTTTGTCTCCTGCCGCCATCAGGCGGTTTGTTCCCTGTACACTAGATCTGGCTAAGGTTGTAAATGACTGGTGAGGGTGCAGGGCGGAGTGCTTTTTACTGTAAATATGCTTCAATGGATTTTTAAACAACAAGGCAAGTTTATAACAGAAATTAAGACACGAGACCAAAAGCTCTCAACCCAAACTGAGGCAGAAGTCAACCCTCAGAGAATACCTGCTTGTCACCAGGTAGTCCTGTCTGCCCTTGATGTGTAACCCACGCTGACCTTGAACTCTGATCCCTCTACCTTTAGCTCCAAAGCACTGAGATTACAGCCTGCAGGCCTGGTTTATGTGGTTTTGGGGACAGAAGCCAGGGTCATGGTTGTGAGGCCAGCAGTTCACCAACTGAGCTCCTAAATGGTAGGGGATACCCTAGGGCCTGACTTTTTTTTTCCCAAAAGGAAAACTTGTGCAAATTAAAATAGTTTTTGGAATTATAAAGAGTACTGAAGCCAGGTAGTGGTGGCATACACCTTTAATCCCAGCACTGGTAATCAAATCTCTGTGAGTTTGAACCCAGCCTGGTCTATAGGACTAGTTCCAGGACAACCAAGGCTCCACAAAGAAACCGAGTCTTGAAGTCCCCATTCCCCTACTCCCCCCCCCCGGGGGGGGTACTCCAATGAATGCTTCTGTGTATACTTTCCCGGTTGGTGCTTTGTGGGGCTGGAAAGACGGTGGGTGCGTGGATTAAGAGCAGCTCTGCTCTTTCAGTTCCCAGCGCCCACATCAGCAGCTACAATCCCCTAAACTCCAGCGACCGGGATCTGGTGCTGCCGTCTTCTGGCTTCTGCTACGGTACTCACATATACACACATGCATGCACGCAGGCCAAACACTCATATACGTAAAACAGGAGCAATACATATTTTCAAAACTCTTTAAGACCCACCTAAGCTAGGGGTGTAGCTCTGTTGGCAGAGTGTTTGCCTGATGTGAATACATGAGTCTTTGTGTTCAAGCTGCAGCACCTTCTAAACCAGATGTGGTGTGCACCCCGGGAACCTCCGCTCTTGTGAGGGAGACCAGAATTACAAGAGCTTCCTCAGTTACACACTGAGATGGAGGACAGCCTGCGATGCATAAGACCTTGTCTCAAGAGGCGGGGGAATGCTTCTAGAAGTTCATTTCTTGCTCATCTAATGTTAATATCCTCCCCCCTTCTCTCTCTCTTTCTCTCATTGATTTTTGTTTTGCTTTTCAAGACAGGGTTTCTCTGTGTAATGGTCCTGGCTCTCCTGAAACTAACTCTGTAGCCCAGACTGGGCTCAAACTCACAGAGATCCTCCTGCCTCTGCCTCTTGAGTGCTGGGATTAAAGGAGTGCGCCACCACCACCTGGCTAATATTTTCTTTTTTAAGGATTTATTTATTTTGATTTTATGTGCATGTGTGAGTGCCTGCATGTATGAAGGTGTACTAGGTACACGTCTGGTGTCCATGAAGAGGGCACTGGATGGCCTGGAACTGTAACCACGCGTGACTGTGAGCCTAGATTGTTTGCTGAAACAGCCAATGACTCTCTGACCAAGCGATTTCTCAGCCCCAGTGTTAATATTTTCAAAGGCAAATTAAGTTTGCTGTGTCTGTGAGGATCTTTGAGTCTCAAGAGACATACAGCACACCTACGCTTATGTATGCACCTATCCGTGTGTCAACATGTACACATACACACGCAGAAAGACAGACAGACGCCCAGTGCAGGCCCCCGGCAGAGCCGCTGCATTGAACATTTCCACTCTGATTTGGTAGGTACTTTTTGTAGAATTTTTCAGGGACTCCGAACGCAATATCTCTCAGTCATTCACGCGTGTCTGCTCTATGGTACTGAAAGACCTGGATAAATCCAGACACTCCCCCCCCCACCCGCAGCAGGAAAAAATAGAGCCAAAAATCTAAGCAGGGAGAGAAGAATCAGAAATCTAGGATTAGCAGGTTCAGTTTCAGGAAGTAGCTGAAGATAAAGTTAGATTGTAATCTTGAGAAACAGGGAGTTGCCCCCTTGTGATCATCACTGGTATTTTCGGAATTTTCTGTGACGTCCTCCCTGTCCCTTTCAGATTACTGGGCTGTGGCTTCCTCCTTTAAAAACCCCTTCTCCCAGTGACTCGGGGTCGAACTCCTCCCCTGTGTGGGTTATGAGTCTTGGCCCCAGTGCACTGGTACCTGTCAATAAACCTCATGTGATTGCAGCAAGGACTGTCTCTCATGAGTTATTGGGGGAGGGGTCATGTTATCCAGAGACTTGAGTGAGAGTCTCCCCACACTTAGGGGTCTTTCATTACCACTGGCTGCTAAAGTCAGAAAGAAGGGAGCCAGCCCCGCCCCCTCGCTCCCCGTGCCTCACTGCTTGCACTCTCTCCTAGTCCACTGGCCTTGCTTGCCTGAGCAGCTGAAGGGATTCCAAAACGGTCTCCCTACTAACTGTGGTGGACTCCAATCCAGCGCGCACTAAACTCTAGATGCCTTCTTTTTTTTTTATTTTTATTTTTTTATTTTTTTTTATTTTTGGTTTTTCAAGACAGGTTTCTCTGTGGTTTTGGAGCCTGTCCTGGAACTAGCTCTTGTAGACCAGGCTGGTTTCGAACTCACAGAGATCCGCCTGCCTCTGCCTCCCGAGTGCTGGGATTAAAGGCGTGCACCACCACCCACCACCGCCCGGCTAGATGCCTTCTTTTACAACAAGGGAAAAAAGTAGTTTTTACCCTGGCAACCCTTAAAACCCTCTGTGGTAAAGGCCTTCGTGAGCACCCCCGAAGCAGTCTTCATCTCGGAGGACACAGTCAGGTCTTTGAACACGGTGTTCCCTCTCCCTTACACCTTTGCCTATCCTTAGCCTACCTCTTTTTATTTCCTGATGTCAAGGTTAATGTCACCTTCTCAGGTTAGGCTTCGTGGTCGCCTTCCTTATCAACTTAACTCCTTTCTCTAACACCTGGCCCAGAAGCCTGAGATTTCATATTAAATTGTTGTATTTTCCTGTTAGATCATAAGGTAGGTCCATGAAGATAAAAGATGTATTGAGTTTTTCTTTTTTTGCCACCATGCTCCCCAGCACTGTGCAGTAATCAACAGATGACAACAGCTACCTTATCTGGGACCAGGTGTGTTGGTGTGTAAACTTTAGTGTTGTTCATAATGGCAAAGAAAATAATTCTGCATAAAGCATAATTTTCTTAATTGTATGTGTGTGTGTGTGCCTGTGATTATCTGTGCATGTGTGCCTGCGTATATGTAAGTGCCTATGTGTGTACCTGTGTGCATTGTGTATGTTTGTGCCTCTGTGTGTCTGCATGTATGTGTGTATGTGTCTGTGCGTGTATACATGTGTATGTGTGTAGACTCCCAATGTCTTACTCAACTTTATTTCTCTGGGACAGGTTCTCTCACTAAACCTGGAGTTTGCTGATTCTGTTGGATGGGCTGGCCAGCAAGTCCCTGGGATCTGTTCCACACCTCCTCCCTCTTCTCCAGGGCTGGGATTACAGGTACACCCTCCCTCGTCTAGCTTTTAAAAATGGGTTCTGGGGAAACTAAACTCAGGTTCTCATGTTTGGGTTAAAAGCACTTTTCTGATGAAACCATCTCCTGAATACCAGATAATGCATAATTGCCTACCACCAGAGGTTAAATCAAAGGAAGTTCTTCACACGCCGGACTGCCCATGCCGTCCAGTCATGGACATATCACAAGAAAAAGTAACTAATGACATAAGGAAAGACATTTCCTGTGTATTTGTAGGTGAATTTGAGACAGGGTTTCTCTGTGTAACAGTCGGACTGTTCTAGCGCTCACTCTGTAGACCAGGCTGGCCTCGAACTCACAGAGATCGCCTGTCTCTGCCTCTCGAGTGCTGGGATTAAAGATGTGTGCCACCACTGCCTGACAAGAGTATCTTATATGGGAGAGAGAAAGAGTCTAATCATATTTTCCAGTGTAGTAGGTGGATGGTGTGGGGTGTGTGTGTGTGTGTGTGTGTGTGTAGCCATATATTCAGAATTAACCAGCTGGACCGAGTTTAGATGAACCTGATTTTGTTGGCCACATGCTCTTACGTTTTCACTTAGTCCCGACTAGACATCTTCTCGCTTGGTTCTGTTTCTGCTCTGCCTCTTTTCGTTGTGTTTTATGAAAGACGCATATTTTTTTTCCTCTCTGACAATGATGCCAAATATTTCTCTAACATTTTCTTCTTGTGTCTTGTGGTAATGTGCCTTATTTTTTAGGGAGAAAAAGACCTAATCCTTCCCCTCTTTGGCAACATTTTCTCCCAGGCTCCATCCTCCCTCATTCTGTGGGTTAAGCAACACAAAGTTATCCAGCCTGGTTCCTCTTACCTGCTTGTGGTGTATACTATTCTTTCTCTAGATTAGTCATGTAGAAGAGGCTGGTGTGACTGGTTCTCCATCACTTCTGAATTCTACAGGACAGCAGTTGAACTGCATCACTAGTGTGATGTCCTTGGCATCCACCCCAGTCTTTTGCTTCTATAACTTCGTCTGCTATATAACTTTAGTTCCTTTTCCATTAGGGAAAGGAACTGGGGCTTATAGGGGACAAGGGTGGTTCCAGTTCCCTGCAAAACGTAAGCAAATAAATCAGAATGTCTTTGTGCTGGTTAGTCTTATGTCGTGTTGGTATGCAAGTTAGAATTGTCTGCAAGGAGGGAAACAGGAAAATTCTTCCATAAGGTACAGCTGTAAGGCATTTTCTTAATTAGTGATTGATGAGGGAAGGTCCAGTCCATGATAGGTGCTGTCATCTCTGGGCTGGTGGTTCTGGGTTCTATAAGAAAGCAGACTGAGCAAGTAAGGGGAAGCAAGCCAGTAAGCAACACCCCTCCATAGCCTCTGCATCAGCTCCTGCCTCCAGGATCTTTTCCTGTTTGAGTTCCTGTCCTGACTTCCTTCAATAATGAACAGCAATATGGAAGCGTAAGCCAAATCAACCCTTTTTTCCCCAGCTTTCTTGTTGGTCATGGTGCTTCATCACAGCAATAGGAACCCTGACCCTAAGGCAGGCTTCTCACACCGGAATTGGGATCCAATTTGGCTCTTTTTGGTTGACGATGAACAATGTGAGCAGCACTGAGCTCGAATACAGTAGATTCAAAACATGTCAAGGACTCTTTCATGCAGTTATGACCCCACCCAGACAACTCTAATCAGATGACCAACTCTTTACATTGAGAAGCCAACTATGTTGGGAACTGATAAAGACGAGAAACCTAGGAAGTCACGTACAGTGGGGGAAATGTCTCTTTAGAGTTCCGGTTCCTTTATAATGACAGATGAGTAAGACGGACAGAGTTGCAACCCCAAAGTCATAAGGGAACTAGATCTTGATCATCAATTATTGTCAATATCAGGCAAAGACGGATGGCAGAGCTTGGCACTCTGGGATGCCGGAAGAGGGCATCAGCTCCAACTATAGGTGGCTGGGAGCCATCATGTGGTTGCTGGGAATTGAACGCAGCCTCTTTCTCTGGAAGAGAAGCCGGTGCTCTTAACCACTGAGCCATCTCTCCAGCCCCCAATATTCTTTATAAGAAAAAGTTTTTAGAAGTGTAGGCTGTGAATGTAAGTCAGTGATAAGTACCTTCCTGGTGTATTGTGAGGTCCCTGGGTTCAAACCTCAGAACCACACAAACACAAAAATGCAAACACTAAATACTTAAAAACATAGACCCCACCACTTGACTCTCCACAGCCACGTCCTCTGACTTGGCGGTTTGAAATCCTCCTAGTGATCGCGGCCTACAGTGCATTCCTGGCCATGCATAAGGATGGTCTCCAAGCAGCACGTGCCTGGCCTTGAAAATCCTTTCTGCTTCCAAGGAGGAATAGATGCCTTCCTCGTACACAGTCCCATCTGAATATGACTTAGACGAAAAAGCTAACAACATCACAACACACTCCCTCCTCTTGCTTTCCTGGATACTATTTTTCCTTGATTCTCTTTCTACCATATTGGCCATTTTCCCCATGATCCTCCATTTGCTGCTAATGTTGGGGTGTCTGGAGGTTCAGTCCTGTACTCTGAGACCTCTTTTCTATCACAGAAGCTGGTGCCTTAAGCGATGTGGATAGAAGATGATCGCCACATTTAATGTCTGCAGCGTGGCTCTGTCCCTGAGCTCCAGGCTCAGTTATATCCATTTGCCTACTGAACGTGCTCTTTTGGATGTCTGTTAGGTTCTTGAATTAGCATGTCTGAAGCAAGGTACACTTGATTTCTTCACTTTTTCTAACTTGCCTTAGTGGTTGACCTTCCTAAAAATGGTGCCAGGTGCTCAAGAATAAAACGTTAGGTGTAGCCGGGCGGTGGTGGCGCATGCCTTTAATCCCAGCACTTGGGAGGCAGAGGCAGGTAGATCTCTGTGAGTTCGAGACCAGCCTGGTCTACAGAGCTAGTTCCAGGACAGGCTCCAAAGCCACAGAGAAACCCTGTCTCGAAAAACCGAAAAAAAAAAAAAAAAAAAAAAAAAAAAAAAAAAAAAGTTAGGTGTAGCCTTAGTGCCTCTGTTCCTCTCACATCCTGTGCCTGATCTCTCTACCTTTAAAATAGCCCCAGAATCCAATCACTTCTTACCAAGCCCCTGCTGCCTGTATGAGGCCAAGGTCTTTTCCTTGTTTTTTTTTTTCCAGTACCTCTGCAACTACTCCCTCAGGCTTCTACCCTTGCCCTCACCGAAGGTTACTTTTTCAGTCTTGCAACCCAAATGCGCACTTACCTGATCTAGTCTCACTTCCTCCAAACCTGCGTGGGGACTCATCTCAGAGTGAAACCCAAAGACCCCAAATGGCCTCCTGTGCTATAAATGTCCACCTGACACAAACTGGGGTCCATCATCCAGGAAGAAAGTCTAGGGAGGAATTCTCTAGATCAGATTGACGCATCTGTGGAGGGCTGTCTCGACTGTTAATTAGGTGAGAAGACCCACTCTGGTTGTGAGTGACACTTGAACTATACAAGGAGAGAAGGCTGAAAGCAGCACATAGACAGAAGTGTGGGTCCCTGCGTGTCTCTCTTGCTCCTGACTGTGGGTGTGAGGTCACAAGCTGCTTCAGTTGCTGCCTTGACTTCCTTCTGGTGAGAGATTGTAGCCTCGAACAGGGAGCCAAATAAAATGTCTCCTAAGTTGCTTTTGGTCAGAGTGTATTATCGAAGCAACAGACTTGAAACTGTGAGGGTAATGAGAGAAGGAGACCCCCAGAGCCTCTCGAGGCTGGCAGACAAAGCTGCCTGAGCTGCCCGCAGTCTCCAAGAGCAGGGAAAGCAGCCATGAAAAAGGGGAGTTTGGGGTCCTATAGGGCAGTTTTAGTTGGATGGGAGAGTGGCCGAGAGCATTAAAGGGAAAGAAATTGCTACAAACAAAAATTGTTGTAAGCAAAATTGTTTTATGCAGGGACTTCTGGTCATTATGCTATCAGGATGTCGTGGTCAAGCTGCCCTCCTGAGTTAGGATCCCATGACTTCTCTCCAGTTCCAGGGGATCCAGTGGCCACCTTCTGACTTCCGTGCAGAATGTTCAGTTTTCATTTCCCTGAAGGAGCTCATCCATACATGGGTCTTCTCTCTTGGTATGTTAGGTGACTCTATCTTGGGCCCACTTAACAGAATCTAGACCACTTACAAAGCCCTTAAATTTATTATTTATTTATTCTTTAAAAGAAACTGTGAGTCGGGCGGTGGTGGCACACGCCTTTAATTCCAGCACTTGGGAGGCAGAGGCAGGCGGATCTCTGTGAGTTCGAGACCAGCCTGGTCTACAAGAGCTAGTTCCAGGACAGGCTCTAAAACCACAGAGAAACCCTGTCTCGAAAAAACCAAAAAAAAGAAAAAAAAGAAACTGTGGTACAGGGGGTCCAGTCAGGGATCCACTTGCGGAGTAAGTACTCTTGTTTCTGGGTGTCCGTCCCTTTCAACATCCTGAGGCGTGAGCTCCACTGCTCCCCACTGGCCACTCCCACCTGTCTACCTTACTATTCTTAGCATCACTGAGTTGGCTCAGGTAGGTGTGCTGATTCCGCCACTGATCCGAGAAGACCCTTCACCCTGAGTCATCTCTCTTCTCTCTTCCCCCCTTCCTGGCACATACATGCCCTTCTGACTGCTCCCATCGGGGCGCTCCTCTTGAGCACAGACCCACATTCCTCAATATTTCCTTCCCATTTATCCTGCCTTTTAGAATGTTCTTATTAGCATATACTAATTACATATAATGGATTTTATTATGACATTTTCCACAATGTATTTCAACCACCCTCATTCCCATTACTCTCTCCTGTACCCCTTCCAGGCAAATCATTCCCTTCTCTTCTCAAAAAATCCTCTACTTTCATCTCTCTCTCTTTTAATAAATCCAGTGAGCTTGATTAGGGTTGTTGCCACTGCACAGATGAGCGTTTGTTTATAGGAAATGATCATCTTACCTGTTACTTTACTTTTTTACTGTAAGACTGTAGCTGCCAGGACTCTGCTCCCACAGAGACTGGGAGATAACTAAACTGTGTTGTTTCATGCCACCATATTTTGGGGTACTTTCCACCATATTTTGGGGTGCTTTCTTCTTCTCCTCGTCCTCCTCCTTGATCCTTGTTTTGTTTTGTTTCCCAAGACAGTTTCTCTGTGTAGCCCTGGCTGTCCTGGAACTCGCTGTGGAGACCAGACTGGCCTTGAACTCACAGAGATTTGCCTGTCTCTGAGTGCTGGGATTAGCCACCTGCACCACACCTAACCAATTTTGGAGTATAATTTCTTACAAAGCTGTGGTTGAGTAAGCCAGAGGTTGGGTGAGCACCTGGTCTTCCTCTCCAGTCTGCCGAAGGCTTGGGAAGAGTCTGGAAGACTGGAATGTGGAAGAGACTGGAGTTAACTTTCTACAAAGGGCAGGGTGTGTGTCTAGGAGCTGTGACAAACTGGGTAATTGTGATCTATGACAATGGCCCTTTGATTGGAAACTTGAATGCTGCATTTCCCAAAACACTAGCCTGCAGTTAGTATTAACAGGTTATTGCCGGTTTACTATCTCCTCTTTGGGTTTGTCCCCCTCCAGCAGCCTTCCCTTTTAAAATGACAGAGCAGAGACATCTCCAGAGCCACTCCTAAGATGAGCACCTAGTTAGTCATCAACACTTTGAATCCCAGCCAGCGAAGCTGGTACACATGGGGCCCAACAGGCGGCCCTTAGCATGCACACATCAATCCGTGCATCCCTACTGAGTCACAGCAGGTTCCTTTCGTCCGAAAGTGAACCTAGCCTTGAAGCGACAACTTCTTCGCTTGTTGTCAGCCTGAGACGCAGGGAGAGGCTGGGCTCTGCCAAGTCCTGTGGTCAGAACCGCTGCAGAGAGAGCTAGAACATGCTGAATGGAACACTCCCTTTTAAACAGGCCTCGTCCCTGCAGTCATGTGGTTGTTCACGACAAAGGTGAGAGGTCAGATTCTGTTCACTGAATTTCACGTTCTGTGTCCCAGGAAAGAATTTCTGCTCACATCGTGGTATGCGTTAAGCCCTGGGACTGAGAAAATGTGACTGTGTGGTGTTTTTTTTTTTCCTCACCCAAATTTCATGCTTCTCTAGTGGCTGAGTGCACACACTGCCAGACTGGACATGACTAGCTCCTTTTTTTTAAATATTAGAATACAAAATTCCTCAGCAGCCTTTTTTTTTTTTTTTTTTTTTTTTTTTTTTTTGTGAAGAGAGGGACGTGATGACATTGGACAGAGAGACAGAGCAGGTGTTATTGGTAAAACTGGAATTCTGCATGGGTGGGAATCAGACTTGAGGCCTTGGATAAAGTAGATTTGAGAGGGGCTTTCTGTGGCAGGGAGTGAGTGAGCGCACACTAGTACAGTTAATAGCAGAGCGTGAGGGCTGGAGACGCGGCCCAGTGGTTAAGTGTGCTGCTTACGGCTCTTTCTGGGGATCGGGCAGGTTCAGTCCCCAGCGCCCACAAGGCAGCTCACAGCCATCTGTAATTCCAGTTGCATAGGATCCAGTGCCCTCTTCTGGCCCCCCAGGGCACTACACTCATGTAGTTCACAGACATACGTGAAAGCACATACCCATACACATGAAATAATAACAACAAACCCTTTAAAAACAGAGTGTAATAGTCAATCTTTATTGTCAGTTAGGATGGATTCGGGATCACCTACAAGACACTTCTGGATATCTGAGAATTCTCCCTGAGAAGCTTAATTCAGCCTGAATGAAGTGGCAGTCATCCATGGGCTGGGATTACCAACTGAATAAAAATGGGAAAAGGGCTGGGCGGTGGTGGCTCAGGCCTTTAATCTCAGCACTTGGGAGACAGAGGCAGGCGGATCTCTGAGAGTTTGAGGCTAACCTTGAACTCTACAGAGTAAGTCTACAGAGTAAGTTCCAGGATAGCCAGGGCTACACAGAGAAATTCTGTCTTGAAGCACCCCCGTCAAAAAGTGTGTGTGTGGGACACTGTTGTACCTCTCTCTTCCTGACTGACGCAAAATGACCAGCAACTGCACACTCCTGTTGCCATGACTCCCAGCCACCACGGCTGTATCTCTGTCTTGGTTACATTCCTATTTCTGTGACAGAACACCCGGACCAGGGAAGCACAGAAGGAAGGGTTCACTTGAGGCTGTTCCAGAGGAATAGGAGCCCATTGCCATCATAGCGGTGGGGTGTGGCAACAGGCAGGCATGGCGGCTGGAGCTAGAAACAGAGAGCTGAGGGCTCACATCGTAAACCACAAACAGGAGGCAGAGAGAACAAGATCTCAAAGGTAGCCCCTGCGATGTTCTTCCTCCAGCAAGGCCACACCTCCTAATCCTTCCCAAACAGTGTCACTGAGGACCAAGCATTCAAATATCAGGGCCAATGAGGGCTATTCTCATCCAAACCACCACAATCCCCTCAAAGTGTAAGCAAAACCAAACCCTTCCTTCTGTTGACTTAGTCAGGATTTTGGTCACAGCAATGGGGAAAGTTACCTAATACATTTGGAACCCTAGTTCCCATGAGGTGTCTCTGCGGAGGGTGCTTTAATGGTGCTGAGGCTGCAAGGACCTGGGGCTATGGAACTCCACCAAGGACAGAATCCAGACTGTTGTGGTTTGAATCTGAACTGCCCTCCCCATATTGACTTGTGGTTGGAATACCTGTTCTACCATTTCCAGAAGGCTGTGCAGCTTTTAGGATGTCTGAACCTTGTTGGGGAAACGCAGGTTACTAAGGATGGAGGATTGTTTGTTTTTGAGACAGGGTCTCTGTGGAGAGTAAGTATACACCTGTATGAATGTGTCTGTCATTTCTTCATTTCTGGTTGCCCAGTCAGGTCAGTCCCAAAGCCATTAAAGTCTTATTATGTGTTCTTTTTTGGGGGTGGTATGTTGAGACAGGGTTCCTCTGTGTAGTCCTGGTTGTCCTGGAATTCACTCTGTAGCCCAGGCTGGCCTCAAACTCACAGAGATCCACCTGCCTCTGCCTTCCAAGTACTGGCATTAAAGGTGTGCACCAGACAGAGTGCTGAATTTAAGATGGCCTTTGAAGGTTCTGGTTCAGTCTTTGGTTCTGGCCCCGCTTCCAGTCCACCACAGTGTGGGGCTTCACACCCACCATTGCAGCCAGAGATACTCGGCTCTGCCTTTCCTACTATGGCTCCCTTTTTTTGTTTGTTTGTTTGTTTTTCGAGACAGAGTTTCTCTGTGGTTTTGGAGCCTGTCCTGGAACTAGCTCTTGTAGACCAGGCTGGTCTCGAACTCACAGAGACCCGCCTGCCTCTGCCTCCCGAGTGCTGGGATTAAAGGCGTGCGCCACCACCGCCCGGCCTATGGCTCCTTTTGAATTGAAACACTCTATGTCCTCAAGACGCAGGAAGGGAGGCTCACCAAGACTCAGGAATTTTGAAAACACCAGTTCCCTGAGATCATGAGCCCAAATAAGTCTTTCTTCTCTAAGTTGTTTCTCCTATGCCTTTTGGTCACAGTGATGCAAAAGTAATTAATTCACATAAATGTGAATCATCATTTTGGGACCCTGTCTAAAAAACAAAACAAAACAAAAACCAACAAAAAACCCTGGAGTAGTGTACTCTTTTTTTTAAACAGTATTTATTTTCCTTTATTTTATGTGTATGTGTAGCATGTGTGTAGGGGTCTTAGAGCTCAGCAGAGATCACCAGATGCCCTGAAGCTGGAGTTATAGGCAGTTGTGATAACTGTGTAGGTGCTAGGGACTGAACCTAGAACCTCCAGCCCAGAAAGTGTTCTTAATCACTGAGCCGTTTCTCCAACCGCTCTCCTCTTTTGAAACAGTGAAGGGTTGGGAAGAGGTTTTTTTACGCGGGCAGACCAAGCTGTCTTGGCAAGAATCATCGCAGGGAAACTCAAAGCACCTGTAGGTGTTTTAAACCTCACTGTAGGCCGGGCGGTGGTGGCGCACGCCTTTAATCCCAGCACTCGGGAGGCAGAGGCAGGTGGATCTCTGTGAGTTCGAGACCAGCCTGGTCTACAAGAGCTAGTTCCAGGACAGGCTCCAAAACCACAGAGAAACCCTGTCTCAAAAAACCAAAAAAAAAAAAAAAAAAAAAAAAAAAAAAAAAAAAAACCTGACTGTAAGATCTCCAGTTAAGAAAGATGTAGAGATGGCTCAGCGGTTAAGAGCATTGCCTGCTCTTCCAAAGGTCCTGAGTTCGATTCCCAGCAACCACATGGTGGCTCACAACTGTAATGAGGTCTGGTGCCCTCTTCCGGCGTACATGCAGACAGAATATTGTATACATAATACATAAATATTAAAAGAAAGAAAAGAAAGATGTAGAGGCGGGGCGGTGGTGACGCAGGCCCTTAATCCCAGTACTCGGGAGCCACATAGGGGGTAGATCTGTGAGTTCGAGGCTAGCCTGGTCTACAGAGCGAGTTCCAGGACAGCCAAAGCTGTTACACAGAAAGACAAGAAAGAAGGAAAGATGAAAAATCAGCCCTCAGCCTCCACTCCACCCCGCCCACTGTCATGACGGGGTCATCAGGCCCACTGATGACCAGAACACTGGAAAGGAGGCATCAGGAGCTAGGCATGGTGGCCCATGCCCACCATTATCAGTGTGTGGGAGGCTGAGGCCACAAGTTCAAAGTTCACCTGAACTGTACAGTAAGTTACAGGCTAGCCCTGAGATACAGAGTAAATCTCTGTCCTAACCCAAAGACAACAAACCAAAGGATAATCCACTAGAGGCCGAGGCCTAATGCAGTGATAAGATGCTGCTTATTCATAACACAACAATAAGACGCTGCTTCATGTGCAGCACAGAGGAGAAGGACGCAGAGGTGGGGAAGCAGGAGCAGAAGCGCAGTGCAGAGAGGACAAGGCCTGAGGCCGTGGTTTAGTTGGCGGAGGGCTTACTGAGCAAGCACAAGGTCCAGGGTGGCGTTTCTGCCATCACGGGAAACAGGTATGATGGTGTGTGCCTGTATCCCCAGCAGAAGTACTGCAAGTTCAAGGTTATCTGAACAAAGGCCTGCTCCTGAATAGCATTTTGAAAAGAACGCTATTAATGTTCTAGAACCCAAGTAAACTGGTTGGTCTGATGTGATGTCTGAAAGGAAATGGGTCAAGCAGTGACCCTAAACCCTCAGGAAGGGACTTGTCCTCCCATGACTGCACAATAGAATGACTCAGGGAATTTTCAAAAGCGTCCATGCCTGAGCCTAAGCCAACTCAACTAAGTTGGTAGCTGGGCAGCTCTGGGGGTGTATGAGTGCTGTCATGTTTTTTTTTTTTTTGAGAGGTCTTGGAGATTTGGGATGGGCACCTCTGGCTGACCTGGCTCTCAAATGACCTAAGCTGCTCTAGGTGGACCAGAGGCAGACCTCTTCTTCCGGAGCAAAGGCAGGTTCATGGGGATGCCTACCCATGCTGCATGCCGCAAGGATGGCCAAGCTAGCCAGTTAAGTTCATCGACAAGGTCTCAACTTCAAAAGCAAATAGTTCAAGTCACTTTCCCTACGGCTAGAAACCTTTAAGATGTTAAAAAGCAAGCCTTTATGCTCCAAAGCAGCTTTGAAGTTTAAAAATGTAAAGCAAGCAGGCTATCACCCCGTGGAAGGAAACATTTGAAATTCCCAGGGAGTTTGTCAGGATTTCAAAGGATAGTAATAATAGGTGAGCACTGACTGCCGCCTAGAGGCAGGGAGGCAGGAGGGCTCACAGGGCCACAGTTACCCCAGACCTCCAGGTCTCACTGTCTTCTGCATAGAAATAGACAGTTATAGGAGTGGAAGACCAGCTTCCCACCAGATAAGAAAATTGTCCAGAATGACTCCTCTGTAGGGCCAGATGAGACCTGCAGAGAAAAAAAAACTCAATAAAGAGACCTTTCATGTTCCCTTAGAATGGTTCACACTATTTGTTGGGTGACAGTGTTCCTGGGGAGACATGAATAAATATTTCTGCTCAGTCCAGATAGGGAACCAAGGACAGACCAAAGAACAGGTACCACCAAAGACCAGCTTGGTGAACCAGTGAGTTTTACAGGGGTTGCATAGAAGAAGGGAGGTGAGGGGTGCCATACAGAAACAGAATTGACTCAAAGACAGCTGCATCATCAGAGCTGACAGACGGCTCAGGAAAGCCGCAGTGTGCCACACAACCTATGGGAAACTCAGGAGGTTGGAGAGTGTCCTTTCCAGGAAGTTCTGTTGGTCTGAGCATCTTCCAGACAGTTTGTCTTCTCCAAGAGCCTCTCAGCAGTCCTTATAGCTTGGGGAAGGGGGGGGGGGTGCGGCTAGTGAATCCGGTCAGTTTCAGGAACTTCCTGAAGTTTATAAGTGTTTACTTCCTCAGTTTAATGAGCTTCTCAGTAGGATGGAGTATTTTCACCTCCCTGTAAACATTCTGTATCTTAGTGAGCTTCCCTCCAAAACAGAAGCTTTTAATCTCGGAGGAAACTGCTACACAATACCACATAAATAGAACTGGGTAATGTAAGAATCTTTACGGTATACTCAGAGCAGACAGTTCTGTCCTCATCCCGTGTTGGAGCCTGATGAATCCACAAACCACATACTCTCTCTCTTCTGGTTTTTTTCCATCTTGCTGTAAGATGGTTTCCAGATTCCTCACTACCTGGTGTCCAATCTGTCAGTGTGCTTCTTAAAACCTGATACCCAGAACCAAACACGGGGTATGAAATATCAGATGCTCTGATGTGCAGAGGGGGAGATGGAACTTAGACATACAAGCATCTGAGGTTTGCTTCTCTGTAATTAGAAAGGAAGCCAATTCCAGGCCGGGTCAGCCCTGGGACAGTGGCCTGGGCTGAGACAGGCTTTGAGAAGGCCTCTCTCTTTGAGAGCATAACTGTATGGATCAGAGAAGGATGGGTAAGAGTTAGCATCAATTTGGTGCACCCAGGAATAGATATGAATGCTGCTTTGCAATTGACTATTTTAGTTTTCATTAGTAAATATCTTGAAAATGTGTGTCTGCTCAGGTGTAGTCTATGGGGATGAAGAGGGGAAGGTCACAGGAGAGGGGGGAGAAGGCCACAGGAGGGGGGGAAGGTCACAGGAGAGGGGAGGGGGGGAAGGTCACAGGAGAGGGGAGAGGGGAGAGGGGGGCACCAGATGAGACAGTACTCGTTTCCTGGGCACAAACAGACCCATTGGTCTTGCTATGGTGTTGGCTGAAGAGTCAGAGGCTTTGATGACGAATCAGAAAAGATACAGAGTCACTGGCTGGTCCCTAGCCAGAAGCTGGTAGAATATTCTAGGATGCAGGCAGGGACTGAGAGCAATCGTGGGTATTGGTTTTGGTCTCCTGATCCCCTGCCTGGAACATTAGGAAGCTCGGTGTTCTGGGCGAGCAGGCCAGAGGCCAAGGTAGTTTCCAGTGTCCCCAAACTATTCACCCATGCCGCTCCTCTTGGAGCAGGATGGTTTTCTTACCTCCCTAGCTCACTTGTTTGCTCTGATACAGGTTCCCATGTTGGGCCGACCCCCGCCCATAGAAGCATTCTGTTGCTGTCTCATGACTGTCATTTTGCTGCTGTTGTGGATCACAATGTAAACGTCTGTGCTCTCATTTGGTCTTGGGCGACCTCTGTGAAAGGGTTGTTCAGTCCCCAAAGAGGCTGCAGCTCACAGGTTGAGAACCACTGCCCTAGAGGGCGTCCTGTCTACCAGGCAGTGTCAGACACCTGTAACCCCAGCACCTGGGAGATGGAGGCAGAGTGATGGAGGAGTTCAATGCAGCTACATAGCAAGTTCTGGGCTAGCCTGGGCTACATGAGACTCTGCCTTGGGTGTGTGTGTGGGGGGGAAACAAAACATAACAAAGAAGAGAATGTCTCCTCTAGAAAGAGACAAAAGGGGGATTTCTGAAGGCAGTGAGCTGGAGATAGCTCTGAAGGCAGTGAGCTGGAGATAGCTCTGACCTTCGGCGGGAAGCTGCTTGGAGAGCTGGCAGCCCCACAACAAGGACAAAAGCAAAGACTCTGCACCCTGCAGTAGGAGTCAGGCAGCAATGCAAACGGAAGGTGATGTCATCATTTGGCTTGTTCAGAATTTCTGCAGTTTGAAAGCTGAACCTGGAGACTCCCTGTGTTGTGAAAATGTGTGCGTCTTACAGTGGACCAGGCTTCAGAAGGAAGTTCAGAGGAGGGTCAGGGTCTCCAGGGGTCCCGGGGTAGGGACCATCGCCCAGGGCACCTCTGCACCCATTAGGCAACAGCTACCTGCTCTTTGCTCTTTTGCTTGTATTTGGGCTCTAACACATCACCACTTTATAATGTGAGATTTTCTGGTTTTGTGAGTGGCCCATGATGGGTCAGGCAGCATTTGATCTGCTTTCCCTCCAGGTTCACCCACCATCTTTCTGGAAACAGTCTCCTAACCTGGAGAAGCAGGGATGAGAAGGGGGGGGAGTAGGGCAGGCATGAAGTGAAGAGGGGAGTTTGGCTTTCTGTTTGCTTGTTTCTGAAATATCTGAATGTGTCTAGGCAATGAGACACTGTCTCGAACCCAAACAAAACAAAGTCTGTGGGAGGGCTGAGCCCACAAAGGTGCCTGCTTTCAAGCCCGACAACCTGGAACCCACCCTCCGGGAGAGAGGAACCCACCCACCGGGAGAGGAGAGGAACCCAGTCCTGAAGTTGCTCTCTCACTTCCACACTCACAACGTTCACATCCATGCCCACAGACACAAATATAACAATAAATATAAATCTAAGGGGCTGGAGAGATGGCTCAGTGCTTAAGAGCATTGGCTGGTTCTCCAGAGGTCCTGAATCCAATTCCCAGCAACCTCATGGCAGCTTACAACCGTCTGTAATGAGGTCTGGTGCCCTCTTCTCTCTGATGCCCTCTTCTGCCATGCAAACATACATGATAATTACATATAATACATGAATAAGTAAATCTTTAATAAATAGATAAGTGTAAAATCACACAAACATTGCAAAAAGGAAAAAAAAAATACCGGACTTCCTTCAAGGGTTGGTCACCTTTTGGAGGGGGAAATAGTGCAGCATGCCCAGCCTATTGTTTAAATCTCCCCCATCATGCTGGGACTTGAACCGGCGCCCTTTCCAAGCACTCTCCCACTGAACTAGCGTCCTAACCTATAACACGTCTTTAACCATAGGGAGCTGGCATTGGCCCACATGGATCTTCACAATCTAACAACCCCAACACACGGCCTAATTGCTGCCTAGCAAAATCCACACCGCCTCAGCAATACCAGGCTCACGTTTAAGAGAAGGAAGCCGGCTTGCAGATGGAATCCGTGAGACTGGTATCCACCCAAAGGAACAGCCGTGTTTGAGGAGGAATTTAAATGTGCTGAGCACGTGTGCCCAGCCAGAGTCACGGCTAACAAAATGTGTTTGTTCATTCATTCATGCATACGCTCGTCTAACAAATATTTATTGAGGGCACTCTGTGTCCACAGTGTCTGTTTGGCTTCCAGGTTAGAGGAGGCTCAGCCGTAGGGGCTCCAGCTCTGTAGAGGGAGGTACGGCATATTCATTACCCCTGTGAGAAGCAGGGTCGTCCTGGGCACGCTGGGGTATCTCTCATTTCATAAGCTCTCTGCAGCTTCCATGTGAGGAAATGCAGGCAGGTGACCTTGCATGCATGGCTGAGATTAGACCCCCGAGTCCAGGCTTGCTTAATGTTCCCGCTCTTTATGTCCAAATGTCTCTACCGCTCTCTCTTTTTATTTTATTTATTTATCTATTTATTTATTTTGCTTTTTCGAGACAGGGTTTCTCTGTGGTTTTGGAGCCTGTCCTGGACTAGCTCTTGTAGACCAGGCTGGTCTTAAACTCACAGAGATCCGCCTGCCTCTGCCTCCCGAGTGCTAGGATTAAAGCACCACCGCCCGGCTGCTCTCTCTTTTTAAATATTTATTTATTTATTTACTTTGTTTGTTTGTTTGTCTTCAGACAGGGTTTCTCTGTGTAGCCCTGGCTGTCCTGGAACTCACTCTGTAGACAATGATGGCCACAAACTCAGAAATCCACCTACCTCTGCCTCCTGAGTGCTGGGATTAGAGGTGTGTGCCACCACCACCTGGCTTAAAGATTTATTTTATTTTTATTTATGTATATCTGTGTGTGTGTGTACGAGTGTGGGTTTGTGTACATGTGAGTACAGTTGCCCTCAGAAACGAGAAAAGGGTGTCCGATCCTCTGGAACTGCAGTTCTAGGCAGTTAGTTGTGAATTTCCCAACATGGGTGCCGAGAGCCAAACTCTGGCCCTTTGCAACAGCAGCCAGAACTCTTAACCACTGAGCCATCCCTCCAGCCTCATCTCTATCTCTTGACTAGTTCATTGCAAGAAAGCACCGTGAAATGCTACCTTTTCCAAACGTGTCTGCAGTACCTTCTCATCCTGGTTTTGGTGCCTTTCTCCACCTTCCAACCGAGTCCAGTTTCTCTTCTCTCTTCATTCCCCAACCCGAACCCACCCCTGATCTCTGTGAACATCCCTAGTCTCCCCTCCTCTTTTCTTACACAGCCTCCCTATTTTGCAACTCTTCAAACCACCAAGCTTTTCCATTTCCCGTAGCAACTGGCTTTCTTCGAAGCAGCTTTATCGCGGTTCGCTCCATCCTCTCCTAGCGGACTCCGCAGATCTTGGTGATACCAACACTGCCAAGGTGATCTGGCTTCTAAGGAGCATGCATTTCCTCATAGCTGCCATTTTCCTCTTCCTTTAGAAATAGACTCCTCTGGTTCAGTTGTGTAACAGACTATTTCCCAGGTTCCCTTGCAGCTAGCTGCTGCCGTCTTTGTGCTTCTGGGTCACCTCCATAAAAGGAAAGTGGACACACAACCTTTACTTTCTTTCATCTGCAGAGCGGCAGGAATGTGAAAGAACATTTTACATCTAGGAGAGGAACATCAGGCTGCAGAATGCAGGACAAGATAGAAGGAGTAAAGGGGCGGGGCTGGGAATGTAGCTCAGGTGGGAGAGTGCTTGCCTTGCATTCCTGAGGCCCTGGCTTGATCTCTGGAACGTGTTAAATCAGATAGTAGTATATACCCCTATCCCAGCATTTGGGAAGAGGAATCAAGGGAATCGGGCGCTCAATAGCATCTTTGGCTGCATAGTTGGAAGCCAGCCTGGGTTACATGAGACCCTATATGAGCATATATATATATATATATATATATATATATATATAGAGAGAGAGAGAGAGAGAGAGAGAGAGAGAGAGAGAGAGAGAGAGAGGAGGGATTTCTCTGTGTAACCCTGATTGTCCTAGAACCCCATCTGTAGACCAGGCTGGCCTTGAACTCAGTGATTCACCTGCCTCTGCCTCCCAAGTGCTGGGATTAAAGGTGTGCGCCACCACTGCCAGGCTCAAAAAATAATTTTTAAGAAATGGAATACGAGGAAGAAATGGAATGTGGAATGGGGATGATGGCAGATGCTTTTAATCCCAGCACTCGGGAGTCAGAGGCAGGTAGACCTGTATGAATTCAAGGTCAGCTTGGTTCACACAGCAAGTTCTAGGCCAACCAGGGTATACAGTGAGACCCTGACTTTTAAAGAATGTAGTGGGAGCTGTGGGCCTCTTCCCACAGCCCAGCTCATGGCTACCTGGCTAGCTTTACCCGAAATAACAACACACAAACTGTATTCTTTTAAACACTGCTTGGCCCATTAGCTCTAGCCCTTACTGGCTAATTCTCATATCCTGATCAACCATCTCTAATAATCTGTGTAGCACCAGTCTTACTGGGAAAGATTCCGCATGTCTGACCTGGTGGCTTGCTTCATCGCGTCTGCCCTGGCGATGAGCTGCATGGCGTCTGTCTCTGAGAGGAGCTATCGAGTCTGAGCTCACTTCTTCTTCCTCCCAGCATTCTGTTCTGTTTACTCCACCCACCTATGTTCTAACCTATGAGGGCCAAGCAGTTTCTTTATTTTTTTAACCAATGACCTTCCTCCATCAAAAGAAAAATTAAACAAATTCCTTTCTTAAAGTAAAATGTCCCCCATAGGCTCATGGGTTTGAGCACTTGGTCCCCTGCTAGTGAGATGTTTGGGGGGTTTGAGGCCTGGCTGGTGAAGGTAGGATGCTGAAGATGAACTTTTGAAGGGATAGCTTCCCTCTACTGCTGGGCGGCATTCTAGCCCCTCTGTAAGTCCAGTCACTGCTCCAATCCACTTTAGACCATGCCTTTCCCACCATGATAGGCTGAGCCCTTTCTTTGCTGTCCATTGCTAATACACAGGCCTGATCCCCTTCTACTTCCCTGGTTGCTACTCTCTGTTGATGTCAGTGACTTTCCCTGCTCCCTCCCTTCCTCTCTCCACAGCCACTCTCTGCTGACTCCCTCCTCTACATAGTGTGCTCTCCTATGGGAAGCTGGTTTCCACTCACACCCTAGTGATTTTTTTTTTTTAAAGATTTATTTATTTATTATGTATACAACTTTCTGCCCTCATGTATACCCACACGCCAGAGGAGGGCGCCAGATCTCATTACAGATGGTTTGGAGCCACCATGTGGTTGCTGGGAATTGAACTCAGGACCTTTGGAAGAGCAGACAGTGCTCTTAACCACTGAGCCATCTCTCCAACCCACCTAGTGATTCTTTAGACTTAACTGCCTTGCTCCTGTTCCTGGAGGATACACATCACAGATACACACCACAGTCTGGCCTGAAGCGTAGGATATATCTGGGGTTAGAGAGAGGGTTCAGCAGTTAAGAGCACTGACTGCTCTTCCAGAGGGTTCAATTCCCAACACTCATACAGCAGTTCACAAATGTCTGTAACTCTAGTTCCAGGGGATCTGACACCTCCACACAGATGGACATGCAGGCAAAACATCAATGAACATTTAAAAAAAAAAGCAAAAAAAAAAAAAAGAAAGCCCCAAAACAACAACAAAACAAACAAACAAAAAAAACCACACACACACACAAAAACCCAGACACTTAACTGAATCCATTTCGACTGCTTCCTGGGGCCTGGGATTATTTAGCCCTTTTGCCTTAATTTCCTCATTTCCAAAAAGAGGTCTAAGAGTAATTATCTCATAAATTATCTCATGTGGAATTGGGGAAAGTAGGGGGATTGGGGTAGATCTGAGGGCACTGAGAGGAGTTGGGGAGGATCAAAATACATTGTATGAAATTAATACATAGAATTAATAAGAATATTATAGATTTAACAAGAGAATATAAACTAGACGTTTATATTAATCCTTTAATCCCAGTACTCAGGAGGCAGAGGCAGGCCAATCTCTGAGTTCAAGAACAGTCTGGTCTACAGAGCAAGTTTCAGGACAGCCAGGACTACACAGAGAAACCTTGTCTCAAAAAACAAAAACAAAAATCTAAAAAAGCAGAGAGAGAGAGAGAGAACACATCACACAGCATTGTTGTTAAGATAAAATGAGCGTGCAGTTCTCAGAGCAGAGGCCGGCCTGAAAAGGCCCCTCTTAAGTTTTCCTTCTTGGTTTTGGCATTTGTACCTGAGGACACAGGTCCCAGTTTCTGACCATGGCTGACCTATACGTTACCTCAGAGTTGCAGGCACCTCTGTGCCGCTTGGTGGCTAGAAAGATTCTTATTCCTCATCTCTGCCCTGCTTTAGTGTTTGGCGGTTTTGGGATAACCATGTTTCCCCATGTGCCGATGTTCTGTTCCCCAGCCTTTGCTAAGGCCCGCCACTTCTGCCTTTTGAACTGTGTCTGGCAAGGGCACCAGTGCCCTGTTCTGCTGCACTCTGTGGCTGCCCCGATGGGCTCTGGGGTTTGCTGGGGTCAGGCCCAGTATTGTTGGGCTGATCCAGTATGATTCCACATGCTTGCTACTGAATATTCTTTCAAGGAAACATCTCTTTTCTTCTGTGAAGCACGATTAATAAAAACCCAGGGTCAGAAATTGGGGTTCAGCCTGAAGATCCGAAAAGTAAAATAGCCAGCCGCTGGCTCTTACCTCGACCTCAGTCTGAAATGGCAATTCTGCCTCCAGGAATCTCAGAATGAGACTGTGTATTGAGAGCTGTCTCCTCCCATTTTGTAATCTTCTCTAGGGCTGGGATTAAATGCATGCACCACAATCATTAAAGGCCTGCACAGCCCGGTTTCTATAGCAGCTAGTGTGGCTACTGGGATTAAAGGTGTGTGTTACCATAACCTGGTCTGTAATGCCGACCAGTGGGACTGTTTACTCTCAGATCTTCAGACAGGCTTTGTTTACTAAAATACAATCGAAATGCCACTGCACTTTGTGGTCATGGTGTGAAAGCTGTATGGATTAGGAAAGTGACCTCAGACTAATCTAAATTCAAATCCAAGATGCCCAACTGCACAAATTCCAGCACTGTTCAGAGTCTCTTGAACAATTTACACGGATGTTAATTTGTGTTTGTGTATATGTGTTTTTGATGTCTATGTGTGTTGTTTGTGTGTGTGAGCTGTGTGTTATGTATTTTTGTGCTGTGTGTGCATTGTGTATTTGTGTGCTCTGTGTGTGCTGTTTGTTGTGCTATGTGTGTGTGCTGTGTGTATGTGTGTGCTCTGTGTGTGGATATTGTGTGTACTATGTGTTTGCTGTGTGTTCTGTGTGTATGTGTATGCTATCTGTGTATGTGTGTACTATATGTATGTGTGTGTGCTCTGTGTGTGCTGTGTGTGTGCTGTGTATATGTGTGTATATATGTGTGCTGTGTGTGGATGCTGTGTGTGTGAGCTAATGTGTGTACTGTGTATGCAGTATGTGTGTTGTGTGTATATGCTATGTGTGTGTGCTGTGTGCATATGTGTGCTGTATGTGTGTATGTGCTTGCATATGCTGGGTATTGAACCTTGGGTCTCTTCCAGGCAATGCTCTACAACTGGGCTACAGCACCCCAGTCCCAAATTAGGTATTGTAGAAAACAGACACAGGGAGCCAGACTTAGAGGAGGTGCTCACTAAATACTTATTTCTAAAGTTGTTTATTCTGTTTACTTTTTTTGTTTTGTTTTGTTTTATCAAGACAGGGTTTCTCTGTAGCTTTGGAGCCTTTCCTGGAATTTACTTGGTAGACAAGGCTGACCTTGAACTCACAGAGATCTGCCTGCCTCTGCTTCTAAAGTGCTGGGATTAAAGGTGTGCGCCACCACTGCCCGGTTATTATTCTATTTACTTTTACTATATTTTTTCTTTCCTATGACCTAGGGGTGGGTTGGGATGGGTGCAGCCTGAGGGTTCATTGCAGTGACACCCTTACCTGTGTGGGAAAGTTACCTTAGAATGATTGTCACTGGGTACAACGATTCAGAAGTATTAGACTTCGCAATGGATTTGTGTCGAGTTGCTCCCATAAGTGAATTGATGTAGACTTGTAATGAAGATGAACTTGCTTCCTTCCCTGGCCATGCCATGTGGTCAGTCTTGCATCCGACTCTCCATGGAGGCCCCCAGAGGCAGACTGAGTTTTTTGGTTTTCTATGTTCCCGAAAGGTAGGTCACTGGCCCTTTGTACTTCCAAAGCCTCATGGCAGGCGCAGCAGTAGCAGTTAGCTATGCCCTATGCCTCTGAAAACAAGCAAGCCTAGGTCTACAAGACATTAATCAGGTAGGCTCTTGTCTGTCCCCCAAAATAAAAACTGCACTTTCTGAATAAATAGAACCTAGCTCCCAATGCCACCATGAACAAGGTCTCTACATATTGTAGCAAACATTGCTACTAAGAAATTACTGAGGCCCGGGTGGTGGTGGTGCACGCCTTTAATCCCAGCACTCAGGAGGCAGAAGCAGGCGTACCTCTGTGAGTTTGAGGCCAGCCTGGTCTACAAGAGCTAGTTCCAGGACAGGCTCCAAAACTACAGAGAAACCCTGTCTCGAAAAACAACAATAAAAAATTACTGAGGATGGGAATCTAGTTCAGTTGTGAAGTGTACGATTAGCATAAAAAAATCCACCCTACGGTCAGCATCAAAAATACAAATGTAATGGGCAGTCTGAATTTGGGGGGCAGGCATAACCAGGAGGGCAGGAAAGGCAGTGGTGTGACAGGTTCTATTCTAGAAGAGGGGGAAACCGACACGCAGGCAGGGCCAGCGCCCATGTGTGAAACAAACCAGCTTTTTGTGAAGGGCCGGTTTTACTAAGCACAGCGGCTGGAGTCCGAGGCCTGGAGCCATCCAGGGCAAGATTTCGTTCCTCTCCTTTTCCTGCTTTAGAGATCGTGCCTGGCAGAGGCCTCTACATCCCGCCGTCCTCAGAGAATGGAACTCCGCACGCGGCCGCATTCATTTGTTCTTTGAAGGGCCTTCAGAGGCGTGGAGCACTGAGCGGGGAGAAGACTCAGAAGTATATTCCGGGAAGAGCCTAAAGTGTAACCTAATCTGGGCCAAATGTAGCCTACAGGATCCTGAAAATGAGACACGTGGGCCCCTCCAGCCTCTAATTACATGGCAAGGATGACGCAGGTTGCTGGTCTGGGTTGAGAGCACGCAAAGCCTGCCGCCTCTTTGCTTATGGGAGGCGGGGAGACAAGAACGCAGCCCCTCTGGAGACAAGGGAACGGGGCAGAGGAGGCACATTTGCCATCCCTGTCAGTGTGAACACGTATGTCTCTACCTACCTACTGGGGCTTGTCGTTATTGTTGTGTTGTTAGAAGATTTTAAGCCCTCTAAATGGCCTGTGTTTTGTAAGATGAAACCCAAACGAAGCTTCACATCGCTAGACTTTAGGGAGATTGCAAATGAAAAGCATATTGGGAATGGGCTGTGCTCTGATCCTGTAGTCTCTGCAACAGACAGGCGATGGAAGAAAGATCACTTGGGCTGGAAGTTCAAGGCCAGTCTAGCTGACTACTTGTCTCAAAATTGAGGCAGGCTCTGTGTCACATGCCTGTAATCCCAGCACTAGGGAGGTCGAGGCAGAAGATTCAGGGGTTCAGGGTTGCATAAAACAGTGTCCCAAGAAAGGAGGGGGACCGAGAGCTTAGCTCAATAAGAAGTTTGCTGCGTGTGTACAAGGAGTTTGGATCCCCAACACCCTTGTGCAATCCAGACATTGAGGCCTGTAATCCCAGGAATTGGAGATAAGGGATCCCTGGGGCCTTTTGCCCAGTCATTCTAGCCAAATCACTCACAGAGAAACAAGGTGGAGCTGAGGAGGCAGCTCAGCAGGTAAAAGTGCCTGCTGCATGGCTGATAAGGCCAGTTCCATCCCTGGAAACCAAATAGTGGAAGGGGAGAACCAGCTCCCTCACACTGACTCTGGCCTGAGCACACCACAGCCCCCCTTAAGATACCATTCAATCGGGCTGGAGAGATGGCTCTGTGGTTAAGAGCACTGGCTGCTCTTCCAAAGGTCCTGAGTTCAATTCCCAACAACCACATGGTGGCTTACAACCATCTGTAATGAGATCGGGTGCCTTCTTCTGGCCTGCAGACATACAATCAGGCAGAACACTGTACACATAATAAATAAATAATATTAAAAGGGATATCATATCATTGAATCTACTGTCTAGAATGACTAACATTGAAACCTTCATTAAGGAAACTTCTCTTTGCAACAACAGATAGAGACCACTATAGAAAACCACACAAGCCCAGTCCCAACGGAGGTGTCTACAAAACAACTTCCACCATTGTGGAAGGTGGGGGGTGGCGGTGGAAAGATTGTAAGAGCCAGAGGAACAGAGAGTTTGCGGTGAGATTTTTGTCTCCTAAGAATTTCAGAAGCTATACACAGAGAGTCTCACCAGTATGACTGCATAAACTTGAGCTAAGCCAGGATGGCACCGATAGACACGCTAAAGTAAACAGGTGTATGTGGGGGAAAGCCCACAAGGTCTTGACCCTACTCAAAGAAACACAGGCACCTAAGGAATGCTGTGAGCAGAAGAAATAGTTTTCCACAGAAAGAAACACACCAATTAGTTATCCCATACCAGATGGCCAGCCCTGAAAACTTGTACGGGCTGGTTTGATGTCAACTTGACACATGTAGAGTCTCTCGAGAGGAGGGAGCCTCAGTTAAGAAAATGCCTCCGTAAGGTTAGATTGTAGGCAAACCTCTAGGGCATTTTCTTAATTATTGCTTGATGGAGGAGGGCCCAGCCCATGGTGGGTAGGGCTATCCCTGTGCTGATGGTCCTGGGTTCTATAAGAAAGCAAGTCACGGAGAGCAAGCCAGTGAGCAGCACCCTTCCATGGCCTCTGCATCAGCTCCTGTCCCCAGGTTCCTACCCTGTTTGAGTTCCTGTCCTGACTTCCTCCAGTGATGAACTGAGATGTGGAAGTGTGAGCCAGATAAACCCTCTCTTCCCAACTTGTTTTTTGGTCAAGGTGCTTCACTGCAGCAACAGAAGCCCTAACAAGACACCATGCATACAAGTAATATTATATAGCCCGAGTGGATTGTATTTTAAAATATATATGTATATACATTATGTGTTCAGTAACAATGAAAAAGAGACTATTGCTATCAAGGATGTGGACTGGGAGAGCAAAGCAGAGTGTGGGAAATGTAAACCTTCTATCAAAGGGTTAAATAAATAAGACAAAACTCCATTAAAAAAATGTAAAGAAGCCACTTGGCAGAGATTCAAACTCGTCCAGGGTTAGCACTTCTTGAACTCAAAATAAATGCTCAAGTTTCCTTTCTCCCTGGAAACGGCACCAATCTGTGCTAGCCGGTCCTGTAAGAATATGAAGAAGCTGAACTCTGACCGCTCAAGGGCGAAGCACAGGACCCCTTTGCACTGAAATGAAAAACCACTAGCACCCCTGAGGATGTGTGTGCTGGATAGTTTTATACCAACATGACACAGACTAGAGTCATCTGAGAGGAGGGAGCCTCAATTGAGAAAATGCCTCTGTAAAATCAGACTGTGGGCAAGCCTGTAGGACGTTTTCTTAATTAGTGATTGATGTTGGAATACCCAGCCCACTGTGGGTGGGTTGTGCCATCCCTGGGCTGGTGGTCCTGGGTTCTATAAGAAAGCAGGTTGAGCAAAGTCATGGAGAACAAGTCAGTGAGCAGCACCCCTCCTACCCCTCCATGGCCTCTGTGTCGGCTCCTGCCTCCAGGCACCTGCCCTGCTTGAGTGCTTGTCTTGACTTCCTTCAGTGATGTGAAAAAGTAAGCCAAATAAATCCTCCCTCCTCAAGTTGCTTTGGTCAAGGTGTATCATCTCGGCAATAGCAACCCTGACTACCTCTGTTTGCTTGCTTGATTTACCGTAGCTCCACACCCTTCTGCAGAAGGAAAGCTTCTCACCTTGCTGAGTGTGTAGTCACCTTCCCAAGACCTCAGTTACTTTGGAAACAATTTGGCGGATATATATATATATATATACATATATATATATATATATATGAATATCCCTTAACATAGGATTCAGCAATCCTACTCCTACTGAGTAAAGAGTTCACCAACTCTAAATAAAACCAGGAATGGCGTTAAATCCAAATCATGAAGTGCTACTCAAATACAAATGAGCAGGGCTACTGATACTGGCAAAGCCATGGGAGGTTAACCATATATGTGAAAGTCAGGGCTGCATGCTTAGCCAGGTGTGGTGGCACGGGTCTATAATTTCAGAAACTGGGGCCCTGGTCAAAGGAGGGGAGTTCAAGCCCAACCTGGGATACATAGGAAATCTCTCAAAAACAAAGCCAAACAACCAAAGAGCTTGTTCTATGATCCTATGCATGTGCTGCGTTTTAGAAACCGCAGGGACAGAAAGCAGGGCCTTAGCGGTCCGTGACTGGGGATTTTGTTTGGTTTTTGTGGGAATCAAACTCTGGGCTTCACACACACTGGGATTTGCGCCACTGTTGAGCTGTATCCCCAGCCTGAATGAATATGTTTCACAAGGAAGCATGAAGAATCTGGGGACTGCTGAGGCTGGGTGTGATGAAGGTAGTGTCTGTTACACAACGGTATACTCTTGTCAAACTCAATGAAAGAGCTTTACTTAAAAAGATGATTACTTAAAAATCCCAGCACTCAAGAGGTAGAACTCTGTGAGTTTGAGACCAGTCTGGTCTAGAGAGCTAGTTCCAGGACAATCAGGGTTACATAGAGAAACCCTGTCTGGGGGAGGCAGGGAGAGAAATGTTGTTCTCTATACATGAAACATCATAAATCAACTTTAAAAGTACATTTTATGCTTATTTTCATTGTGTGTGTGTATGTGAATGTGAGCTATGTATACATGGTACTTGTGGAGGCTAGCCAAGTAGATGGATCTCCTGGGACTGGAGTTACAGGCAATTGTGAGTTGCCAGACATGGGTGCTGGGAATTAAATTCTGGCCCTATGGAAGAGCAGGAAACATTCTTATCCACTAGGCCATCTCTCCAACCTTGTAAAAAAAATTAAAAAAAATTTTAAGGGCATTGGCATGGTGGTGCAGGCCTGTAAACTCAGCACTAGGGAGGTGGAGGCAGGGGAATCAAGAGAATCAAGAGTTTAAGGTAATAGTTACCTAGTAAATTTGAGACTGGCCTGGAATTTATAAGACCTGTCTCAAAAAACATGTAAAAGATATATTTTCACTTAACACATTTCTTGTGTTTTTGTTGAAAACAAATTCCTTTTTATATACCTTGAATAAAGTTACATCACTTTGTTTAAAGCTTTATTTTTAGTTGTATTTGTGAGTGTGTGTGCGCACGCTTGAGTCTATGCACATGGGTTCAGGTGCTCATGCAAGCTGGCAGAGACATCCCAGAACTGCAGTTACAGGTGGTTGTGACTGCCCGACGTGGGTGCTGGGAGCCAAACCCTGGTCCTCTGAAGAACAAGTGCTCTCAACTGCTGACTCATCTCTCTGGTCTTATGTTACATCATTTTTAATATTTTTAGCTACAGTTGTCAACAGAACACAAAATTATATGAAAATCTTAATTTTAATGAGGGCTGGAGAGGTGGCTCAGCAATTAAGAGCACTGGCTGCTCTTCCACAGGATCCAGGTTTAACTCCCAGCACCCACATGGCAGCTCACAACTATTTGTGACTCCAGTTCCAGGGAATCTGACACCCTCAATACAGACATATGTGCAGGCAAAACACCAATACACATAAAATAAAAATAAAATAAATTAATTAATAAAAAATCAAATACTGAATATATTTCTAAAGTGAAAACAATAACTTTCCTGGAAGAAATATATAATAATTCCAGAATTACATGTGCTCTATATGACATGTCAAAATCGCTGAACCATTGAACAGAATTCATAACTTCTCTTTGATACTTTGCCAGCTTCCAATCACATAAAAACCATTGCTTTACACGTAACTAAAATTTTTTTTTTTTTTTTTTTGTTTTTTTGGGTTTTGGTTTTTCGAGACAGGGTTTTTCTGTGGCTTTGGAGCCTGTCCTGGAACTAGCTCTTGTAGACCAGGCTGGTCTCGAACTCACAGTGATTCACCTGCCTCTGCCTCCCAAGTGCTGGGATTAAAGGCCGGCAAAAATTTTTTGTCATCACGAAAATACAATTATCAAAATAAAAGGATACATTGTATTTGATTTAGGAATAAGTTAGAATTTGTGCAGCACCTCAATGGCTTTAGTGCCTGGCTGCCACACCATACAGAAATATGGGCCTACAGTGGTGCACACCTTTAATCCCAGCACTGGGGAGGCAGAGGTAGGTGGATCTCTGTGTGTTCAAAACCAACCTGGCCTACAGAATGAGTTCCAGGACAGTCAGGGCTATACTGGGAAACCCTGTCTTAAAACAACAACAAAGCCGGGCGGTGGTGGCGCACGCCTTTAATCCCAGCACTTGGGAGGCAGAGGCAGGCGGATCTCTGTGAGTTCGAGACCAACCTGGTCTACAAGAGATAGTTCCAGGACAGGCTCCAAAGCCACAGAGAAACCCTGTCTCGAAAAAAAAAAAAAAAAAAAAAAAAAAAAAAAAAAAAAAAAAAAAAAAAAAAACAACAAAACCCCAAAACAACCTCCCACCAAACAAAAACAAAAAACAAAACTGGCTTAGACAGAAATTTTTCTGTTCACGGGTTATAGTCCACCATGAGGACAGCCAGGGCAGGAACTCAAGGCAGGTAGGTGCCTGGAGCAGAGATCGTGAAATCTTTTTGCTTGCCTTCCTCCTCTGGCTTGTTTAGTTACCTGTCTTATATAGCCCAGACTCATCTGTCTAGAAATGATGACATTGCCCACTGTAGACTGGTTTCTAGGAATGACATAGGCTGGATTCCCCAATATCAATTAGCAATTGAGAAAATGCCTCAAAGAAATGATCACAGGCCAATTTGATCTGAGCAATTTTTCAGTTGAGCTTCCCGTGTCTCGTATAACCTTTGGTTTTTGTCAAGCTGACAGCTGAAGTTAACTATGACTTTCTTGTCAACTTTGACACATGTCCTTCTTAAGTTTCCTGTTGCTTTAGCAGGGCGGTGGTGGCGCACGCCTTTAATCCCAGCACTTGGGAGGCAGAGGCAGGCGGATCTCTGTGAGTTCGAGACCAGCCTGGTCTACAAGAGCTAGTTCCAGGACAGGCTCCAAAACCACAGAGAAACCCTGTCTCGAAAAACCAAAAAAAAAAAAAAAAAAAAAAAAAAAAAAAAAAAAAAAAAAAAAAAAGTTTCCTGTTGCTTTGACAAACACCATAAACAAAAGCTAATCGGACAGGAAAGCATTTCTTTGGCTTGTAGGTTACAGTCCATCTTCCAAGGACACCAGGCAGGAGCCTGGAAGTAAGCACTGGAGCAGAGACCTTGGGAGGATGATGCTGATTGGCTTGTTCTTCATGACTTGCTCAGCCTGATTTCTGTGTAACTCAGGACCACCTGCCCATGGGTGGCAACACCCTCCACACCAGATCATTAATCAAGAAATTGCCATGCAGACATGCCCACAGTCCAATCAGATGGAGGCAATTTCTCAATTCAGATTCCATCTTCCCAGAGGACCCCAGTTTGTACCAAGTTGACCAAAACTGACCAGCATAGCACATGTCACTTTAAACCATAACCTTTTCTCTCTTGTTTGTCCTCAGGACCTCATGTTAATATCATAATATAACATATAATACAACTTTAAAAGATCCTATATATATATATATATATATATATATATTAAATTCCAATGCTTTTAAAGTTCATTCTCTCTTTAAAATATCCAGTCTCTTAGCTGTGGGCTAAAGTATTTTTTTTTAAAATGACTTACACACTTCTTATTTAGAAAATGAAGAACAGAGTATAGTTAGAGTCCTGTCAGTGCAAACCCAGGATCCAGTGGAGTGAATCAAATCCTACAGCGCAGCGTCCAGCACCTTGCACTCACAATCTTCTGGCCTTCAAAGGACTTGGGAGCCGCAGTACTCCAGCTCTGTCATCGGCCACACACAGCCCTCTCATAGGCTCAGTTACCTCCATTCTGCACATGTCACTGTCCTCGGTGGTCATCTCAGAGTCTGGCATCTCCACTATCCTGGGGTCGCCACTGTAACTAAGGCTGTATCTTCACCAGTGGCCTCTCCTGACTCCTCACAATGCCGAGACTCATTCACTCTCCATGATTCTTTTATGTTTTCAAAACCAGGATGTGGGAGGCTCACACAATACAAAGTTCAGCTTCCCCATCCCCAGTGGGGATGTGGTCCTGGTGTGCCACCGGGTCCCAGTGTTTCCACAAGTGCTGGGGATCCAAACCGGGTTCCCGTGCTCATGGCAGTGGGTGCCTTTACCAACAGAGCCATCTCCTCTACCTCCAGCTTTTTATGAAAAGATTCGTTTTTATTATTTTTGTTTATGGATATATGCGTGTATCTGTATGCAGGCATACGTGCTTTAGGGGACAGCAGAGGCCAGAAGAAGGCATTGGATGCCCTGGAGCTACAGTTATCCATCACCGTATGATGCCTAATGGGATGTTGGGAATTGAATCTGGACCAGTCATCACTCTAGCTTCCCATCGTCTTTGAGACAGGCTCCTGCTGTGAGCCAGTGATACTAGTTTGTAACTTGTTATGCATTCCAGGCTGACTTTGAACTCTCAGTCCTTCTGACTGAGACCCACTAAATGGGGGTGATATTTAGTACTGTCTTTTTTTTAAAAGAAGTTTTCTCTCGTGATGATATTTTGTTTGTGCTTTAATAAATAAAGCTTGCCTGAAGATCAGAGTGTGGAGCTAGCCACACTAGTTAGTCATAGAGGCCAGGCAGTGGTGGCACACACCTTTAATCCCAGCACTTGGGAGACAGAGGCAGGCGGACCTCTATGTTTAAGGCCACCCTGGGCTACAGGAGATACAGGAGATTGAATCAGTGTAAAAGAAAAACAGAGAAACAGTGGTGACTCACACCTTTAATCCAGCACTAGGGAGGTGGAGACGGGAAGTGATACAGCTGGGCAGAGATGAAAATAAGGCAGGAGGAGACAGGAGCTCAGGATTCATTCTGAGGTTTCCTAGAGACAGGATACCCCTTCTGGTTTGAGGATTTCAGAGAGAGGTAAGAACTAGTGGCTGGCTGCCTTGCTTCTCTGATCTTTCAGTGTTCACCCCCTCATATCTGATTCCAGGCTTTTATCTTTTATTATTAAGACTAATTAGAAATTGTGCTACATTCTCTCTCTCTCTCTCTCTCTCTCTCTCTCTCTCTCTCTCTCTCTCTCTCTCTCTCTCTCCTTCATGTAGTCTAGGCTGGCTTCAAACTCTCTAAATTGCCAAGTATGACCTTGAACTATTGAGCCTCCACCTCCCAGGTGCTGAGATTACAAGTGTGAGCCACCGTAGTTGGCCTTGCTACTGCCTTTTTCTTCAGTCTCTTCCTAGCTACCCAGTATCATTTCAATGCTTTCACATCTCTGAAGTTAAAAACTCCAGTCTTTTTTTTTTTTTTTTTTGATTTTCGAGACAGGGTTTCTCCTAAGCTTTTGGTTCCTGTCCTGGAACTAGCTCTTGTGGACCAGGCTGGCCTTGAACTCACAGAGATCCTCCTGCCTCTGCCTCCCGAGTGCTGAAAAACCCCAGTCTTAATCCCAGCATTTGGGAGGCAGAGACAGGCAGATATCTGTGAGTTCGAGGCCAGACTGGTCTACAGAGTGAGTTCCAGGATAGGCTCCAAAGTTACAGAAAAACCCTGTCTTGAAAACAAAACAAAAACCAAACCAAACAGCCGGGCAGTGGTGGCGCACGCCTTTAATCCCAGCACTCGGGAGGCAGAGGCAGGCAGATCTCTGGGAGTTCGAGGCCAGCCTGGTCTACAAGAGCTAGTTCCAGGACAGGCTCCAAAGCTACAGAGAAACCCTGTCTTGAAAAACCAAAAAAAAAAAAAACCAAACCAAACAAAAACCCAGTCTGACCTTGGCCAGATTCCTTCTTCCTCTTCATCACACTGAAAGCATCCTGAAAATTGCCTATGCTGTCTGTCTCTACTCTCTCATTCTTCTTTCCATCCTTCACGGTCTGTCATTGCCCCCAGACTCTAAGCCCTCTCTCTAAAGTAACGAATGCTCTCCCCACTGCCACATCTCCTGGCTGCTCTTCCAGCAATTCAGATGCACCTTCCATTGGAGCTATATCAAAAGGGCTCCCAGCACTCACCTTCTCCTCATCACTCCCATTTGTAATCTCTCCCTTGTATTGGCTAAACCTAATAACCCGATTCAGATAAATAGAGTAAGACAAATGGGGCACAGCTCTGTTGAGAGCAGGTGATATTGGACTTTGTGCTGGGTCTAGAAATGCCCCCAGCAGGCTCAGGTATTTGCACATCTGGTCTCCAGTAGGTGGTACTGTGTGGGGATGTTTAGGAGGTGCGACCCTGCTGCAGGGAAGATGTCACTGGGTACAGGTTTTGAGACAATATGGCCTCACTCATGTCCAGTTTGCTCTCTCTGCTCTCTGCTTGCTTTGGAGGATGTGAGCTTTCAGCTTCCTGCTCCTGCCTCCATTTCTGTCTCTTGCTGCGGTGACGCCCCACTGTGATGGACTCTTACCTCTCTGGAATCTAAGCCCAAATAAACACTGGTCCTTAAGTAGCCTGTGGCCATGGTGGTTATCACAGCACAGCACTAATACAGGCTCCCAGGCTGCCCTGCTCTCTACAGTCCTCCTGAGACTACGTGCAACCCACTTGCTTGCTTTCTCTCATTCTCCTTGCACTTTGCCTCGAGGGGGCCAACGCCACACTGTGAATTGTACTCTGAGAAACCCACATGAGAAGGAGCTAACTGCAGTCTGTCACCCCTAGATAAACCCGACGTTCCAGCTGTTTGGAAAAGGGTCACTTCCCAGGCCGGCCTCCAGGTGACACCACAGCTAGGGCTGATAGTTGGCTGCTGCCTTGGAAGGGACTTTGTAAGAGAGGACCTGGCTAAGAATACAGGTTCCTCATCCACAGAATCAGGTGTAGAGTAATGAAGTTTGGTCCTTGTCTGTTCCCGCCACAGACCTCCTAAACCACTTAGAGTCTCTTGAGTAATACACCCCCACCCCCTGCCTCCCAGTCTCTCCTTTCCTCTCTCTTCTCTCCCTCTTCCTGCATCTCCATCTTCTTCCCTTCTCCCGTTCCTCTCTCTCCATCTTCTTCCCCTCTTTCTCTCTCTTTCCTTTCTTCTTTTCCCCTCTCCCCATTTCTCCATTTTCTTCCCCCTCCCCTGTCTCCCTCTTTCCTCTCCTCTCTCTGCCTCCCCTCTGGCCCCTTCTCACTTCTTCCCCACCTCTCTCCCTCCTTAACTTCTTTCCCTTCCCCTATGTCTTGTCTGGTGCTGTAGATCTTGAGCTGGTTAGGTAAGCCATCAATGTAAACAACAGATTTCAACTCGATAAAATCTACTATCACCCGGGAGATGAGCCTCTGGGCATAGCTGTGGGGAACTATGTTAATTGAGATGAAAAGGCCTTCCCACTGTGGGCAGCAGCATTCCCTGCCCAGGTTCTAGACCATATAAATGGAGAAAGGGAGCAGGGCACATGCGTGCATTCATCTCTTGATCTCTGCTCCTTGACTGCAATGTGAGCTCCTGCCTCTGTGACTTCCCCCACGGAGATGGAGTGTAACCTTGACTGTGAGCTGCAATGAGCCACCCACCCCACCCCCGCCCTCCCAAAGTTACCCTGTCAGAGTCTTCTATCACAGCAGCAAAAGACACTAACTGAGATGATGCTCTACCACAGAACTACACCCTTGGCTTCTGAGTAATCGTGTCTTGTTCCTTAGAAGGAGCCCTCTTTTTAAGAACTTGTTTTCCACGTTTTTTTTTGTTTTGTTTTTTTGTTTTATTTCACGCGTGTGCATGCACACACGCCACACACGGTGTGAGTATAGAGGAGAGCTCGCAGGCGATGACTGTTTTCCTTTCACCACGCATATCCTGGGTATTGGTCTCAAGCTGTCGGGCTTGGCTGCAAGAGCCTGAATCTACCAGGCCAGCATAATAGCCCATTATGAGCACCTTCCCCACTTTCATCTCTTTTTAAAAAATTATCTTTAATTTTATGTGCATTGTGTCTGTGTGAGGGTGTTAAATGACAGTTGTGAGCTGCCATGTGGGTGCTGGCAATTGAAACCAGGTCCTCAGGAAGAGCAGCCAGTGCTCTTAACCACTGAGCCATCTCTCTAGAGCCCTCCCCCTTTTCAGTCACACCTGAGTTTATTCGCCTAAACTAACTCCTCTCTACATGGGGCTAGTCCCCAGGACAAAAGACAGCAACTTCTCTTAGCCCTGAATGTTGACATCCTGTAAAGGGCTGGAAACTAAATTCTAAAAAGAAAATCTTGCAATACTGATTTGGTGCATTTCTGAATTGGCAAATGCATCCATATTTGCACCTACAAGTGGGGGGCATACCCTAACTCCATAGAGATAGAGTTTTCTATAGTCTGGACTGTTCTAGACCCCACCCTGTGGGCTGTCTGTCCTGTGTAATAATTTGGTAGGTGGGACAAAGCTCTTAGAAATCTGTGAACTAGTTAGTAAATTCAGACCCAGGAAAACTAGACTTGCAATTGGCATCTGAAGTGGGGTGAGGGGGAAATCTCTGTGGCACTGAGCCTCTAGATTATGAGATTGGCCCCGATCTAGGTAAATTAGGGTCAGACCTGAAGTTTGGAGCACCTGCCTGTTGTTAGAGATGTGGCTTCTGTAGGGAAGCCTTGTATGGTTAGTGTTCGCAGCACTCTGTACAAGTCTTCAGAGACAGGGGTCTTATTAGAAAATTTGGTGACAAATGTGTTTTGTTTTAAGATATTAAGTTTTATATATATATATATATTTATATATATATATATATATATATATATATATATATATATATATATTTGCTTGTTTGTTTGTTTGGAGATGGGGGTTCTCTCTAACATGGCCCTAGCTGTCCTGGAGCTCAATATGTAGACCGGGCTAGCCTCGAACTCACAGAGCTCAGCCTGCCTCTGCTTTCCAGTGTTGCCTTTCTTTCTAGAAGTACTTTCCACCGTCAGCTATGCCTCCTTTCCCGCCTAATTCCCTATGCCACCCTCCTTCCCCTTTGTAGCCCTTTCTTATTTTGCTGTTTCTTAAGGTTCTCTTTGCTTTGACTCTAAATTTTCTTTCCGGTCTCACCCATTCAATGTCACTCAGAAGACCCTACGTTTATTATCTGGTTCTTTCGCTCATAAGATCCACATGTTGAACTGTCTCCCTGAGGCTGCCCCCTGGGTCCTGGTCTCACAGGGCACTCAGACCCAGCATGGCCAAACCTGAACTTGTACTTCCCTCACACCGCCGTCCTCCCACACTGTCCTCTCCACCAACCACGATCACTTCACTTCGTTTGTTCAAGATAGAAAGCTCTAGGGAGTTGCTTTTTGTTTATTCAACAGTGCTTACCGCGGGGTGTGGTGGTGCATGCCTGCATTCCTAGTGTATGGGGGGTACAGGCAGTAGGAGCACCACACAGTAGCCTGGTGTACACAGTGAGACCTTATATTACACATACACACACATAGAGAGAGACAGAGAGATTCATCACGCTGTAAGGTGCCATGTAGTAGTGGTCTAGGGTCAAGGAAAGTGACATTCCCGTGGGGAGGGAGACAATGAGCTATATAACCCGTCAGGGACTCTGGATCCGTCCATCCATCTCCCAAGAAGGGCTGTCGAGGAAGGCTGAGCAGGCGATGGGATGGGATGCAGCATTCATTATAGCATCAGGCAGATGGTGAGAAGAGGCCTCTTTAAAACCAAGAAACTGTAAAAAGGCCAGGAACTGTGCCGTAAGACTCTTTGAGCGCAAAAGGAACAGTCTGGTTAGAGGCCTTAACCAGGACCCTAACGGGATTTGAGAACCGGGCGAGATGCTCTGAGTGACTGGAACAGAGAGAAACGGGCAACTTACCAGAGAGAAAACTGGTGCCTCCAGCCCATGTACAGCCTTAATGATGGCGAGGAGCCGGGGGGGGGGGGGGGGGGGTTACTTCGAGTACTACCGGGACCTGTGGGAGGGTAGGCTCAGAGGAGTCACATGGTTACTCTGGTTACTATGTTTAGCACAGGCTGGAGCGAGCTCGTCCCTGTTCTGTTTTTATCTCTCAGCCCTCAGTCTATTTTTCTCACCTGTTTGTTTCACCTCTTAAATATGCAGCGAGCCATCTGCTTCTCCCAGTTTCTGCTGTCACTTCTCAAGTCAAACCAGCCACCTCCCTCGCCCTTTTATTCATTCAGGGAACACTTAGGGACCAGCGACCATGTCCCTGGCTCGGGAGCTTTGGGCACAGAGGTGACAAAACAGACTTTGTACACCTGTGTTCTCCCTTGAATTTATTTATTAATTATTATCTTCTTTAGATACCTGGGTCTCACTATGTAGCCCTAGAGGTCTTGGAGAGTTTACCGTGTAGACCAGGCTGGCCTCAAACTCATAAGAATTTGCCAGATGCTGGGATTAAGGAATGCACCACCACACCCAGCTTGACTTAGTTTTAATTCTTTTTTTTTTTTAAATATTTATTTATTGTGTATGCAGTATCCATTCAGCCTGCATGTATGCCTGCAGGCCAGAAAAGGTGCCAGATCTCATTACAGATGGTTGTGAGCCACCATGTGGTTGCTGGGAATTGAACTCAGGACCTCTGGAAAAGCAGCCAGTGCTCTTAACCACTGAGTAATCTCTCCAGCCCCCTTAGTTTTAATTCTTAATTTTTTTTTTTTTTTTTTTGGTTTTTCAAGACAGGGTTTTTCTGTGGTTTTGGAGCCTGTCCTGGAACTAGCTCTTGTAGACCAGGCTGGTCTCGAACTCACAGAGATCCGCCTGCCTCTGCCTCCCAAGTGCTGGGATTAAAGGCGTGTGCCACCACCGCCCCTTAATTTTTTTTTTTGTTTGTTTTTTTGTTTTTTGAGACAGGATTTCTCTGTGTAGTCTTGGCTGCCCTGGAGCTCACTCTGTAGACCAGGCTGTCCTCAGACTCTGAGATCCACCTGCCTCTGCCTCTCAAGTGCTGGAATTAAAGGCGTGCGCCACCACTGCCTAGCCCTTAAATTTATTATTTTTAAGAGCTTGCCATCTCTTCCATTGCTTAGGGCTTTATTTGGTCGCTTGCTCCCTCTCCTCACCCAAGGGGAAGCTTTGGGGTTGGGGGTGTAGCATCGTGGGAGAGTGTGTGCTTTGCATGTGTGAGGTCTAAGCTCCCCAGCAGCAGACAGGAAGTGCGAGCTCGGGCATAGTTTGTTCACCATCTGTAAGCTCAGGGCACGGACAGTGCTAGCCGAGTGAGTGAAGGAAGAAACCACCGCAGTGGCTCTCACTCTAACACCTTTAAACTCTCTGCGGGACCAGGGAGATGGCTCTGCAGTCACAGGCAACTGTGACCAAATCTAAGGGCCCGTGCCCAGCCCCTGGAACTGTACCACGGGAGAAGAGAAGCAATTCCACAAGTTGTTTTCTGACTTCCACATGTGCACTGTGGTGTGCCACCACCAATAAATTAATAAAACGTAGTGAAAAATGAGCGTCACAGTGTGAGCAAAGGCTCCCATGCATGCTTGTGTGCAGGCACATGTATGCTGTGATCTGGAGAAATGTCCCTAAAGGACCGTGTGTCAGTGCCTAGGGCACAATGGGGAAATGGTGGGGAGAGGAGCCATATGTGCTGGGGAGATGGTGGGATAAGTCCTGCTCTTGAAGAGGACCTGAGCTCTATTCCCAAAGCCCACACTAGGCAGCTCGCAACTACCTGTAAGTGTGGCTCCATAGACACTGTTCGTGTGAGGCATACCCACACAGAGACACACGTATGGAACTGAAAAATAAAACCAGCCTTTAAAAGGAAGAGTGGGAGGGCTGGAGAGATGGCTCGGCTGTCAAGAGCACTGGCTCCTCTTCCAGAGGTGCTGAGTTCAATTCCCAGCATCCACGTGGTGGCTCACAACTATCTATACTGAGATCTAGTGCCCTCTTCTGGCCTGGAGGCATACATGCAGGCAGAACACTATCCATAATAAATAAATATTAAAAACAACAGTGGGAGCCTTGTAGGGAAGAGAAATGCTGGGGCTTCAGCTTCCTTCTCTTTCTTTAATATACTGGTCATGAGGCAGAGGCAGGCAGAGCTCTGTGAGTTCGAGGCCAGCCTGGTCTACATGGAGAGTTCAGGACAGCCAGGCAGGACTACACCTTGAGACCGTGCCAGTTGCTTTAACTTGGCCTCAGGTGCACTGGTGCTCTCTGCTGACACACACCACATACACGTGCATATAAATAGAACATACCTTAACGTTTTTATTATGTAACAATAAAAATATTTTATTGTGTGATATACTGACATCATAAGTGCATTATATGATATATAATTATACATTACATAATGGATACATTTGTATTGTTAATCCATAGTATTATGGATAATTGAAAAGAACAAAGTTATGTTATTGTACACATTATAAAACTGTATAATACATGTTATAGAAGCATATAATAAAGATGTCTATTGTACACAGTATTATAAATAACAAATTCTTACCCTATCATTTTTATTGCATTACATATATAACTTTTCCCGAATAGATTCTGACTACTCTGCAGGCCCTGAGCGCAGTGCATGTTTCTGGCAATAGGGCTCTACACAAGCCAATTTTTTTTTCTCTTCAGAATCCATTTCCACTCCCTTTCAGGTCTCAGCTTCAACGTCACCTTGGGGAAGCTGTTGTGGCTCTGGTCTGGGCTGTGTCCTCCCCCAGCATCCTGTGTTCATCCCTGGGTTAGAACGTATTTCCTGGACTGAATCGCGTGCTTTGCTCCTCCAACCGAACACTGCCATTTCTTTTTGTGGTAGAAGAGCGCTCTTATTTGCCATAGTACTTCTAGCCTCAATTGCCAGACGGTCAATAACAAATTCCTCAGTGAATCAAAGAACAAGTACCTAGAATTCTTAGTGGAATTATTATCCTTAGCACTAGCATTCCCGGGCACATAGGAAGCACTCAGGAACTACTGCTGAGTGGTAGACAGATTAAGTCCTGACCCTCACCCAAATAGCCTTGGTAAAATGGAGTGTGGTCGCTGGGCAGTGGTGGCGCACGCCTTTAATCCCAGCACTCGGGAGGCAGAGGCAGGCAGATCTCTGTGAGTTCGAGGCCAGCCTGGTCTACAGAACTAGTCCAGGACAGGCTCCAAAGCTACACAGGGAAACTGTCTCAAACCCCCCCCCACAAAAAAAATGGAGGGTGGTTTACAGTTCCAATGTAGCTGGAATAGAGGTCAGGGATGGAGAAAGTGTGGACCTGCAGCCTGAAGCCTGTGGGTTTCTCCACTTGCGAGCTTGCCATGGCAGTAGATGGGAAGCAGCAGCAGATGGGTGGACACTCTCTCTCTGCATTCCTTTCTGGGTACATAGAAGCTGTAATGCAAATATCACATTTGATTTAATAGTAAAGCCAATACTTCTCGTATGTTTTCAGTGTGTTTAACATTACGGTTTCTATATAGGCGTTTATCTCACTACCTCCCCTTCAGAGGTGATTTGTAGGACTGGTGGTGACGTGCCTTGGATAGATAGTGAAGGAAAGAGAGGTGTGTGTGCCTCTTCTCTGCTCCAGCATCTGGGGGGGGGGTGGAATAAATGATTTCACAGATAACTGACCTTTAATTTTATAAACATTAAAATATTTAAAAAGTTAAAAAAAAGATGGAAACTTTCCCAGTATGCTGCATTCTTACATTGACTTTCCAAAACAAAATGTTCCAAATATTCTATTAACTATCCTTGCCAGCCAGGCTACTGTCCTATCTGTCTTTGCTAGAGAGGACATTTGGGGTTGGACGGATGATGTGTGGCCTGAGGCCATGTGGGTACTGATTTTAACAGTAACACTGACACTGACCTTTTTACTGTTTTTTGAGACAGGCTCTCACTGTAGCCCAGGCTGTCCAGTAATTATGTCCCCCGGGCTGGTCTTGAACTTCCAGCAATCTTCATGCCTCAGCTTTCAGAGTTCTGGGATTATAGATGTGAACCACCACATTGCATATTAGTTATCTTTTCAAACAAAACAAAATCTCAAAGCAGCTGATTCTGAGCTTTCTCTGTGCACTCTCTCCCTTTTGTAAGGGAAGAATAAAGCTAGGTAGATAATGTACAATCTTCCAGAAGGGGCACAATGGCTGCCTCCAGGAAGCGGTATGAGACAGGCGGATCTTTGTGAGTTCGAGGCCAGCCTGGTCTATAAGAGCTAGTTCCAGGCCAGGCTCCGTAGCTACAGAGAAACCCTGTCTCGAAAAACAAAAACAAAAACAAAAACAAAAACAAAAAAAAAAAAAAAAGAAAGTGAGTCACTTCACGGGGTTTGTGAAGAGGGATTTGCCTTGGGGTTTAGACACTTTAAATCCTCTTTGTCTCCTGCAGCAGTTTAGTCTGTGTCCTTTCTCAACCGTGGCATTGGAGGACTTGCTAGCCTTGGTTTGTAGGGTTTGGAACACTGAAGTTAACCCAGGCAGTGCTTGCTCTATTGCTGAGCTATATCCCAGCCCAGCTCTTCAGTTCTCAGTGTGGCTCCCTAATTCTCTTTAGGAAGGTATGAAACAGTTGCTGTTGGGAATGACAGCCAATGAGTGGGAAGGTAAAATAGCCAGCCCTTCTTCCCGTGCCCCCCATCCCCTTGGTCTTCACATCACACTGTGGACTTCAGTGTGACCTTGAACCTCTTTTACCCTTTTCAGTGTCTTTCCATGGTCGTCCATGTAGACTGTCAATACTTAAACTGAATTCTGGCTGGTAGGAAGTTTGTTTTTTCACACCAACCAGGCTTTGTGTTGATCCAACCAATTATTTAGTAACAGGGTAGCTTTAATGTGCTTTGACACTTTTTTAACTTTTATCACTGTGGCTTGATGGCTAGGCTACTAGCCTGTAACATGAGGGGGGCCTGCTTGTTTGTTGTTGTTTCTGTCCTGCCCAGTACCCCCAAGCTGTTTAGTCCCAGAGAAAAATCACACATAGGTCTCCATAAATTATAAGCTGATTGGCCCATTACCTCTAGCCTCTCACTGGCTAACTTTCACATCTTGATTAACCCATTTTTCTGATCTATGTTAGCCATGTGGCTCCATACCTTTTTTCAGTGGAGCAGTTCACATCCTGCTGCTTTGGTGGTCTGGGCAGGAGTGGGAGAAATCAACATCCTCCTTCCCAGAATTCTCCTGCTCTCATTACATCATTTCTACTTCCTGTCTGGTTTTCCTACCTATATTTCCTGCCTGGCCAATCAGCGTTTATTTATAAGATACCACTTCCCCCTCTTTTTTTTTTTAAAAAAAAAACAAAACACAACAACAACAACAACAAAAAAAAAAACAAAGGAAAATATCCATAGTCTATTTTTTGGGAATGTGGGCATAGTATTTCAAGCTACTTCCTGCTGGTTGGGGGCGCTGATAATCTTATGGGGACCTAAAGAAAATTTAGAATTGTGATCAAGTCCTGACTGAAGTGAATCTTTATCATCTCAGGCAGCAGTCTTGAACCTGTTCTGGATGAAGAACTCAGACATCTGGGCCATCTGTTTCTCCCAGAGATTTCTCAGGTGGTCTTCCTTGATCAAAGATGATTTTTCTTAACTCTGAATAAATCCACAGCCTCTCATTTTCTGTGGAAACAAAAGCAAAATCTCTTCTCCAAAGTAACATACCTTTTGACTTCAATTTTGAAGCCAAGGTATTTTCAAAATACCTATCTGCAGCATTTATAAGCAAATATCTTTTAGCAGCTGTTGCTCCTTCCTCAGCATTCAAACAATTCAAAGAGAGCATAATAGCATACAGTATCAAGATTCTCTGTGTATTTTCCATCTTTACATGGCTTTATTTTAACCTCTATTTCTTTTATTTTTACTTTTAACTTTTGGCTTTTTGAGACAGGTTCTCTGTATATCTTTGTCCTGGAATTCCCTTTGTAAACCAGGCTATCCTTAAACTCAAAGTGATCCATCTGTCTCTGCCTCCCAGGCTTCTCTCTCTCTCTCTCTCTCTCTCTCTCTCTTTCTTTCCTTTCTCTCTCTCTCTCTCTCTCTCTCTTTCTTTCTTTCCTCTCTCTCTCTCTCTCTCTCTCTCTCTCTCTTTCTTTCCTTTCTCTCTCTCTCTCTCTCTCTTTCTTTCTCTCTCTCTTTCTTTCTTTCTTTCTTTCCTCTCTCTCTCTCTCTCTCTCTCTCTCTCTCTCTCTCTCTCTCTCTCTCTTTCTTTCTTCTTTCCTTTGAGAACTTTAACCTTTAGCCTGTATATATTTTTAACACAATGTAAACGATTTAGAGGTTTGCTTCCTCTTTGAATCTCTCTTTACTGTAAACAACAGTCAAAAGCTCCTATGGTGTTCTCTTGCCAGGAAGCAAGCTGCAACAATGTATCCATAGCTCCATAGTCGGGACTGCCTGCCTGAAAGAGTCATAGTTTTCCCTGGCAGGAAGGCCCAGAAAGCCGGCATTTTAAAACAGCAGCTTTTTTCCTGCTACGGCTGAAAACCAAAATGTTTTACTCTAGTCTTTACCAAGCTTTCTAAGGCTTTCTGTGGATGCGGTTGGGCGCCATTCTGTAACATGAGGGGGCTGGCTTGTTTGTTTGTTGGGGTTTTTGTCCCGCCTAGTACCCCACAACTGTTTAGTCCTAAATAAAATCACACATAGATTTCTATAAGTTATAAAGCTGATTGGCCCATTAGCTCTAGCCTCTTACTGGCTAACTTTCACATCTTGATTAACCCATTTTTCTGATCTATGTTAGCCATGTGGCTCAGTACCTTTTTTCAGTGGGGCAGATCACATGCTGCTGCTTTGGTGGTCTGGGCAGGAGTGGGAGGAATCAACATCCTCCTTCCCAGAATTCTCCTTACATCATTTCTCATTACATCATTTCTACTTCCTGTCTGGTTTTCCTACCTATATTTCCTGCCTGGCCAATCAGCGTTTATTTATAAGATGATTGACAGATTACAGACAATTCTCCCACACCACCAGCCTGCTAAAGTATTTGAGTTCTGGGTTCAGGAAGAGAGCCTTCCTCTAAGGACAGAGGACACTGGATTGACACTACTTCTGTTTAATAGAAACCCACAGTTCTAATGTGTGAAAGAGTCTTCACTGGTTAAACCCTTGTTAGGCACTGGATTCATTAAGACTTCCTTCTCCCTCCCTCCCTCTCTCTCTCCTTCCTTCCTTCCTTTCTTCTTGACAGGGTCTCACTATGTACTTGACTGGTCTGGAATTTTCTATGTAGACAGGCTGGCCTCAAACTCACAAGACTCTGCCTGTTCTGCCTTCAAAGTGCAATGCGCCACCATGCAGACATGGCATAGCGAGTAATACAAGTAAATACAATATGCCAGCTTCAACAGTCTTGCCAAATTAATTGTTCAGCCAAAGGCCATCTCAGGAAGGAATCCTCTGAAAACTGTTCTCTATATATTTTTAAAAAGATTTATTTATGTATAGTGTTCTGCCTGCATGTATGCCTGCAGGCCAGAAGAGGGCGCCAGATCTCATTACAGATATTTGTGAGCCACCATATGGTTGCTGGGAATTGAACTCTGTTCTATGTTTCTTCTGCAGCTTGTTTGTTTTGCCCTCTGCTCCAAGTATGATTTCTGTGCTAAGCATTCTGCTTAGTTTTTCACTCAAAGCATATTTCTCATGCTCTTTTTGTGGAGTTGGGGAGATATCTGTATAATTTTTGTTCTTTCTCTCACCCCTATCTACTCACAGAAAATTTTTCCCCTCCCAAAATAATAAATTTTAGTTTTAGGAAACTTGGCATGCAACATTCTTAATAAAAATAACATATATGGCATTCAAGTATGTAACAAGATATTATTCTAAATACTTGTCTGTATTAATATTTATTATACGCAACAGCCTTTTAAAGAGTATCAGCCTAGTTTTGTCATTGGGGTACTTCACAGTACAGAGGGGTTAAGTGAGCAGAGTCACTAGTTGATGCTCTTGGGTTTCCCACTGCTGTGAAGAGACCGTGACAACAGCAACTCTCATAAAGGAAAAAACATTTACTTGGGTTGCTTACCCTTCAGAGGTTTTGTCCATTGTCATCATGGTGCCACATGGTGGTGTGCAAGCAGAGATGGTGCTGGAGGAGGAGCTGAGAGTGCTACATCTTTGGCCCACAGGCAACAGGAAATGAACTGAGACATGGCGTGTGTCTTGAGCATAAACGAGACCTCAAAGCCCACCTCCACAGTGACACACTTCCTCTAACAAGGCCACACCTCCTAACAGTGCCGATCCCTTTGGGGGTCATTTTCTTTTAAACCACCACGGTGATAGTCCGTCCGGATTTTGACACAGGAGGCTTTACCCAGAGCCTGGGATTTTACCCCAGGGTAACTACTAGGCCCTACCCCACCCCATTTGGTTAATACCAGCTTGGTCTAAGGCTTTATTCTTTTGTTCTTACATATCTTGACTTTTCACCTTGTGCTGGCTAGTTTTCTGTCAACTGACACAAGCCAGAGTCATTTTGGAAGAAAGCACTTCAATTGAGAAAATGCCCCCACCAGACTGTGTAATTGATGTGGGATGGCCCAGCCCACGTGTTGATGACATCCCTGGGCTGGTGGTCCTGGATGTTGTAAGAAAGCAGGCTGAGCAAGCAATGGGGAGCAAGCCGGTAAGCAGCACTCCTTCATGGCCTCTGCATCAGGTTCCTGCTCCAGCTTCCCTGAATGATGATCTACAAACTGTAAGAGGAAACAAACTGTTTTGTCACCAAGTTGCTTGGGGTCATGGTGTTTCATTGTAGCTACCGTGAATCCTCCAAATCCTGATCATCAGCCGGGCGGTGGTGGCGCACGCCTTTAATCCCAGCACTTGGGAGGCAGAGGCAGGTGGATCTCTGTGAGTTCGAGACCAGCCTGGTCTACAAGAGCTAGTTCCAGGACAGGCTCCAAAACCACAGAGAAACCCTGTCTCGAAAAAAAAAAAAATCCTGATCATCTCATAGTGGACTTTGGTGCAAATGTAAGAAACACTATCAAAGGTAGTTAGTCAACAAGTACTCATATTTTCCGAGTATTCCCTGGCTCCTTTGTGCCGATTAGCCAATGGCATCAGATTGTGAAGTGGAGCTGCCACAGATGGGATGAGACGCTGTCACCACCTGTCAGGGATAAAAGATGGGACTCATGTTGGCCAGGGTGTTGCTAGCCTTGTCTGGATCTTGTTAAGCTACTTTCTCGTTGTGTGTTCCTTTGTGCAACATGGAGATTGGAGATTATTCTTTGTTTTCCACACAGCCTGGTGACCCTTCCCCCACAAGAGGTGCTTCTGAGCGGCCGTGGGCTTTTTCTATTGTTCAGGATTCAAGAACCGACCTATGCTCTTGTATTCTGAATAGCAGGCAGGAGGCCCTTCACTTAGCTTTAGAGACAGGATGGTCGTCTCTTAGCCCTGTGAGGGGGTGAGTTCCAGGACTCCCTACAGACACCAAAGCGTATACATGTTCAAATTCCTTAGATAAAATAGCACTTGAATCCAGCTCCAGTTTCTTCTATTACGTCATAGAATGTAAATGCTTACACTGTAGTGTTTAGGTTAGAATGAAGACAAGGAAAAAGTCTGTATGGCAAGACAGGAGGTATTTTCCCCAAATATTTTTTATTCCTTGGTGACTGAATCCACTGAGATAGCACTGATGTGTCTGGAAATCTGCAGGTATCTCACTGACCTTGAACTGCCCTTCACATAGTCGGCAGGGGCTCAGGAGGGGTGTCCCAGGTAAAGAGGGCTCTTAGGAGCAGGACAAGCTGGTGGGACTGACAAGGTTTAGCTGGAGGCTCCTCCAACCCAGACTTGGATAAGGCTTTGAATCTCAGGCTCTGCAAAAGAAGCCAAGTTTCTGTGCTAGGTAGAATCAGCCCCGACAAACGACAGCAAGCAGCCACGTGGGTGGAGAAGGAGCAGTCCATACAGTCCTGAGCCTGGGACCCAGGAAGCTTAGAAGACAGTTTGTGGGGTGGGGCGGGTCAGGGACGATGACGATAGCCCTGCAGAAGTCTTTGGGGTTGGGATAAAAGTATACTGCTTTGTGAAAGAAGTCAGGGGTCAGAAGCTAAGAGAATGCATTCCAGAGAAGTCAGGGAGTCAGAAGCTAAGAGAATACGTTCCAGGGGGAGAGTCTCCTGGGACTGGGGAAGGTTCTGCAATCCTGTACCAGAGCTGCTGGTCCATACAGCCCTCCCTCCGTGGGTTGTTCCACACCAGAGGGGGACAAACACTAGGTGTCTGCAGGTAGACATATTTTGTCTGACATGTCTTTGTATTCTACAGAAGTGGAGTCAAAGCTGGGCATGGTAGTACATTCCTATCATCATGGCAATTGGAGGATACAGGTCGGAGGATCAAGTGTTCATGGCCAGGTCGGGCTATGTGAGACTGTCTCAAAACAAACAAACAAACACAAAAAACAAATGCTGAGCGTGTTGGTGCACACCTGTAAAGCCAGCACTTGGGAGGTGGAGGCAGGAGGATTGGATGCTGCAGGACAGTTGCTGCTACATAGCAAGTCTGTGGCAACTGTCAGCCAGCTTGGGATGCGCGAGACCTTGTTTTTTTGTTTTTGCAGACAGGTTTTCTCTGTGCAACAGCCTTGGCTGTCCTGGAATTTTGCAGACCAGGCTGGCCTCAAACTCACAGAGAACCACCTGCCTCTGCCTCCCGACTAAACACTTAGCTAAGCTGTAGAAAAATACAAACAAATAAAGTTACTAATCGACCCTCAATTCCCGATTTCTCTTATTTCCTCATCTTCATGTTCCTAACCTGGAAACTGCCGGCTGGTACTGTGGCCCGTGGCTGTGACCTCTGGACCAGTTGGAGTGTTCTGCCTTTTCCATCCCTTTCACTATCAACTGTTTCCACATCTGCTCACTCAGTTCACCTCACCGGCTTGACTTGCTGCACATGGGGCTTGCTACCTGCGTGGCTCCCGAACTAACAGACAGATCCCGGCGAGAGGGCTAGAACGATAGCTCAGCTGGCACAGGCGCGTGCTGTGCAGGCTTGCTGACCGGAGTCCATCTGGAATCCGCATGAAGCTGCAAAGGGAGAATCGACTCCAGAGTTGCCATCTGACAGTCACAAGGGTGACATGGCACAAACTCCTCCCATCATATACACACAGACACACACACACAAAAAAAGTTAAGACACAAAGTTTAATGTTTTAAGAGACTTCCTAACTTACCAGTGAGGGTTGTCTGTAATAAAATCTTTCAGCAAAAGGATCCGTGTACTTTCCCAAGTCCACTGATGAAAGCAGGAGTTGAGAGAGTGTTGAGAAGGTTGTTTTTAAAGGAGAAGAACGGAATTAATACTCATTTCAACACCATTCACTGGAGAATGCCAGAGAGGATGGGAGTGACTGGATCTCTCAGATATTGCTGCCGGGTGGGAAATGACAGGATCAGGGCTGTGCTGTCTCAGTGGGGAAGGGCACTGTGGTCCACATTCAATCCCTAAAACAGACTCCAGCAAGTTGTTCTCTGATGTTCATACATTCAAAGTGGCATGTACCCCCATCCACACAAATAAATAAATGCATGTAATAAAATTATTTCAAAATATATAATCACGCCAGGCGGTGGTGGCGCACGCCTTTAATCCCAGCACTTGGAAGGCAGAGGCAGGTGGATCTCTGTGAGTTCGAGACCAGCCTGGTCTATAAGAGCTAGTTCCAGGACAGGCTCCAAAACCACAGAGAAACCCTGTCTCGAAAAAAGCACAAAAAAAAAAAAAATATATATATATATATATATATATATATATACACACACACACACACACACTCTGGAATATAATATAGTGAGTTCTTTCTTTTCCTCCCTTTTTTCTTTAACAGGGCCTCAGATATCCCAGAATGGTCTTGGGTTCACTGTATATCTAAGGATGACCTTGAGTTTCTGATCCTCCTGCCTCTACCTGCTTGGCGCTGGGAATATGGGCACGTGCCACCAGGCCTGGTTCTATGAAGAAGTTGGGTTGGAAACCAAGGCTCCGTGTATGCCAGGCAAACACTTCACCAGCTGAGCTCCATCCCTAGCTTGGTATGGGAGCTTCTTTGTTTTCTTTTGTTATTTTGAGATAGGGTTTCACTGTGCAGCCCTGGCTGTCCTTCCTGGAACTTGCTCTGTAGACCAGGCCAGCCTTAAACTCACAGAGATGCACTTGCCTCTGAGGAGTTTCTTAAGAAAAGCATGCTGTTGAGGGTGGTGGCCCATGCCTTTAATCTCAGCTCTCAGGAGGTACAGAAGGAAGGATCGCTGTGACTTGGGGCTAGCCTGGTCTACATAGCAAGTTCCAGGACAGCCAGGGCTACAGAGTGAGAACCTGTCTTAAAAAATTGCATGTACCATATGACACATCAGTCATATTCCTGGGCATTTATCCCAGAGAACAGAAACTTAAGTTTACACAGAAACCTATATACACAGACTGGGGATGAAGCTCAGTATTCCAGCACATTCCTGGTCTATGTAAGGCCAGGGTTTAATCCTCAGCACTTGGAAAAACCAAGCAACACACAGAACGAAAAGTCTACAGTGATGACAGCAAACAAGCAGCGACTTCTATGTACATGGCGAATGAATGAGTGGACTCTGGTGTATCCAAGCAACACAATGCTACTCAGCGATAAAAACCAACATTTGACACCTGGGGCAAATCATTAAACTAGGGTATCGTAGTAATCCTTGGGTAAGGTTAGAGCCCAGAGGCTCTCATCACCGCACATAAGCCCCACCTCTGAACACCAGTGCACCAAAGGCCAAGTCTTCAACACATGAGCTGCCGAGGGGCAGTTCAGATAAGAACCCTAACGGGTGGCAAAAGGGGGTTCTTTTGTGACAGGGTTTCTCTGCATAGCCCTGGTTGTCAAGAGATCTGACTGCCTCTGCCTCCTAAATTCTGGGGTTAAAGGTGTGTGCCACCGCATGTGCAAGGCGTGGTTCCATATTTTCATTGTAGGGACAGAAGCATAGCTCTGCACACAGGAACAGAGGCAAACTCTGAACACACGGGGTGAAAAGTCACACATACTGAAGAGTTCTGTGGACCAGTTAACAGTCATAGGCTCTTGTCAATTTGTTCATAGTGATGTCTTCCTAGAGTTTTGTCATACCACTGGGGAAACCTGGGTGAAGAATTGGTGGGGTGTTTGGCACTGTATCTGTAACTTCTTATGAGTCCAGTTATTTTTAAAATTTTATTTATTGTTTGTGCACATGTTGAGGTTAAGAGGATAACTTTGCGGAGTTGGTTCTCTCCATCTGCCTGTCTTGTGAAGTTAAGAGCCTTTACCTGCGGAGCCCTCCTGCTGCTCCTTGCTTCTTTGTTTTATTAATGCGGAGAGTGTGTGGCACCTGCTGTGTATGCAGGTGCTCTTGGAGGCCACGAGAGGAAGTCGCTGCAGCCATGCAGTGGATGACAGGAACCAAGTCTGGGTCCTCTGAAAGAGCAGCAAATGCTCAGAGATGTTGAGCTACGTCTCTAGCCTCTCAGTAGTACTGTTATAAAAGGGAAAAAAGGAATTAAGAAAGAAGGAAAGGAAGCAAGATGAATGGTTAGGATGGCAATGGGGAGGTGAGCAACAGCAGCACGGGTAACAAACGGGCCAGGAACTATTTCTAGACATTTAAGCTATCAAGGGCCTACTATGATCACTCTTCCTTTGGCCGCCATGGTCTGCAGTCTTCTTCCTTCTGTCCACTTTAGATGGTTGTTTCCTCACTGCCTCTTAATTATGTTCAGAAACAATAAGATCTATTTCTAGTAACAATCCTATCCACCTTAGTCCATTGAGTGTAACCCTAGGCTTTCAGTTCTTTCTTATTAGCTTCTCCACAGCTTAAAACGGCTTCTTAGCTGCAGTTTTTTTTTTTTTTTTTTCTTAAACATCTGAATTTGATGCCATTGCAGTTGCTGGAGGCTGCCAGAAGGCTGTCCTCCAGATACCTGTCCCTTGCTCTGGCTTATATCACTGTTTGGTTACAATTAGCGTTCAGAATATGCGCTGTCATCTTATTAAAATTTATACTTTTTAGTGGAGAAATCGAACGGAGGGTTTACCGTGGAGCTGTTGGCTCCTCCTTGCATTTCCTAGTTACCTGTGTCTGAATGCAGCTGAACTCCAGATTCTCAGCTATTTCAATCGGGCATCACGATTGTGAGGTTAATGCTGGGAGGGGGCTCATTAACCTTTCAGACAGTAATCTAATTCAGTGTCAGCACGAGTGCATAATTCGGAAGTTTGGAGCTTTGCCAAAAGCACGATTCAAATGAACATCCAGGGGTGAGGAGGTGGGTGTGGACAAGGAGAGAATTCCAGAAATGGTTATGTAGGTGTTTTAATGTCCTTTCTCTCCCACCTCAAAGGTTATGTTTAAGTATTGTAAAGAGGTGCTAAATAAAGCCTTGAGATTCACGAAGAAGCCTTAAGGAAGGTGCGCCTCTCATAAAGTTCCTGCTACCCGTTCAGCAATCACTCAACAGATTAGGTTACCTAGCTGACCTTGTACTAGCGTGTGGGTACAAAGGTGAGGAACTAACTGTAAGTCACCCCTTTGCAGGCAAGCAGAGCCCTCATGTTAGTAGAGGGAGGACACGATTTAGTGAAGGTCACCAAAGGGTCTCCAAAAGACAGGACAACTGAGCAGTCTTTACAGATCACAACCATGCATTCTTTGTCGGCCCGCAGAACGAGGTTTGGGCCCAACAAAGTCCTGACCGGGATCTCTTGTTTTTTCACGGTGCCCACATCCTGCTTTACGGTTTGCAGACTCCAACAAGGTTTTCTACTTTCAAGGGTACTGGGTTGCATCTTCCGGAAAAGGTGACACTTGGAGTCGCAGAGGAGAGGCTAGCTAGGTAAGAGGATAAAGGAAGGATCCAAGAAATTCTGGCCGAACCTTTCCTCTATGTTCCCGCCCCTTCCACTTCCCTGGGCCCGGACCGCTATTAATCCCCATTCCTCACTTCTCGGGACGCCAGCTACGCACCCAGCCTCAAGGGGTGCACGTTTCTCCCAGGAGCTTTCTCGGCTCCGATCTATTTCAAAGCGTCTTCCTTCAAGGCCCATCAGGGGCAAGCGCGACACGGAGCCAGCTTCCCCGGCCACGCTGCGCGACTGACACGCAGGCGCCGGAATCAGAGCCACGCTGGGTCTCGCAGCCAGATCTCCGCGCCAGGCAAGAGCGGGCGGCCTGGAGCGCTTCCTGTGTGCGGGGCTTCCCACAATGCACCGCGCCGGCAGCGGCGGCGACCGCGGCGGCGCTCTAGCCGCGCCATGTCTGCTTCTCGACTGCTCTGGGAGGAGGAAGAGAAGGAGGAAGAGGAGGAGGAGGAGGGGGAGGAAGAGGAGAAAGGCGCAGGGGTGGGAGCTGTCGCCGGAGCTGCCACAGCAAAAGTTCTCTCCCCTCCCCCTCGCCCTCCTTGCCGGGCCCGTGGGAAGGTCGGAGCCGCAGCCGCCTGCAGTCAGTGACCGCGCGCCTCGGCGCCAGCCCGCGGTAAACGCTCGGCCTGGCAGGCTTGGGCCCGGGAGGGCGGGGGAGGGGAGGGGGCGGCGCACGGGGGGGGGAGCGCGGCGGCGGCGGCCTGACCCGCGGGAGCGGCGGGCCAGCCGGGGGCGGCCCGGGAAGCGGCGGGTGCAGGCCGCGGGAGCGCGGGGCTGGGGGACGCGAGGAAGCGGGGCGAGGATGGTGGGTCGGGGCTTGGAGAACGGAGAATGACGGGGGCGGTGGAGGCGAGCTGGCGGCCTCCGAGGCCTGCGGCCGGTGTCGGGTAGGAAGGAGGTGGGATGCTTGCGGAGAGGCCTCGGGGTGCCAGGCTGTGGGCGAGGAGGCCGGCCAGACCCCAGGGTTCTCCGCCGTCTTGGTGCAGTGCTTTATGCACCGCAGGCCTCGGTCGCCGCTGCTGCCTCGGTGTGCTCTTTGGCTGCAGGGAAGGGCAGGGGCTGGAGAAAGGGGATTGCTTGCAGGAAGCATAGTGGGAGTGCGAAAGGGGAGAAAGGGGCCGGAGGGAAGATACCGGATAGGTGGAGGAATGCCGGGGGTGGCTGTGAAGCAGTCTTGAGGATTCTGGGGGTGTTCATTGTGCAGATATATTAGGTGTTTCATTATGGAAAGAATCGAAGCGTTTCCAAGGCAAGGAAAGAAAGGCATAGAGTAGTTTCTGCTGATAGAAGGGAGAGCATTTGAAGCCAGAGGAGTGCGAAATATTAGAGAAGATGCAGGGAATGCATAATAGCATCGACAGATGTAGCATAATTATCAAATGCTGGCCCAAGGTCTAAAGAGTTATTCCAGATGGGCCAGAGTGGCCTAGTTCGGAACCTGTTTGGGCTCTTCAGTAGATGACATCCGGTAAGTGTTGGGTCCCCGCTGTGGTTGGGGGTCACTGAGAATCAGTCACTTAGTCTGTAGCTTGGCTTGAGACGTTTTAGTGCCGCACTACTGAACTGAAGATCTTGGGAAGAGACCTTGAGAAACCGCCGGGCCTGTGGGGATTCTTGAGGCCACGGAGTTTAGAATTTTAGCAGATTTGGAGTATTGTCACTTACCGGAGGCTGGCAGAACACCATCCTGGCAGACATGGGAATAGGAATTACTTGACCTGGAGGTTTTCTTCTTCGCTCCCTAGCTTCCACAGTTCTAGAAGAGCCGTGCCATATTTCAGCATAGGTTGCAGGACACAAGATTATAATTGTGCGTGTCGAGAGTCGGTGCATGGTAGTCCCGTTGTTTGGGGGCTCCATTTGTAGCCCAAAGGAGTCTAGTTGGCTTGGTTTTATACCTTGTGTTGGCGGGAGATCCTTCTCCATTCACAATTCTGGATGTACTCTGTCACCGAGGCATGGTGTTACTGAAGAAAATAACATCTGCCGGCAAAATGTAGGCATGCAGAATGGAGGCTGTATGTTATCTGTGTTGATCTGAGTTAGAAGGAGGTTAAGAGTAGTTGATCATGATGTCTAAGGATACTTGAAGTGGCAGGATGAGTCCAGGTCTGGTGAGAAGGGACAGTTAGCATCTCTGTGTCAGGAAACCAGCTTCTTTCTGTTGCGTTTACTGAGAGCACATTAGACTGGATTTTCAAGAAGGAACATTGGGCGAGGACAGTGTCTTGTCTTTTTTTGTTGCTGTTGAAACCCTAGTTCTTGCCATCTTGGAACTCATTTTGTAAACCAGGTTGTACTCAAACTCAAGAGATCCACCTGCCTCTGCCTCCTGAGTGTTGAGATTAAAGTGTGCACCACTACATGGCTAGGTCAGTGTCTTAAGAGCTACCAGAATAGTATTTACCTTTTATTGTTAAGAGAAATTACATACATAATATGTTGTAATACTACTTCAACTGAAGAGAGGGTAAGTGTGTTCAACGTGACATCTTTTTCTGGAAGTTGAAGGAAAAGAGAAAATTTGGGAGAGGAATGGGAAACTCTTACCCGACAGTCTTTTAGGAAAGATTTCATTTCTCTAGCTAAGATGCTGCTTAAGGTGGGGAAGGAGGTTTCTTCTATTACAGTTTTTTTTTTTTTAATAGAAATAATCAGGATTTGTCTTGAAAAACTTGGAAAATTTCCTGTTAGTGCATTTAGATTTGCTCACTTTTAAAGGTTTTATTTTTATGTATGTGTGTGTGTGTTTGTGTGCACATATGCCTTGAATGTGGGGGTACCCAAGGAGGCTAGAAGAGAATGTTGTATGTCCTGGAGCTGGCATGACAGGCAGTTTTGAGCTGTCTGACGTGGGTGCTGGGAACTGAACTTGGGTCCTTTGGAAGAAGCGCTTTTTTAACGAATGAGTTGTTTTCCAACTTGATTTGGTCACTTTTAAAAAGGCCTGACTTGATATGATGTACCTACTTTTATTGTCATTATTGTGTGAGAGGCTCATTTCCCCCACTAGTGCTGTATATTGTCAGTTCTTTTACTACAATACACCTAAATATAGTATGTTGTTTTTCTTATGTGAATAATATGAATATGTATGTAATTTAAAGATTGTTCTGAAGGGACCAGCAATGAAAAGCAAACCCTGTCAGTTGCAGTTTTTCTTTCCAGAGACTGCTGCCTGCTGTGCTGACCCTGGTCCCAAACTCAACAGATCCATTCCATTGTTCCTGGGACCGGGGCTTCACGTAGGGAAGATGACCATGACTTTCTGAACCTTTTGCCTCCTTAAGTTCTGGCATTAAAGGCATCTGTCTACATCTAGTGTATGAAGTGCTGGTAATTGAACCCAGGACTCTATTTATTTGATTTTTTGAAACATGGTTTCTCTGTAGCCCTGGCTGTCCTGGAACTTGCTCTCTAGATCAGGCTGGCCCCAAGCTCATGGAGACCCACCTGCCTCTGCCTCCTGAGTGCTGGGATTATGTGTGTGTGCCACCACTGCTTGCTGAATCCGAGACTTTTTGCCTGCTGGGTAAACACTACAAACTGGATAAACTGAGCTACAACTCCAACCCACTGTTTTCTTTTCTTTCTTTTTTTTTTTTTTTGGTTTTTCGAGACAGGGTTTCTCTGTGGTTTTGGAGCCTGTCCTGGAACTAGTTCTAGTAGACCAGGCTGGTCTCGAACTCACAGAGATCCGCCTGCCTCTGCCTCCCAAGTGCTGGGATTAAAGGCGTGCGCCACCACCGCCCGGCCCCACTGTTTTCTTAACCTCGTTCTTGTCTTACACCTTAAGAAAATAAACACAGCCAGGTTGTGGTGGCTTGGGTCTTTAATCCCAGCACTTGGTATGCAGAGGCAGGCGGATCTCAGTGAGTTTGAGTTCAGCCTGGTCTACAAAAGCGAGTTCCTGGACACCCAGGACTGCTAACAGAGAAACCCTGTCTCGGAAAAACAAAAAAAAACAGCAAAAAAGAAAATAAGCACACTTTGTACAAAATAATGGGTCATTTTATGGCATTTTCACACATGTATATAATGTACTTTGATCATATTTATCTCTCTGCTACCTTGTGTTCTCCCACACAGTTGTGCTACTTCTAAGCATTAATTTTTTTGTAGCTCGTGGTTCTCCAGCTCTAAGTAGTTGGTATGCTTTTATCATTTCTGTTTGGTTTAGGTAGCCCAGGGTGCAGGATTGCAGACGTATGCCACCATGCTCTGTTCCATCATGTCTCTTTACAAAATGACATCACCACTTTGGAGACTGACTATAGAAGTCAGTGTTCCCGAGTGCAATGGATGACGTTTTCTCTCTTTGTTCTCCATTCTGATCTATACTTTCAAATGATGTGCCTAAGTCTTGATATTAAGATTTTTATTTTAAATTTAATTTGTATTTAAATTAAAGCAGTTTTGTTGTGTGTGGGCACATGTCTAGCAGGGTGAATATGTGTGGAGGTCAGAGGACAACTTTCACGAGTTGGTTTCTCTCCTTCACCTTTATGTGGGTTCTAGGGATTGAACTCAGGTCGTCAGGCTAGTATCATTAAGCAAAGCACATTTACCCTCTTAGCCGTCTCGCTGGCCCTACCTAAGCCTTAAGTTTTAGAGTCTTAAAAACTCAAATTAGAAACTTTAAACTATTTGTTTGAGTTTGTATCTCTTGATTTGCCCATTGTGTTAGAAGAGCCTTTAAGGGGCTGGAGGGATGGCGCAGCTCTTCTGACTGTTCTTCTAGATAACCAGGGTTCAATTCCCAGTACCCACATGGCAGCTCACACCTGTCTGTAACTCCAGTTCCAGGGACTCCCACACCTTCACACAGACACACATCTAGACAAAACACCAATGCACATAAAATTAAAATAAAAAAAAGGAGACTTTAAACTCTTCTAACTTTAAAGAGGGCTTGTTAAAGTAGGTAGAAGTATTGGGTGAAATGATAAAGGGAGGTTTGGACCCAAAAAGATTTGTAGGAAACAGCGTCTTTGCAGCATTAGATTTGCTGGTTAGAGATGAGGAGGAGGTGCCTACCAGGTTGTGTCTTCTTTGGCAGTCTTCTGGAGAGTTAGAGCTGATGAAACATGGGAATGTGTTAAAATGACCCTGACTGTTCATTCCAGATGTCTGAGGTGTTTGTTCATTTATTCATTCATTGGAGAAAGGACCTTGCTAAATGGTTCCAGACTGGCCAGGAACTTGCAAAGTTGTCCAGGCTTACCTAGGTCTCCAGATCCCTCTGCTTCAGTCTTGTGGGATTATAGGCATGCACCACTATGTCTGACTGTAACATTTTTTTTAATTGCACTTATTTCTTTTGTATGTGCACACACAGCATGCATGCACATGCACCATGATGTAAGTATGGAGGACAATTTGAGTGAGTCAGTTCTACCTTGTGGGTCTGTCTGTGGGATCAAACTCAGGTCACCAGGCTTTGCAGCAGACTCCTTTCCTCACTGAGCCATTTCCCTGGCCCCTCGCTATAACTCATATTTTTATTAAATAATGGATTGGTGGGAACATATGGTGGGTAAATCTATGATGCTCATTTAGAAGAATGGAGTCAGGGCTGGTGAGATGGCTCAGCTAGTAAAAGTTCTTGCTGCCAAGTCTGATGACCTGAGTTCAGTTCCCAGAACCCATATGGTAGAAGGAGAGAACTGACTCCTGCACATTGTCCACTGACCCCTACATGTAAGTGGCATGTGTGTGCATGTATACACACAGAATAAAAACTAATAAAAAGAATGGAGTCTAGCTGGGCGATGGTGGCGCACGCCTTTAATCCCAGCACTCGGGAGGCAGAGGCAGGTGGATCTCTGTGAGTTCGAGACCAGCCTGGTCTACAAGAGCTAGTTCCAGGACAGGCTCCAAAGCCACAGAGAAACCCTGTCTCGAAAAACCAAAAAAAAAAAAAAAAAAAGAATGGAGTCTGTTTTCAAAGTTTGTATTTGGAGTTAAGGTCAGCACCATAGATGTGGGGAGTAAGTACTGTTCTACTTCTTTTAGGGAATCTTATTTAAGCTTCTTGGAAGCCTCTTTTATTCTTGATGTCAAGATTTCTTTCACATGTAGATGTGAATACTGAATATTCTAATCTCTTTCTTTTTTTTTTTTTTTTTTTTTGGTTTTTTGAGACAGGGTTTCTTTCTCTGTGGCTTTGGAGCCTGTCCTGGAACTAGCTCTTGTAGACCAGGCTGGTCTCGAACTCACAGAGATTCACCTGCCTCTGCCTCCCAAGTGCTGGGATTAAAGGCGTGCGCCACCACCGCCCGGCTGAATATTCAAATTTCTTATGTGTATTGTTCTCTTTAAAATTTTTCTGGTATTGCAGATTACATCTAGGGTCTTGTGCATGTTAGGCAAGGACTCTACCACTGAGCTAGCTTTATTGTCTTTGCATATTCATTTATATATTTCCCTTCTCTTTGAAATGCTAACTAGATTGTAACCTGTTTTAGAACTGAGATTTTATTCAAATAATATTTGGGGAAACTGAACAGTTTTTTTTTTTTGTTTTTGTTTTGTTTTTTGAGGCAGGGTTTCTCTGTGTAGCCTTGGCTGTCCTGGAATTCACTCTGTAGACCAGGCTAGCCTTGTGGCCTTGGAACTCCGAGATCTGTCTGCCTCTGCCTCCTGAGTGCTGGTATTAAAGGCATGCGCCATCATTGCCAGCTAACAATTTGATTTTTTTTAAACAATTTTATTAGGTGAACTCATTTGACACATTAAGTTATGCAAAAAAATGTATGCAACTGCATAGAAAGAACCACATTTTCATATTACTAAACACAGCAGTGGCAAGACAACAAACTGTAGAATGGACCCCAGGATTTAATGCAAAAAAACACCCTGTACAGAAAAATTTCAGGCTTCTAACTTCACTGAATCCAGAACTACACGTGCTTCTTTATACTCCTCAGCTTCTTCCAAATCTTTTTCACTTTCTAGTATCTGCTGAAGATCGGTATATGTAGCCTCTAACCGGTGCTGGCAGTCTGGGATCATCATCCGGGACTCTTGAAGGATTTCTGCCTGCTTCTTAATGGCGTAGTTCTCACCATCTTCAGCCTTCATTTTTTCAATCTTTTCTTCTTGCTGCTTTGCTTCTTTCTCATACATCACTTTTTCTTTGACCAATCGCTTCACCACGCCTGTCTTGATCTTGATCTGTCTCACGCAAGGATCGGCCATGGTCCCTAGAGCGCCGCAAGGAGGAGGGGCCTAACAGTTTGATTTTTAGTAAATACCTGTTGAATGATTGCTAGAAGGTAGTGTTGAGTTAGTAATAATGATCATCATGGTCCATATAGGGAGCTCCAGGCCAACCAGGTCTACATAGCAATACCTTGTCTCAGTGAGCAAACCAACACCAGTGTATGTTTGTGGGTATGTGAGTTTGAGAGCACGGAGGACCAAAGCGGTGTTTACATTCGTGGTAGAAGATGGAATGGATTAGATTGAAGCTCTAATTCTGCATAAACTTTGAAGGGTTGAGATCAAAGGGCTTCTTCTAATCTGAAGGTGGTTTAATTTGGTCTATTTTCTTAGCTCTCTCTGTTTTAAGAATCTTGTTTTAAGAACTAGGGAGCTATCTCAGAGGGCAAGAACTCTTGCTGTGCAAGGTTTGAGGACTTGAGTTTAAATCCCCAGGACCCGTAGAAAAAGCTAGAGTGGTTGCACCTATGCCTGTAACCCCAGCACTGTGTGTAGGTTAGAGGGTTGGGTTTGAGGGTGGGCAGAGACAGAAATAGCTAAGTTGTTCCAGATTTATCGAGAGAGGCAGAGAGAGCAGGTTACCTATGGCCTTCCAGCACATACGTGTTCACGTACAGATGTGTATACACCCATATACACATGCACACATACTAAAAAAAAAAAAAGATCTTATTTAACCAGGCATTATGACCCAAGTCTGTAATTTGGGTACTCCAAGACGTATATGGTGAGGCAGGAAGATTTTGAGTTCTGGGTCAGCCATAACTACAGTGTGAGACTGTGTCCCTCATTTCCCCAAGTCTCAAACAATCTGATTAGAAAAATTAAAAAAAAAATTAGATGATCTTTTCTCCCCTCTGTTAGGTGAGAATAACAAGTGTGAAACAATTCACTAACAAAGATTTCAGGAATCTGAAACAATAAAAATATTGTTATTTTCATGTGTATATGCATGTGAGCATATACGTCACAGTGCATGTGGAGGTCACAGGACAACAGTTCTCTCCAATGGTTCTGGGGATTGGACTCAGGTTGACAGGCTTGGCAGCAGGTGCCTTTACCTGCTGAGTGTCTCAGTAGCCTGAAGTTGGTCTTTTAAATATCTTCAGGTAGTGTTCAGACCTTTGGTAGAATGCCTTTTCTGAATTACCTTTCAACCTCCAGCATTACTTTATTCAACTATTACTGAACGTCTATTGTATGCTTTTTGGGGAAGTTTTTTTTCTAAGTTATATTTGAGATGTGGTCCTTATGAGTACATAATTCTTTCAGGGCGGTACATTTAAAATTAGTACAAAGTATTTTGAGTACCTTCATTGTTGACAATTCTTCTCAAAAACTATCTGTCAGGCAGTGGTGGCACACGCCTTTAATCCCAGCACTCAGGAGGCAGAGGCAGGCGGATCTCTGTGAGTTCAAGACCAGCCTGGTCTACAAGAGCTAGTTCCAAGATAGGCTCTAAAGCTACAGAAACCCTGTCTCGGGAAAAAAAAAAAAAAAAAGCTAGTTCCAGGACAGGCTCCAAAGCTGCTACAAAGACCCCCCTGTCTCAAAAAGAAAAAAAAAAAAACCAAAACTATCTGTCTGTCTATCTATCGTGTGTGTGTTTGTGTGTGTGTGTGTGTGTGTAGGTCAGAAGGTAAATTGTGAAGAGTCTTTTTTTCTTCCACCATGTGGATCCCAGAGATCAAACTGAGGTTATCAGGCTTGGTGGCAATTGTTATTACTTGATGGGTCATCTTTCTGACGCCTGACAAGTCTGTTTTTACTCAAAGTTTTGATTTTTAGAAGTGATAAAGACCAGTCAGTAAAATAGAGAAAATAGAGAGTGGTTTTGCTTACAGTTCAGTTAGTCAACGGCACAAAAATGAGTTTCTTGGTTGACTTAACTGGCTTTAGAAAATACTCTCAGGGGCTGGAGAGATGGCTCAGTGGTTTAAGAACATTGCCTGCTCTTCCAAAGGTCCTGAGTTCAATTCTCAGCAACCACATGGTAGCTCACAACCATCTATAATGAGGTCTGGTGCCCTCTTCTGGTCTGCAGACATGCACACAGACAGAATATTATATCCATAATGAATAAATAAATATATATTCTTTAAAAAAAATACTCTCAAAGAGGAAGTTTGGAATATTTTGCAGATGGTGACCACTTTATAGTTAGGCACTTCTAAATGTTAGTTGAGCAAAATCAGATGGTTGGATGGGTGGATTGAATAAAAAAAGTAAGAGATAGCTTGTGTGTGCATGTGCATGTGTGCACTTTTTGAGTCAGGGTCTCACTGTGTAGCCCTAACTGTTTTGGAACTCCTTGTAGACCAGGCTGGCCTTGAACTCACAAAGATCCTCCTGCTTCTGCCTCCCCCAAGTACTGGGATTAAAGGTGTGTGCCACCATGCCTGGCTGGACAATGGGGACAATGGAGTTTTGAAGACTGACGTATCATTGGCGTATTTGTTAATAGTATTGGGAAAGGATAGAAGAAGTTTAGATGTTTGTGTGACTCCCTATGGCAGTGGTTCTTAACCTATGGGTTGTAACCCCTTCAGAACTCTCTATCTCTAAAAGTATTTACATTCTGATTTGTAACAGTAGCAAAATTAAAGTTATGAAGTAGCAATGAAATGATTTTATGGTTGGGGGTCACCAGAACATGAGGAGCTGTATTAAAGAGTCGTAGGAAGGTTTAGAACTGTTGCCCTGCCGGGCGGTGGTGACATACACCTGTAATCCCAGCACTCGGGAGGCAGAGGCAGGCGGATCTCTGTGAGTTCAAGACCAGCCTGGTCTACAAGAGCTAGTTCCAGGACAGGCTCCAAAACCACAGAGAAACCCTGTCTTGAAAAAACAAAAACAAACAACAAACAAAAACAACAACAAAAAAAAACTGTTGCCCTAAGGAGTTTCAGAATGGGACCAAAGGGCTCCAGGTTTCTTGGACAGCCTTAGAGTGAGCCTACCATCTGGATCTATTTGAATGCCTTCTGCCTGTTTCCTCTTAGCTGTTCCTACTGGTCTGTTTCTTTCTGAATTATCTTATGTTGGATAGATTTTTTTGAGCTCCCTGCAACAAGTGTGGGGTCTTTTCAGTCTTTATCTAGTACATCTTTTAGTTTATTCTCTGAGTCTATCTTGCAGATTCTTTGGTTAGTGAATGAAGAACAAAAGTCTGGCATTTTCCTGCACACTTCTCAGAGCTGCTGTGTGAATTGCAGATGGGACAGCTAGGACTGAGGGCGTGTGTGCAGTGGATACACACTTGCCTGCTGAGTAAATGAGTGAAGGGGAAACTAGTTCAGGAGAGCTGAGTTCTGTTTCCAGTTTTTGTTTTATTTATGTATAATTTGCCTTTTTATACAAACAAGAATTAAGGGGGTTGATAAAAATGGCTGCAAAAGGAAGGAGTGAACATAATTTGAGGAGATGTAGTTGGAAAATATGTTAACTATAAAATTGTTCAGTATGGCTGGTGGCTCATGCCTGTAATCCTAGCACCACAGAAGCAGGAGGATTGCTGTAGGTTGAGGGGCAGCCTTGTCTATATAGCAAGCTTCAGGCCAGTTAGAATGACAGATTTGAGATGCTGTACCTACCAACTTCCCACCCCTGCCTCCAAAAGAGAGATCATTTGGTTTAGATGTTGGAGAACTAGAATTAATGCAGAAGAGAATCAGATTGGGGGGAAAGTGGTTCTGCAAGAAGGAAATGATTCTAAGTCATGTCTAGTGAGAAGGGGGAAGATGGGAGGCAGGTAAAGAGGGTTGCTTGAGGAGAGAGATGGTAAGACTGCTTGAAGCCTGAGAGTTAACAGAAAGTTTGGACTATATCAGAGATTATTCATGTAGTTTATAGATGGTTTTTATTTAATAGATCAGGTACATTCTATACAAAAGCATTATAAGATGCCATCGAGAATGAGTCCTTTGGGAGTTATATTCTGGGGGAGCTAGACTTGTGCACACATACATGGTGCTCACAAACAGCCATAAACAGCCAAGTGCAGCATAAGAAATTACCCACTGCTGCTGAAGTTGTAAGAATGTACTTGCCTTGACAAACCCGGGACAGCATTGCAGTGCCACAGATGTGTATTTTAAAGCCTGGGGTACTGCTGTGCAGGTCTCTAATTCCAGCACCTGCAGGCAGCGGCAGGGGCATTATCCAGCTTTCCAGGCCAGTTTGACCAACATAGGGAGTTCAAAGTCAGTCTGGGCTGCGTGAGAGCCTGTCTCGGGGGGGGGGGAGAAAAAGAAAAAAGATATAAATACATAAAATAATTAAAAAACCATTTTAGCCTGAGAGGTTAGAGATGAGACATCTAAGGTCTATGAATGAGGAATGGTATAATATTTAAATGATAACCCACAGTAAGAAATACAAGGCACATATCAGTTAATACATACGTGTATGAATATGTGTATATGTAAAACAAAATTCACAGCCAGAACATTCTTTTTTTTTTAAGATTTATTTATTTATTTATTATGTGTACAGCATTCCTTCCATGTGTGCCCGCATGCCAGAAGGGGGCACCAGGTCTCATAATAGATGGCTGTGAGCCACCATGTGGTTGCTGGGAATTGAACTCAGGACCTCTGGAAGAGCAGTCAGTGCTCTTAACCACTGAGCCATCTCTCCAGCCCCAGAACCTTCTTTACCAAGTTGGATTCTCTTGAATAGTATGTATTCTTCTTTTAAAAGAGTTATTGTATTTTATATGTACATGGATGCAGGCATTGGATCCCTTGGGGCTGGAGTTACAGACAGTTGGGAGCTGCCATGTGGGTGCTGGAGATGACACCAAGGTCATCTGGAAGAGTGGCCAGTACTCTGTAACTGCTGAGCCATTCCTCTAGCACCCCCCCCCCCTTTTTTAAAAAACAGAGTCTCATTATGTGTAGGCCTGGCTCACTATGTAGATCAGGCCTTGAATGCAGAGATCCACCTACCTCTGGCTTCTTGAGTGCTGTGATGAAAGGCATGTGCCAGTATGCACAGTCCAGATATTATCTAAAAGGAAAAATACTTCCCATTCCCCCCCACCAAAGAAAGCAAAGCTAGCTTAAGGGATTTGGGGTAAGAACTTAATTATCATTCATGAAATGGGTTTCATGAGTTTCTAAAGAATCACAACCTGTACTTTTAAGAGCAGAGGGGTCAATTCAGGAGTTGGGTGTATTATATTTTAAAGTAGGAAGAGTTAGCTTGCGTTAGGTAGAGTATGAGTGACCTGAAAGCTAAGTAAGTAGTTTGTATTGGTGTCTTAGTGTTGTGCTTTATAAGCAAATAGAACCTGGGTTGTTGTCTTGGTTTTTGTCTTTACACATTTTATAATTGTAGAGCAGTGGTTCTCAACCTGTGGGATCATGACTCCTTGGGTAGCATATTAGATATTTACATTACAATTCATAACTAATAGTTGCAAATCACAGTTATGAAGTAGCAATGGAATAAGTTTTTGCTTCCACCATAACATGAGGAACTGTATTAAAGGGTCACAGCGTTAGGAAGGTTGAGAACCACTGTTGTAGAGAATTATTTCCTCTGTTCTTTATTATCAGGAAATTGATAACCATTGTACCTTTCTGACCAAGGTTGTTGTGGGGCTTTGATGATTACAATATGTTAACATACATCAGTAATGTATAGCTGTGGAATTTTGAGAAGAGAATTTAAGTCAAGAACTATATACATTAGACTTTCATCTTTTTTCCCCTTTAGTGCTAAGGATTGAAACTGGGGCTTTGCGCATGCTGAAGTTCTGTCCCTCGGCTTCTTTGTTCAATCTGACATAGATATGCCCTACAGCACTGGGGCAGTGTGGTAGTCCAGTAAGGCAGATGAGAAGACCAGTTAGGAGGCTTGTGATGAAGCTCCAAAGGGCTGGAGTTAGGTAAGAGTAGGATTAGAGATGAGGGGATGGGATGGGGTTATTGTGGCGGAGAGACTTGGTGACTAGAAACATTCAAATGGCAGCAGCTGAAATTGGATTGTATTTTTGGGTAGTATAGTGAATGCATTACAACATTTTTTTTTTCATGTAGTAAGGGTTTAACCATTTTTGTATGGTTTTAAACTTGCAAACTGGGATGGATTGTGAATAGAAATAGCAATGAGTAGGATATGAGAAGGAGGGGTAGATTACAGGGTGTTTTTGATGAACTAGCAGAATTTACTTAAGAATCCTTGTGCACTTACACTGTACAAGGTTTTGTGGTAGACAATGAAAGGATGCATCTATGTTTATGAATGCACTATCCGTTTTTTTTGAGGAATTTAGGGATAAAGTATATGCATTCGTCTATGAACAGATTATGTATGTGGCAGTCTTGATCAGGCTTTGTGGAAGAATTGGTGTTCAGCTTAGAACATGAAGGGTAGGTAGGACTGCATAGGCAGGGTGATGAGGGTGGTGGTATGACAGTTCTGGGTATCTTTAAGGTTTGGTGGTTTAACTCAGCTGTAATTAAGGTTTGTGTTGAGGAATGAAAGGAAATAAAGCTAGAAAACAGTAGAGGGAGAGCTTGAAATCCAGACCAAAATGGTTTAAACTATTTTATTTATTGAAGTATGTCCAGTAAGGTACTCTAATCTTAAAGGCACCGAGTAATATGCTTTAAAACTTATTTTTATTTATTTACATACCCATTTTTCTGGCTACCTCCTAACTTAATATATGGAAGGTTTCTAACGTTTCTTACATCCGCATTAATTCCCTGTGTGTCACCTCCAAGTAGGAAGATGTATCCTCCAAACCACAGTCATTATTCTAATCTCTGTCATAACAGAGTAGTTCTGTGTGGCTTTGAATTTCATATAAATGCAATCATACCTCTGTGTCTTTTCTTTTGCTTAAAATTATGGCTGTTAGATTCATTTCTGTTGCATATAACGGTAGTTTATTTTTCATTCCTTCTTAGGTGTCTCCTATATTACTATTCCACAGTGTATTTACCCATTCTACAGTTGTTGGACAGTTGAATAGCCTGTAATTGGGGAACTTGTAGGAGCTTTAACTTGACTTAAGATATAGTGGGGAACCACTGATGAAGTTTTGTTCTGATAAGTGTTGAGCAGGGAAGTAAGAAGAGGGTTTAAGAATGAAGTCTTAAGGGCTGGAGAGATGGCTCAGTGGTTAAGAGCATTACCTGCTCTTCCAAAGGTCCTGAGTTCAATTCCCAGCAACCACATGGTGGCTCACAACCATCTGTAAAGAGGTCTGGCGCCCTCTTCTGGCCTGCAGACATACACACAGACAGAATATTGTATACATAATAAATAAATAAATTTTAAAAAAAAAAAAGAATGAAGTCTTAAGACCTTTTCTTTGTGGAGACATAACTGGAAGTCATTTATAAGGCTGTACAAAGTATGAAGTACTGAGGATGTAAGTTGGCAGTAGTGGTAGTGGAATAAAGGTGATTGAGGACTGTGATACTGTTAACAGAGATAATTTGGTTACCTAGAACTGTTTCAGTGTGTTAAGACATTGGGCCAGGTGTCTGGATCACACCTGCAGGTAAAATCAGGGACGCCTTGAGCTACAAAAGGAGATTTGGTCTTAACAAAACAAAAGCAAACTAAATAGAAATATAGAGGATAGGTTATCCTCTAGCAAGAGTTAAAAGTCTTGGATGTAGAGCCAAGAGGTCCAAAAGAGACTTAAGAATACGTGTGTGGGGTTGGTAATTGACACTACTACTATACTTGGTAGTGGGCTGATAATTTTAAGTATTAATTGAAACAATAGCAGACGGATTGGGTTAATTAAAGCAATAGTGGAACAACTCAGTATATGGGGCTGGAGAGATGGCTAAGTGCTTGAGAGTGAGAGTCTTGGCTGCTCTTCACGGGAACCAGATTCGATTTCAAGCCACCACATGGTGGTTCACAACCATCGGTTACTCTAATCCTAGGGGATAAGTCACCCTTTTTCTCCATAATTACTGCATGAATGTGGTGTGTAGATATACATGAAGACAAAACATCCATACACAGAAATAAATAAAAACTTTTTTTTTTGTCTTTTTTTTTTCCCTTTCCTTTTCTTTTTTTTAAGGCAGGCTCTCTCTACATAGTCCTGGCTGACCTGGAACTTACTCTGTAGACCAGACTGGCTTTGAACTCACAGAGATTTCCCACCTGCCTCTTGCCTCTCGAGTTGTGCCATTAAAGATGTGTGCCACTACACCTGTTTTATAAGTAAGATAAAAAAAAGAGAAATCAATAAATATTCAGATTTCTTAGGAATACTAGATTGTAGCAGTGGGTGGTGACTGAAAGGGTATTTTGGAGGAGCTGAGGAAGACCTCTATATGAAGAGGGAAAGGGTTTAGACAGTATTAAGAGGGAGAACACTAGAAAGTTCCAGAATAGAACTAGAGAAAATACCCACAATTTGGGTTAAGAGGAGTGGTCTTAACACAAGCCAAGGCCATGATTCTAGTGTAAGAATGCCATGTAAAAGTCATATGCATGTGCAAACCAAGACAGGTTTGTAAGTGTCTTTGCCAAAGAGATGACGACTTGAGTGTGGCCAGGTCTGGGTGCATAGAAATTTGGTTTTTCTCTGTGGTCTTCAAGAAAGCCACTCAGAATGCATGGAGGTGTACTCAGTGAGCTGGGAGAGTATGGAAGCAGTGGATGCAGGAATTGCGTTTGCTTGAAGAAGGATGAGTACCTTATTCTGAAATTGGCGGCAGGAAGTAACAGATGGATGAAGAGACTGCTTTTTAGAAGCTGTAAAGAGGATTATAGGTACCAAAGGTGGGATCTAAGACTTTCATGGAAGGACTGGAGTGTTTGAATAGGATTAAGCATTTCAGTATGGAAGTAATTTAGATTAATTGATGGGATAGATACTTACATTTAGAATAAATTGTAGAAGAGTTAATGTGTTTCTGCTTATTCTTTTTTGTTTTTCCCCAAGACAGGGTTTCTTTGTGTACAGTTCTGGCTGTCACGGAATTTGCTTTGTAGACCAGGCTGGCCCCGAACTCAGACAGTTTCTCACACCGGAGGAGTAGGAGAATGAACTTTAGAGAAGCTGGTTATGTATGAAAGGGCAAGTTTGAGAGAAGAGGAAGTGGTCACAGAAGTCTGGTCAGGAGGCCAAAAAAAAAAAGGAAAGAAAGAAAATATCAGATTGTTTTTGAGGTACGGGATTGAGAGAAATAGACGATTTGTTAATAGTCACCAATTCTTTGACTTTCTGTATAAAATAACACTTGTAGAATCATAGCCTTTTCTATGTAATATACAGATAAACTTAATTGAAAAATATGTGAATTAGAAAGAAAAATAAAATGAGGTAAAAGTATATCAAAGATGAGGTGAAAGGCTTGTATTTGTTGACTATAGAGCATGGACACCCTCGCTTTCCCCTTTCTTTCCTTCTTTGAGAAATTGCCAGTAGTAGTCCAAGCTGGGATTGAACTTGCTGTCTGTTTGAGGATGATCTTGAACTTCTGATTCTCCTGCCTCTCCCTCACAAGTGCTAGGATTATAGTACAGATATGTACCATATCTGGTGTTGTGGTTTTTTGTTTGTTTGGTTTGGTTTGGTTTGGTTTGGTTTTTCTAGACAGGGTTTCTCTGTTGCTTTGGAACCTGTCCTGGGCTGGCCTTGAACTCACAGAGATCCGCCAGCCTCAGCCTCCCCGAGTCCTCCGTATCTGGTTTTAAGTGCTGCTTGGTTCAAACCAGAGTTAGGTGCATGCTAGGGATGCACCCTAGCAACTGAGCCACATCCCTGCCAGAGTATTACCAGTGCGGTAATTGACTGGAAATGAATGAGGATGTCAGATGCTTAAAGTGAGGAGGGGAAAGAAGAGTAGCTTGCAGGAGAGCAAATGTGGAGAAGACATGCTTCCTGGAGAACACTGCTGTCTATAGCGAGATTCAGGACAAATGGAGAGAAGCAGGGTAGACAGAAGGGACATCTCGTTGAAGAACCTAAAAGGTTCCCTTAGTGAGATATGCCTTTTCTCTCATTTTCAGTCTTTTTTCTTTGTTTTCCGGATAAGAGCCACTCTTATGTTTCCTTAGACTGGCCCCAAACTGCTACCCTTCTGTTAGAACCCTTCTCTACCCAGCAGCTGAGACTATGCATTCATACCTCACTTACTTCATATGTTCATATGCTGTCTTAGTTTTAGGAGTTAGCTTTTCCTCCCATTAGTTACCAATGTATAGACGTCTCCCCCACACAATTCTAAATATGTTTTCTTGGGTTATTTCTAGTTTTATTTTTTTACAATTTTGTACATGTATATTCTAGTCTTATCTATTGAAGAGCTAAAGGCATTGACTTGCTAATCTCAAAGACAAAATATAGTTTAAATGGAAACTTTGCCACCTAAAAAGAACCCCTTTATTTTCTTCCATATACTCGCCGTCATTAATGACTTTTAAGACCCAGACTCAACTTCTGCTTTGCTTGCATCTCTGCTCCCAAACTTAGCCTGTCCAGTTCTGTAGTCGCACTCATTTCTGCCACATACCACTCTGTCACCCTTTCCTTTGTACTGTCAAGAATTTGATGATTTTAAAGAAGGACTTATTAGTGTATGTGTGTGTTGCATATGGAGATCAGAGTGTAGCCTTGTGAAGCCACCTCTCTCCACCTTTATGTGGCTCTGGGGGATGAGTGGTTCAAATGACTTTTTAGAGAATGTTTTTCAAGATTTTAAAGATTGATGTTAGGTTGTTGAAGGCTGGGTTGGAGATATAGTGGTTGGAGACATAGCTCAGTGGTGGAGTGCTTGTCTAGAATTCCTGCCGTAGGTTTGATTCTATCCCTAGTATTGCCAAATGTACTGGAAAAGGATTTTTTAAAGTGACTTTTCTGGAATACAAATGTGTTAGGCTTGGAATGATTAGCTTTGAGAGAATGAGGGACCAGACCAGAAAAATGAGTGACTGAGCAGGAGCCTATTTTAGGAGTTATTTGGTAGGAGCTGGTACAAATTATAAAAGTTAAAATTAAGTGAGTTTTTTTTTTTTTTTTTTTGGTTTTTCGAGACAGGATTTTTCTGTGGCTTTGGAGCCTGTCCTGGAACTAGCTCTTGTAGACCAGGCTGGTCTCGAACTCACAGAGAAATTAAGTGAGATTTTGAATAGCAAAGTGGAAGTGTCCTGGAAGAGATTTAACTTGTTAGGTAAACTCAAGAATAAGTGGAAAGATGGGTTAGAGAAAAATTCTTTAAGGAAAAATACAGCTCTTATGTAAAACTAGAGTGAGGGAAGACTAAAGTGAGTAAATTAAGGGATAGAGAAGAACGGGTAAGAGGAAGGACTAAAGTTATTGAAGGGTTCCCTATTGAAGGCTGTCTGTGTTCTACCATGTGTCTGGTAACTTTTGACGGCGGACTGCAGTTTGTAGGGTTGTAGGTTCCAAGACTCCGGGAGCCTCACTTTTCATTTTAGACACCCGGGAATAGGGAGTCCTCAAGTCCTCTAGGATTTTGGAGCTCTGTACAGATCTGGAAAGCCTGGCAGAATGGAGCCGAGGCTAGTCCCCGGGCTGTGGGATCCACGCGCTAGCGGCCCAGGCCCCTTGGCGGCGGTCAAAGAAGCCAAGGGATCTGGGAGGAGGAGCCTTTGTGCGGAGCGCGTGCGCCCGAGCCCTCTCCGTGCTGCTTCCGGATCGGCTCGGCGGGCGGCGGGGCCGATCTGCCTGTGTGCGTTGTCGTCTGTGTTGCAGTGGGGCTGTCGGGGCCAGAGGCTGCTGCTTCTCCTGCTGGCTGCACTGTGCTTACAGCTATATGGTTTGTGAGGTCAGGCTGGAACTTGGTCTGCAAGACAACTTTGTTTAAAACTTGGAGTCGGGCGGAATATGTGTGCCGCAGTCCTTATGTTGGCTGTGCTAGTTAAACCTGCACGGTTAGTGGTGAGAACGCTAAGACCTTTCTGAGGATTAGGCAGGCTGTGGGGCAAACTTTTGCTCTCCAGACTGCGAAGTACTTTTTACAGTGACAGAGAACGGCTGCTTGTATAGTAGACTAAAGTTAGAAAATACAAACTGAAAGCCTTGACTTGTGTTTGTCTTTATTTTATATAATTATGACTTGTTCAGTTTCTCATATAGAACTTTGAAAAAGACTTAACTAATTTTGTGGAGAGCAATGATAAAAGTACACGTTCTTGAAATTTCAAATGTGTTGATTGTTACGGTAAATAAGTTAAACAGAATTTTAGAGCTAATACATCTAAAAATATGTTTGCAATTGTCTTTTGGGTGTCTAAGGCAACCCTGGTTTTTTTTCTGCCATTTCTGCATAGTATTATCAGCACGGTATGAGTGTAGAATCTCAACCTGAGGGAGTACTTTGTTGAGATTCCCAGTGTGCTTTGCAGCTGGGAATAGACTCTGGGTCTCTTATTCCCAGTCTGGTGACCTATCCAAGAATAGACTGATGAAACTGGCTATTTATCTGTTTGGAGGGAAATGTGGCCAAGTTGGTTTTATAGTAGCATTAAAAAACTGAGAAAATGAGTGTGGCAATGTTTAATTTATTGTTGAATTGTATAATCTTAAATGTAATTTATTTGCATGGGGTTTCTTTGACCTTTCTTTAAAAACTTAAAGGCCTTGAGAATATTCCTTAGTGTAATTCCTTTTATGGGATTTATGCTGCATTTGTATTTGATTAAATGGATCAATATAGATGCTTGTGGCATTTAACTGCGTGGAAGTGTTTTTCATGTGCACATTCTCAGTGGTTACAAGTAACCTAAATGCTTAGCCTTTTCAGAATGCCAGGGAGAAGAGAAATTGTGTTAAAACAGTCGTTTCCGTTAAAACCTGCTCTGGCGTGGCACAGGCCTGTGATGGTAGAACTCAAAGGCTTGAAGCAGGAGGATTACCACTTCCAGGTGAATCTGGGCTACATAGCCAGACTGTCTCAAAATAAAAATGAAAACAAAGCCTTTGGACTTTTTTTTTTTATTGAGGATGCTTAACAAGGCACAGATAGAAATATTTATGAATGTCTCCCACAGCTTTTAAGGATAAATGATTTTTAATTTAAAAAATTAAATTTTAATGTGTTTGGATGTTTTGCCTGAAAGCATATCTGTGCACCACATGTGTGCAGTGTCCCCAGAGGCCAGAGACAGGGGTTTCAGATCCTCTGGAACTGGAGTTACACCAGTTGTGAGCTGTCATGTGGATGCTGTGAATTGAGCCTGGGTCCTGTGGTAGAGCAGTAACTGCTTTTGACTGTGGAACATCTCCCCAGTCTCTCCCACAGCCTGATAATGCTGTCATCCTCATCTCCACAGCAGCCATACAGGAGTATTTGCTCTGTGGAGCCCTGGCTGTCCTAGGACTTCCTGTGTAGATCAGACTGGCCTCCAGCTCAGAGATCCGCCTGCCTCTGCCTTCCAGTGCTGGAACTAAAGGTGTGTGCCACCACTTGTGGGTTATGTTTTTAATTGAGCTTCATACAAAACTAGTAGTTACAACTAGGTATTTGAATTTTGCTAGAAGATGTTCCTAGCCTTTCTTATGTCTTTCCAACTATGTCACAAAAGAGTCACCATCTTTCCCCTTTTCAAAAGACCTAGGAACATTTACATTTTGTATATTAGTTCTCAAGCCAGAGATGATTTTGACAATGTCTGCAGTTTTTTGTTGTCTTGCTGGGAAAGTCTTCTCGTTTTGGTTGATAGATGTTAAATATGCTACAGTGCACATGACAACCTCTATAAGAAGTAAATGGTTGAGAAATTATGAAGAATAATCATCCATCCAAATGTATGTCTGTGGAAGGTACTTAGAGTGTAATGAACTACTTGTCAGTACCATATGCATGGCTGATCCTTCAAAGCAGTCCTCAGGATCATGGGTAGAGTATAGAACACACGATTTTGGAACTGCAAGTGTAATAAGAGTCACTTCCTCGGTTTGTAGATGATGAAATATTGGCACTTGTGCAGGGTCCCATAGAGAGAGCAGAGCTTGCCTTTTGTTATTTTATGTATGGTTTAGTTTTAATTAATTTATTTGATTGAAATTACTTTTAACCATGACTAAGGGAAAGAGTATTATCTTGATATGATTAAAGTAATCAAATTAAAAAAACTTAAGCACTTGCATGACAAGCAGTGATCTTTTTTAGTATCCATTGAATTAGTTACTTTTTCATATTCATGTATATTTGTTGAACTTTTCAGCAAATTATAATCATTATAATTTTCAATATTTCCTTTTAACATTTTGTGTGCCTGCATTTTCATGTAGTGCCTTTCTTGAATGCTCTCCCTTACTTTTTGAGACAAGGTTGCTCATTGAATCTGGCTAGATTGACTGACAGTGACCTCTAGGAATCTGCCTTTCCCTCACTGGGGATATTTTCCTCATGTGTGCACCATTGCACCTGGGTGCTCAGGGTCCAAACTCAAGCCCTCATGCTGCCATGGCAAGGACTGTATTTAGAGCCATCTCCCAGTCCCCTTTGAACTTGTAAACATGTTCAAAATATTTTTAAAAAACTGTACACAATTTTAAAACAAGATCACTTAAAGTTAATTTTAACTTAGGCAAAAATTCCTCCCTTCCCTCTCTCTGTGCTCTTTTCTCTTTCCCCTCCCCTCCCCTCCTTCTCCTCCCCTCCCCTCTCCCTCCCCTCCCCTTCTTCCCCTCCCTCGCTCCCTCCCTCCTTTTCTTTTTGTTGGCTCTTATATAAAGCAGTCTCCAGCTTCTAGGCCCAGACAGCCCTGACTGTCTGTCCTCCCTCTCTTCTGAGCAGCTGGGGTTACAGATACATGCTAACATGCTGAATTTAGTAGACACAACTCCTAATACACAGCTAGTTATTAAAACATCTCTGAGCGTATCCATTTTTGTTCTTTTTTATGAGGATCACTGTAATAATGACTGGTGTGTTGATTCCAAATCTTGCCTTGCAGGATCTTTTTCAGTTAATTTTAGAAAATTTTTTTGGAATCTTCAAGAATGTAGTTGGGTAGAACACAAGTTGGCTATTAGGTGAACTATTCTCACATTCTGTGATCGGTGTACCGTTAGAGGAAGAAGTATCAGGAGGGTTTTCTTAATGTTCAGCCCCCCCGCCCCCATGTTGCTTATAAACAATTCCAACATACAAAGGAAAAAAAGGACAAAATACAAGTCATTAATTGAACTTAACAAAACAATTTTTAGATTGTTTTGTATTAATTAATTTTATGTTTTTAGTTTTTCTCTGTGTAGCCCTGGCTGTCCTGACCAGAATGGCCTTGAACTCACAGAGATCCACCTGAGTGCTGGGATTAAAGACATGTGCCACCACTGCCCGACATTACTTTATTTTTTAAATTAAATTATTATTGTATAAGTGTACATGATGTGTTGTATGTGTGAGGTACCATGGTGTGTGTGAGGGTAGAGGACAGCTTTGTGCAAATCAGTTCTTGCCTGGTTTCTAGGGATTGAGCTCAGGTTGTCAACTTTACAGTGAGTGTGCCTTTACCTACTGAGCCAGTTCAAAAATCATCGTATAAAAACACATATATTTTACAGAATTGAAATTCATGTTAGAAAAAGAAAAAACAAGAGAAACTGTTGAGTTAATACTTTGATTTATAGATGGAATGGCTTTCTTAAACTTTTATTAATTTATTTTTTTTTTAATGGAAACAAGTCTTTATTAAGTAACTTTTAATATCAGAAAAATAAAACTCTTATAATTCTCTTTACAGCAAATATATAATATCAGTGCTTTGGCCATCTTAAGTTAAAGGCCCTTTATCATAAAATATATGGTTTTAAACTTTACTCAAATTGAATTTATAATCCCTATGACTTCCCTACATATACATAACAAAAGAGTGTAGTAAAATTAGCAAATACTAAACTATATTGATAATTTATCATTCTTAGTTTGTGGTTTTTAGAAACAGTACACGCACCTAATATATGTCGATTCCTTGGCTTATTAGTTGCAGTGTACGATGCAACAAAATACAAAACACATGCTTGGTGACATTCGTCCATATCTACAAGACGGCAGCTAGAGATTAGGTTTCAACTTTTATTAATTTAAATAGAGGAAAGCAAAGCCTAAGCTGTTGGCTGACTGTGCTCTACCCTCTCATCTCTAAAAGACTCTGCTTACTTGTGCATGTAGTCGTAGTCTTGTGAGTAAACGCGCACATGAGTACATGGATGCATATGCTTGCGCGGGAGCAGAGGCGGAAGAGCAGGCCACATCTTTGTACTGGAGTTAATAGGTATTTGAGGCCTGTTTCATAGGTGCTGGGATCTGAACTCCAGTTCTAATGATTGTGTTGCAAACCCTGGTCCCTCCGTTCCCCTAGCTTCCCTTTTAGTAATTTGTTTATTCACTTGTTTATTGTGTGTGCTTGAGTGCACACCCATGTGCCCTGGTTTATTTACCTGTTGAGGTCAAAGGACAGTTTGTGGGAGTCTGATCTCTCTTCCTACCTCGTGTGTCTCAAGGATCAAACTCTCAGGCCCTTAAAAAAAGCAAGTGAAAATTTTCTTTTATTTGCCAAGCATGCTAGTCCTACAGCTCCTGTTATTTTTAAGATAATTTTATTTTGGAAAATTATAGGAAGTGGCAAAATTAATATAGAAGGCTGTGCAACTGGGTGTAATTGTTGGTGTACACCTTAAATTCCAGCTCTCAGGATACAGGGGCAGGCAGATTACTGTGAGTTCGGGACCATCCTGGTCTAAACAGCAATTTTCAGGTCATCCATGGATACTGTCTCAAAAAAAAGGAAAGAAAGAAAAAGAAAAATGTTTGGAGACTTGCTGCTTTTGTGGGGGGCTTCAGGTCCCAAAGAGGATGTGTGGAGTTGGCGGGGAGTGGTGGTGTGGGCACACAACACATGATTTGAGGGTGAATTGGGATGTCTGCCAGTAGTAGTAGCATTTAATTGAAAAGAGACTACACTTTTTATACTGGATAGATAGTTGCACGTAGAATTAAACGGAGACAAGGGGCATCTGAACTGGAGTGTGACTTGAGACCAGGGGTTGAGGCAGCTAGTCTTGACCTTGACAATAGGCATTGGTCCTGGGCCACAAATTCTTCTTCTTAAAGATAAGTAGGCTGCTTTATCTAGCTTGAACTTTCTTCAAGCCCCTGAAGGGATGGAGGCCCTTTTCGAATGTCTGACCTCGAGGAAAGGACTTCTGGGGAGCAGACACTTAGTACTGTTTCTTAGTCTTACTTTGTGTGCCTGTTCTCCTTATAATGCTCCCAAAGGGAATGTTTTGATGTCTTTCTCTTTTCCCATTATGCCGTACCATTCTGGTTTCTCTGTATTTATTAACTAAACTCTTGTCCTTCATGGCCTCAGGCTCTGGGTCTGAACTGTCGGCATTTTTTCCTTGGGATCAGGTGTGTCTAGTAAATCTCTAACTTCACGGTTCTTGGTGTAGTTAGGGGGACACAATGGAATTTCTGGTTCCATGGTGGTGGGATTTTTTTTCAAAGAATTATTCTGTTAGGCCATCATTCTACACATTTCCATCCTTTACCAAAGCCCACACAAAACTTCCCAAAGGGAAGGGCGTTCATGGTGAGAACCATTAAAGACAAAAGTACAGAGGTGCTGGAGAAGGGTGCTCTGCAGTGTTACCGTGCTGGACCTTGGTGAAGCGGCCATGGTTGCCACGTGGTCCGTGTCAGGGAGGGCGGGGAAGAATGCTATGCTTTCTTCATCTAGACATCTTATAAGTCGCCAGACCCAGAAAATTGACATGGTACTTTATGGTTAATAAGACTGCTAAATTTGTAGTTTTTATAATTCTTAGACCTACACTAATTATGCATGTATGTATAATTTTGCGCCATTTTTTCCTCATGTAGAAATTTTATAGCCACTGCAGTGGAGATAGAAAACTTGAGTTACCACAGAGTCCTCCCCTCTTGCCACACCCTGTGATAGTCCCTGACTCCTGGCAGCCTGTTCCCTAGCTCTGTGGTTTTGCCATTTCCAGAATGCTATGTAGTGGTAAGATAATTTGTTTAACCTTTCACCTGTTGAGCTCGTTGTGCGGTGTGTATGTGCGTGCATGTACGTGCATAGGCCAGAGGGAGGACTAACACTCTTGTTATTCTTTGTCCTGTTTCGGTGAGATGGTCTCCTGCTGAGCTAGGCTGGGATTACAGGATGTGTGGTTTTTCTGTGCATTCTGGAGATGCGAATTTACAGAGCCAGTGTTCTTATCTGCTGAGCCCTCTCTCTAGTCCTGAGGGATGGTCTGAGTTCTTCATTTAAACCTAGGCTTAGTGAACATTTATATAGGAAATATGAGGATTTCGTGTAAATAAAAGCTTTCCTTTTTTCTGAAGTAAATGTCCAAGGGTGAGATTGTCGAGTTGTGTGCTGTGTGTACTTCCTGTGATGGCTGATAGTGTGTGCTGTGTGTACTTCCTGTGATAGTTTTGGACATCTTTCCATGTTTTTATTCTGCTCACACTTTAAAAAAATTTTTTTTTGGTGAAATATCTTGTTTAGTCAGAATAATTTGCTTATTTACTATTGAGTTTTGAAATATCGCCCTTTCTCCCTCTCTCCCCCTTTCCCACCATGCCAGGGCTTCTCTTTGTATCCCAGACTGTGTTGGGGTACCCTCCCTATAGAGCAGGCTGACCTTGAACTCAGAGATCCTCTTGCCTTTGCCTCTCCAGTGCTAGGATTAAAGGCTATGCCACCACCTGTCCATTTCAGACTTTTGTTAGATGTGTTTTGAAAATATTTTCTTTGAGTCTATGAGCAGCATAGACCGCTTTTTAAAATAATCTTAGAGACTTCATCTTAACACAGTCTCCAATTTTGATAAGGCCTGATTTATTTTAATTCATGGTACCAAGTTCAAGAGCCCCTTGCTTCAGTTTCAAGTTTTGCCTCTTTGTCATCTTCTGTGAATTCTGTAGTTCTGTGATTCATATTTAAATTCACGATTGCTTTTGAATTTGAGATGTGGTTGTATGGTTTAGAGGACACTTTTGTTTGCCCTCTAGGTGCCCAGTTCCAGCCCTATTAGTTAAAAAAGACATTTCTTTCTCAGTTGAAGTGGTTTTGCCTTTCTCAGTATCAGTTGAACGTGTTGTATTTCCTACTTTTGTGCACTCTGATTTGTTAGCTGATCTCTGTGTCTTGCATGACTTTCAGGACCTGACTTGCTGGGCCATAGCTGTGTGGTCTTAGAAGGCAGAGTGCTTCCTTCCGCTTTCTCACTGCTCAGGATTATTGCAGCTTTTTTGAGGCCTTTGACTTTTCATATAAACTTCATCTGTCCATCCACCCACCTATCCATCCGTTTATTTTTTGGTTCTTCGAAACAGGGTTTCTCTGTGTAGCTTTGGAGCGTCCTGAAATGCACTCTGTAGATCAGGCTGGTCTTGAACTTACAGAGATGCTGCCTGCCCCTGCCTCCCAAGTGCTGGGATTAAAGGCGCATGCCACCACCGCCTGGCTTTCATATAAATATTAGAATCTCAATAATAGCTGTGAAAAATATCTTGCCACAAGCTTGACAGGAATTCAGTTCAGCTTGTAATACATTGCTTTGTAGTGTAGACTTTCAGTCACTGACCAGGAGCTTTATAGAAATTTAATAAGCCTGTAGTTGAGTTTAGAATGAATTACTTTATTATGTAGACTTTCAGTGACCAGCATTTTCTGTTTATTTAGACCTCTCATTGTAAGCACCATTGAGTTTTTATTAAACAATTTGAGGTAGTAGTTCTAATATACCATGTAATTCATCTATTTAAAAGAGTGATACGGTTTTTATTATTCCCAAGGCTATGTGTCATCACTATAATCAATTTTAGAATATTTAGCATATAAAATATTTAGAATATTTCACTACCTTAAAAAGAAACTGCCCTTATTTCTTCTTCCTCTGAGCCTCTGGCAGTTACTAGTCTTTCTGCTTCTAGGAATTGTCAGTTTTGAACATTTTATTAATTATTATTATTATTGTTATTTTTTTTTCAAGACAGTTTCTCTGTATAATCCTGGTTGTCTTGGAACTCGTTGTGTAGACCAGGCTGGCCTTGAACTCAGAGACCTGCCTGCCTCTGTCTCCAGAGTGCTGGGATTAAAGGCGTGCGCCACCACAGCCCAGCTGTTTTGAACATTTTAATGGAATCATAAAGTGGATGGTTTTCTAGGTCCTGTTCAGTACACTCTTACATCAGTAGGATCTATCAGTAGTAATTAATTTTTAATGGATTAGTAGTAGCCTATGTGAACATACTACATTTTGTCTATTAACTAATCAGCACTTCGGTCATTTAGACTTTTTAGTTATTACGAATAATTCTGTTTTGAATATATGTGTCCATATTTTTCAGAGTAATTTTTCTCTTTGTGTATGCTATGTGTATGTGCATAATTGCATGTTAGTGGCCATATATGTATCTTGATATCTGAAATCTTCCTGATCACTCTTCTACCTTAATATTTAAGGCAGATTCTCTTAGTCAAACCAAGAGCTCATAACTAGCTTGATGTGGGACCCGGTCTCCAGTCTTCAGTTTTTGAGACTGAAATTACAGGTGAGCTGCTGTGCCTATTTCCCACTCTTTTACTTATTTGTGTTGGGTTCTGGGGATCTGAACTCTGTAAACACTTTGGCCACAGGAGGTTCCCCAGGCCACCTCCTGACACTTTACCCCTTTTGTTTGTTGAGACAGGGTCTCACTATGTAGTCCTGATTGGTTTGACTGTGTAGTTCAGGCTGGACTTGATCTCAGAGATCCACCTGCTTCCTTTGGGATTAAAGGAAAGGCATGCACCACTATACTCTGCTGAAGAGACTTTTTTTTTTTTAATATTAAATGGAGGCTAGACAGGTTCTCTACAACTGTGCTACATCTCTAGCCCCTGATTTTGGTGTAAGCATTTGCTTTCAGTTCTTTTGTGTATATGCCATGTAGTAGAATTGTTGAGTATTGTACCATCTAAATATTTAATCAGTTAAGAACCTGCAACCTTTCCCAAAGAAGCTTTGCTATTTTACATTTCCGTTAGCCTGTATGCCTCTTCAGTTTTCCCACATCTTGCCAATATCGCCTGAGTGCCCTCTCCTCCAGAGTAGCCCTTGCTCCTAATTTAGGATATTTTGACTCCAACTTCCCTAGTGCTGGGGTAAAAGGGTTGTACCACCATGCCAGGCTGGCAACAGCTTTTTTGATTACAGCATTCTTTGTGGGTGTGAAGTTTTATTTAATGGTGTGGTATTGTGAAATGTGTGTTTGGGCTTTATCCATTTCCTGGCATGTAACTCCTAAAATGTTTGAAATCTCTAATGAGTTTCTTTTGTATTTATTGAGTGTAGTTAGGCTTGTAATCCTCTCATTAGCTTTAGGGTGGGCACTGGTCACAGGAAAGAACTAGGTATGATTTCCCAAGGAGGGGAAGAACAGAGGTTGACAAGATTATCATTGGACGGTGGTATAATAATTTATGCATACTTAGTGAGACCTCCTTTGGAACCCCCAAAAATTGAGTTTGGGGAAATTCTGGATAGCATAGCTTGTGGAGGAGGTTCCTGGAGTATGTTGTGCTTGAAGAGGGTATGGAAGCAAGGCCATTCTTCCCATGTTCCTTGCACATATGTGTTCTTCTGATGTTCATTGGTATCTCTTGCATATCTTTTGTAGTAGGCCAATGATTGTGTTTTTCTGAGTTCTGTGAGAAGCTCAGGCAAATTAATTGGAAATGTGGGGTTCATGGAAACCCTGATTTATAGCAGGGTCATCATAAGCATTAAGTTCACCAACCTGAGGGTCATAATTGGCATTTTAAGGTGAAACAGCTTATCTCCAGATTGAGTTAATTTAAAGGTCAATGTAATGCCGTGGCTGAAAACAGTTTGGGAGGAAAGGGCTTACTTCACCTTCTAACTCTCAAGTCAGGGCAGGAATATGAAAGCAGGAACTGAAGCAGAGACCATGGAAGAGTGCTGTTTACTGACTGACTTGCTTCTCACAGCTTGCTCAGTCTGCTTTCTTACACAATCTTGGACCAGCTGCCAAGGGGGAAGCCTCCCTCCCACATCAGTCATTAATCAAGACAGTACCCTATAGGCTTGCCCACATACAGACCAATCTACCGAGGCATTTTATCAACTAAGATTCCCCTTTCCCAGATATGTTTAAGTTTGTGTCAAGTTGACAGAAACCAACCAACACAGATACCCAGCTAGTGTCTGCTGCAGAATCTGGAGAAATCCTCCCATACTTCTTGGTGACAAAAGTCAGAATCTTTGTATATTCTGAATATTGTGACATAGTTTGTACATACTTCTCCCTGTAAGGATTGTCTTCACTTTCTTGATGGTATCTTTGAAGTTTAACATAAAATTTTTGGTTTTAAAAATACATAAAAGCATGAAATTAACTAGAAGCAGTGTTATAAAGCAGAGCCCAGAAGCTTTTCGCTTTTTAATCACTGAAATTCTAGACCCATGCAACATAACTCTTAACTTTTACGTCCTCAGTCTCTGGCAACTTGCATGCACTCTGCCTCACTTCTGTGGTTGCTTGAGATTCCTCATGGTGGAGTCATACGCTATCTGACCTTCTGTGGCTGATTTTATTTTGTATAATTTTGTTCTCAAGACTTGTCCATGTTGAATCCCCCTTTTTAAGCACTGAATATTTCATTGTATGTTTATACAACACTTTCTATTGTGTGTGTGTGTGTACACGTGTGCTGTGCTCACACATGGAGGTCAGAGACTACTTGCAGGAGTGGCTCTTCTACTACGTGGACTCCAGGAGTGGAACCCAAGTTGTCAGGCTTGATGGCTGGTGCGTTTACTGCTGTCCCAGGCTGAGAACTGGCCCATATCATACGTATTTTCCTTATTGTCTCTTAGTATTCACTTGGCTTGTTTCCACATTTTAGTTATTGTGAAGAATGTTTAAATAACTCCTTGGGAGCTGATTTTTGTTCTTTGGATAAATATCCTTAAGTAGGATTACTGTAGTGTGATTTTGTTTTGAGGAACCTCTATAAACTTTCCATAGTAGCTGTTACCATTTTGTATTCCCATTAGTAGTGCACAAAGTTTTCAATTTTTTTCCTCTCAACATTTATTTTTAAATAATTTTTGATCATGGCTATCCTAATAGGTGTGAGGTAATAGTTGGGTGTGATTTTTTTTTTAAGTTAACTTTTCCTATGATTATGGCTGTCAAGTGTCTTTTCATGGTTTTTAAAAAGGATTTTATTCTTATATTCTTTGTATGTGTGTGGCTATGCATGTGTGCACACATACCGGTGAGGGCTAGAAGAGACAGTTGGATTCCCTGGAACTGGAGTTACAGACAGTTTTGAGCTGCCCAGTGTGGGTGCTGGGGGTCTCAGCAAGCACTCCTAACTGCTGAGCCATCTCACCAGCTCCCTTTATGGTGCCACCCCACCAACCTCCACCCAAGATAAAGAGTTTTGGGTAGCCATGGTTGTCCTGGAACTCACTCTGTAGACCAGGCTGGCCTAGAACTCACAGAGATCTGCCTGCTTCTGCCTCCCTAGTTTTGGGATTAAACACCACCTGGTGTTTTAATGTGTGCTTTTGTTTGTTTGCTTGTAAACCAGGTAATGACTTGTGGGAGTGCTGTGGGACTTTCTTCTGTAGGTTAGATGTTCCCCTCATCAGATGCGGTTTGCATATCTTCTGCATTTCACAGGGTGCCTTTTCATGTGATTGATTTCTTTCTTTTTTTTTTTTTAATATTTATTTGTTATGTATACAATATTCTGTCTGTGTGTATGCCTGCAGGCCAGAAGAGGCCACCAGGCCTCATTACAGATGGTTGTGAGCCACTATGTGGTTGCCGGGAATTAAACTCAGGACCTTTGGTAGAGCAGGCAATGCTCTTAACCACTGAGCCATCTCTCCAGCCCCACGTGATTGTTTTCTTTGCTCAGTAGAATCCTTTTGGTTTCATATAGTTTCACTTGTCTATTTTTTGTTTTTTTGTGTATGTGTTTTTGGGGTCATGTCCAAGAGACAATTGATGTGTTATGAATCTTCCCTTCTTTCTTCCTCAGGAGATTGATGGCTTCAGGTCTTCGGTGTAAGCCTCTAAGGAATGGTGGTAGTGGCAGGCACGCTGGGGGTTGAATCCAGAGCCTTGCCATAAACATGTGCTGTATCCCCAAGCTGCAGGCCTTTATGTATTTGTTGCATTGAATCTGTAGATGAGTTGGTAAAGTATTCACCTTAACCGCACTAAAGTTTCTGATCTGTAAATACCAGATACTTGTATTGATCATTCTTAATTCCTTTCAGTCATGTTTTATAATTTCAGTTGAAAGTATCTGTTTTGTTAACTCTGTAAGTAGGTATTTCGTAGGCACTTTATATACGTTTTGGTGGTATATTATTGACTTCTCATGTGAGATGTAATTTCAATATGTAGTCCAGGATGGCCTGTAACTTATTCTTTTTTTTTTTTTTTTTTTTTCCGAGACAGGGTTTCTCTGTGGCTTTGGAGCCTGTCCTGGAACTAGCTCTTGTAGACCAGGCTGGTCTCGAACTCACAGAGATTCACCTGCCTCTGCCTCCCAAGTGCTGGGATTAAAGGCGTGCGCCACCACCGCCCGGCGGCCTGTAACTTTTTAATATAGGCTGGCCTTAAACTTTTGAGTCCCCCTGCCTCAGGTCCTGAGTACTAGGATTACAACAAGTCTGTGCCTGATTTATAAATGCCATTCTTGTACTGCTGAACTCCATCCTTAGCTAATACAGAAATGTAACAGGGTTGTTTGTTTGTTTGTTGTTGAGATAGAGTCTGGGGTATCCTTGAACTCACTAGGTAGCCAAGAATGATCTCGAGCTTCTGATTCTCTTGCCTCTTCTCTCCAAGTGATGGGATTATAGGCATGCACCACCATGCTTAGTTTGTGTGGTGCTGGAGATCAAACCCAGAGCTTCATGCATGCAAGGCAAGGACTGTACTTACTATCTGAGCTACGTTCCCAGCCTGATTGTTGTAGTTTTGTTGTGTACACAACCTTGTGGAATTCATTAGTCCTAGTATTTTTAATGGGTTCTTTAGACATGTTTTCTAGAGCATGTCACCTATAGCTATTTACTTCCTGTACAACATTAATACTTTTTACTTAGTTTCTTAATTGTTCTAAATTCCTCTAATAGCAACACTTTTTTTTTTGGTTTTTCGAGACAGGGTTTCTCTGTGTTTTTGGAGCCTATCCTGGAACTAGCTCTTGTAGACCAGGCTGGTCTCAAACTCACAGAGATCCGCCTGCCCCTGCCTCCCAAGTGCTGGGATTAAAGGCGTGCGCCACCACCGCCCGGCCATAGCAACACTTTCTAGAAGTAGCAAGAGCAGACATTCTTATTTCTGATCTTAGGGAGAAACATTTACTATTTTAGCTTTAAGTATAATATTAACTGTGGCTTTCTGATAGACAGTGTTTATTTGGTTGCAGTAATTTGATCAGTCTGTTCTGTTTCTAGTTTGTGTGTGTGCACACACAAAGGTACTTACTTTTATTAAAAAAATTCCATATGTGCTGTGGGAGCTCCTTCTGCTCCTTTAGCCAATAGCCTTTAAGATACCAGCCCAATTGGGCGTGGTCTCTTATACTATAAATGCAGCTGTAAAGCTTGCCCTCGCTCCAGTTGTCTCTGTCATCTACTGCACATTTTGGAAGCTGCTTGATTGCTCTTCCTGCCTACTCAAGTAATATTATCTCCCTTCTTGGGCCTTCGATGGGGTTGAAGATTAGATAGTTATAGTTATCATCCTCTTTTTTTTTTTTTTTTTCTCCCTGAGACAGGATTTCTTTGTAACTTTGGAGCCTGTCCTGGAACTAGCTATTGTAGACCAGGCTAGCCTTGAACTCACAGAGATCCACCTGCCTCTGCCTCCCGCGTGCTAGGATTAAAGTCGTGCCACTACCGCCTGGCTCATAGTTACCATCCTCTTATGATCTAGCCAAGCCTTTTCCAATACAAGACTTAGACTCCTTAGGTTGGAATGTTTATTAAAACATTAGGATATGTTCCTTGCTTAATATTGTTTATGCTGGTTGTAATTCTAATCTTATACCTGATATCTGTTCCTAGTGTATATAGTTTTGTATTGGGTTTGGCACTCTTATTTAAACAAAAGGGGGAGGTGCTGTGGGAGCTCCTTTCGCTCCTTAGCCAATAGCCTTTATGATACCAGCCCAACTGGGTGTGATCTCTTATACTATAAATGCAGCTGTAAAGCTTCTGCTCACTTCCAGATGCTAGACTCTGTTCCTGTTTCCCGTTTGTGCAGAGGACTGTGATCTAGGACAGTGATCTGTGAGTTTCCCCTAAATAAATAACCTTTTACTGAACTAGTGTGGGATTATTTCTTGAGATGATTTGTTCAAAGTAATAGTTTGACTTTTAATTCTTCATTGTTTAAGTGGCATGTGTTTTAGTTTTCCTCTGCTGTGAAAAGTACCATGACCAGAAGCAACTTAGGGAGGACAGGGTTTATTTCATCTTGTAACTCTCAGGTCATAACGCCATCACTGAGGGATGTCAGGGCAGGAAGTCTAGGCAGGACCTGGAGGAAGAAACTAAAGCAGAAACCTTGGAGGAATGCTGCTTATTGTCTTACTCCTTATAACTTGCTTGATCTGCTTTTATTAAACAACTCAGGACCGCCTGCCCAGGTGGGCATGCACATTAATCATTAATCGAGAAGATGTCCTATAGACTCGTGCCTACAGGCAATTTAGATGGAGGCATCTTTTCAGTTGAGGTATTTCTTCCCAAATATGCCTAGGTTTGTGTCAAGTTGACAAAAAATAACCAGAACAGCATATTACATTGACTTTTTTTTCAGAGTTAACCAACTTTGCATTTCTGAAATGATTTCTATTTGGCTGTGGTTCACAATCCTTTTATGTGTTGGTGGTTATGGTGTACTAATATTTAGGTGAGGATTTTTTTTCATGTATACTTATAAGTGATATGACTTGTTTTTCATGTGGTATGTTTGTCTTGTTTTAATTTCAATAGTAGTAATGTTTTTTTTAATCTTTCAGTGTAGCCCTAGCTGTCCTAGAACTCACTGTGTAGGCCAGGCTGGCCTCAAAGTCACTGAACATTCCCCTCTCTGTTTTGGGAAAAATAAGTGAACATTTGGATTCAATTCTTCATTAACTATTAGGTAGAAATAACTAGTGAACCCATCTTAGCTTAGAGATTTTTGTGGCCATAGACTTTTCAGGAGCCCAGTTTTCTTTAATGTTATAGAACTATATATTATTATTTCTTCTTTTTCTTTTCTCTTTTTAACATTTCAAGACAGTATTACTTTCTTCTTGATTGAGTTTTGGTAGCAGGGCTTAGAACCAAGGTTCAAATTTCAGAGCATAAAACTATTTACAATATTTCCTTATCTTTTAAATCCAGGATCTCTATTGATAATGTCATTTTATTCTTTTTTTGTTTTTGTTTTTTAAGAGAGGGTTTCTCTGTAGCTTTGGAGCCTGTCCTGGAACTATCTGTTGTAGACCAGGCTGGCCTCAAACTTGCAGATAGAGAGGCCTGCCTCTGCCTCCTGAGTGGTGGGATTAAAGGTGTGTGCCACTGCCGCCTGGCATATAATGTCATTCTTGATATTCTTGTCATTCTTAATATTGCTGAGAGCCTCCTTTTTTGTTAGAGGTGTGTGCGTGGGGGTGGGGAAAACAGAGTTAGAGGTAGCCCAGGCCACCTTTTGGGGCTAAATTGCCTTTGGGTCTTGGATTTGCTATATAGCTGAGGATGATAAACTTTTGGTCCTACTGCCTCCGTCTCTGTAGTGCTGGTATTGCAGGTGTGATTCTGAGAATGGAACATTGGGGTTTGTACATGCTAGGCAAGCACTCTTCGTCTGCGTTATATCCTCAGCCAGGTTTATTTAAGTTTTCTCTATTTTCTATCTCATTGATTTCTGCTCTACTTGTTTAAAGTTCATTTTGCATTTTTACAGTTTATTTTTTATTTTTACAGTTTGCATGAGTGTTAACGCATGTGTGTGTATATAGTCATGGTCATGTTTGTGCTGTACTGGAAGTCACCATTGGGTGTCCTCTTCATTTGCTCTTAATTTTATTTTAAAATCTTTGTTACGTTTGTCTTTTCCATGATTTATTTTGTTATTTTAAATTATGTACATGCATTTGTGTCTGTGTGAGAGTATGTACACATGAATGCAGATGCCTAGGAAGGCCTAGACACCCATACCTCTCAGATGGGTGCTAGGAATTAAATTTGGGTGCTCTGCAAGAGCAATATGTGCTCTTGACTTCTGAGCCGTCTTTACACCTTGCTGTTTATTTACTTATTTTTGTGTGTGTGTGCACGCACGTATGTACTCCACTCATGTTCCATACTGCACACGTATAGGTTAAGGACAACTTTCAAGAATCAGTTATCTGCTTCCATCGTGTGCGTCCCAGGGTTTAAACTCAGCTGCTTAGGCTTTGTGGCAAGCACTTTTACCAGCCTAGCCACCTCACTGGCCTACCACCTTATTTTTTAATTTATCTTTTTAGGCTCTTAAGGTTTTTAGAGTTTTATTAACTTATGTGCTTGGGTGGTTTGCCTGTATGTGTTTCTGTACACCACTTGCTTCAGGGAGCCAGACAGAGGAGGGTATTTGACCTCTCTGGAACTGAAGTAACAGATGGTTGTGGTGAGCTACTGTGTGGGTGTTGGGAATTGAACTGTGGTTCTCTGGAAGAGTAGCCTGTGCTCTTAATGTCTGCCAGCCATAAGGTTTATTTATTTTATTTAGATTTATTTCACTTGAATGAGTTTTGCCTTCAATGTGTTGTTGACGGTTTTTGTCCCACCTGGTCCTACAGCCGTTCAGTCCTAAAGAAACACACAGAGGTCTACATTAATCATAAACTAGTTGGCCTATTAGCTCAGGCTTCTTGTTAACTCGTACATCTTAACCCACAATTCTTGTCTGTGTTAGCCATGTGGGTTAGTACCTTTTATCAGTGAGGCATTTTGTCTTGCTTCCTCTGTATCTGGGTGACGACTGCAAACTGAGCCTTTCCTTTTCCCAGAACTGGTTGCCCCGCCTATACTTCCTGCCTGGCTACTGACCAATCAGCACTTTATTAAACCAATATAAGTGACAAATCTTTACAGGGTACAAGACCATTGTCCCATAGCAATGTATGAGTACTGTGTATGTCTGATGTCTGAAAAAGTCAGAGGGTCTTAGATCCCGTTGAACTGAAAAGTCGGGGTGGTTGTGCCATCATGCATTTGCTGTTTGCTGGGAGTTGAACCTGGGTACTGTACAAGAGCATCAAGTGTCTTAACCTTTGAACCTTCTCTCCAGCCCCCTGAGGTTTATTTTTAACTGCATTTTATATGGGTATATGCATGTGAAGGTAGGAACAGGGTGGGCAGAGACCTCTGATTTCCTGGAGTTGGAGTCATAGGTGACTGTGAGCCACCTGAAGTGGGTGATGGGACCCAAACTCTAGTCTTCTGCCTGAGTAGTATATGCTCTTAACACCGACACATCTCATGTTAATTTTTGAAACAAGATCTCTCAACTGATTAGGCTAGGTTGGTCAGCCAGTGAGGTCCAGGGATCCCCTAGTTTTGATTTCCTAAGTGTAGGATTATACACATACGCTACTGTGCCTGGATTTTTGTTTGTTTTTGTTTTTTTGAGACACGGTTTCTCTATGTAACAGTCAGCTGTTCTGAAACTCACTCTGTAGGCCAGACTGACCTCAAACTCACAGAGATCCATCTGCCTCTGATTCCTGAGTGCTGGGATTAAAGGTGTGTAACACCTGCCCTGTGTGCCTGGCTTTTTCTGTGTGTTTTGGGAACCAAGCTTAAGTTCTTGTCCTTGTCCCTAGCACTTTGCAACTGAATTAGCTCCCCCATTTTAGTTTTTAGTGGTAGATAAATCATGTTGGTTTGAGATGTTTGTTTTTAATGTAAGCTTTTAGTGCTGTTGATTGCATGTCTGTGAGCATGTGCCATTTACACATGTGGTGGAGGTCAGAGGACATTTTTTTTTTTTTCTCGAGACAGGGTTTCTTTGTAGTTTTGGAATCTGTCCTAGCCCTAGTAGCCCAGGCTGCCCTCGAACTCACAGACTGCTGGAATTAAAGGCGTGCCCAGCTCAGATGACTTCTTGTATGAGTTGCTTCTCTCCTTCAGTCATGTGTACTTGGGGATTGAACTCAGGTTGTCAGTTTTACCTGATGAGCCATCTTGATGGCTCTGTCAGTTTCTTACTCATTATTTTTAGTTGTCTCTCACATATTTTGATGCCTTCTGCTTTTTTTCCCACTATTTTTTATATTTAAATTTTTTTCTTTGTGATTTATTTGATAATTTTTTTGTATGTGTGGGTAAAATCCATTAATTTTTTTATAAGTGTGCTTTATTTCTCTGTTTAGAGGTTTTTTTTTTAATTGCCTGTTACTTATTTCTAGTCTTAGTTGGTTATAGTCAGAATTAACTCAGTTTTCAGTACATTTTTAAGGTTCACTGTGTGACAGTGCATGATGTGCTTAGGTTAATGTTTCATATGAGCTTGAGAAAAATGTGTATTCCACTGCTGTTTACTGGAGCATTAATTAGATCCTCTCAGTTGATTGTATTATATAGCTACATTAATGTAGCTACTCCTGTTTTAAAAAACAGAGCATATGGGGCCTGAGATGGCTCAACTGGTCAGGGAGTTTGCCTCCAGTTCTTATGACCTGAGTTTGCTCTTGGGAGCCCACATTGTGAAAAGAGAGGACTGATTCCCGCATGTTGCTCCCTGATCCCTCCCCCCTTTTTTTTGTGTGTGTGTGTGTATATGTGTGTGTGTGTAGGCAAACAGGCAGGCAGGCATACATATGCCACATTAGGTGTGTGAGGGTCAGAGGGTCTTCCCTATTTGAATTCTGGGTATTCTGAACTCAGGTTGTCAGACTTTCTACCAGGCTTTATCCACTGCCTCTGGTTTTTATTGTTTTTGTTTTTCGAGATAGGGTTTTTCTATGTAGCCTGGTTGTCCTGTAACTCACTCTGTAGACCAGCCTGGCGTTGAACTCACAGAGATCCTCTTGCTTCTGTCTCCTAAGTGCTGGGATTAAAGGTGTGTGCCACCATGCTTAGCAATGGCCCCTAATTTTGAATTTCTTTTTTTTTCTTTTTTTCTTTTTTTTTTTTTTTTGGTTTTGGAGCCTATCCTGGAACTAGCTCTTGTAGACCAGGCTGAATTTCTTGAAACGATACAGAATTATTAAGGCAGTAACAGCAAACTTCTTTCAGCTCATCATCTGATTAGTTTTTCAGACCTATTTGCCTTAAAAGTTCTTTTGCCTGCATGCATGTTTGTGTACCACATGCGTGCCTGGTGCCAGCCAAGGTCAGGAGAGGTTGTCAGATGCCCTAGAAATCAAGTTAGGAATGGTTGTAAGCCACTGTGTGGGTGCTGGGACCTCTGTAAGAACACCAAATGCTTTTAACCACTGAACTATCATCTCTCTAGCCCTCTTCAGTCATTCATGATGAGTAGGTCTGCCAGCAGTGTGTCGTTTCAGTTTTTCATCTTTTGAGAGTTATGTATTTTTCGATTTCTAAAAGATAGTTTTACTGTAGTATTAAATCTTCATTGGCACCTCACTTCAGTTACTTGAAAAATATAGTGCCACTTATATTTTGGTCTCTGGTTTCAGGTGAGGAAAGAGTGTGTGTACATGAGTGTAGTGCCTGCAGATTCCAGAAAAAGGATCCCCTGTGGAGCTGCAGTTAGAAGTGGCTGTGAGCTGCCCAACGTGGGTGCTGGGGTCTCACCTCTGGTATTTTGAAAGAACAGCAAGCTCTCTTAACTGCTAAGCCATTTCTCTAGCCCCCATGCCCAACTTTTAAATAAGCATATTTCATTTTAAATGCAAAAGTTTTAGGTTTTTTTTTTGACTTTTCGTAGTTTTTTTTTTTATATTTATTTATTAACTATACAATATTCTGTCTGTGTGTATGCCTGCAGGCCAGAAGAGGGCACCAGACCCCATTACAGATGGTTGTGAGTCACCATGTGGTTGCTGGGAATTGAACTCAGGACCTTTGGAAGAGCAGGCAATGCTCCTAATCTCTGAGCCATCTCTCCAGCCCTGTTTTTTGTTTTTTTTAAAGACAGTTTTGTTATGTAGTTGAAACTCAAAAGAACTTGAGCTTCTCCTATTTTGGCTTTCCAAGTGCAGAGATGGTAGATGTGTTCCACTATACCTCATTTTGGTGATGGTTTTATTATTATATAGCTTTGTTCATGAAGAATTGACACCTTCGAATGTGTGTGGTGCACATGTAGATGCCAGAGGCTTACGCATCAAGTGTCTTCTCTTGCTTTCCATCTTAATTTTGAATCTTTAAAAAAATTGCATACCTATTTTGGGATCCATACACACTGGCGCCTTCAGCCTTCTTTTCTGTGAAAAGTGAGTAGAAGTGTGACAGTGACAGTGTGGATTGGGGACCCTTATCTGAATTACCTAAGGGCCAGAAGTGTTTTGGGTGGTGCAATCTCTTTCAATTGAGAGAATATTTGTATACATGTAATGAAAAATCTTAGGGATGACATTCAAATACAACTTAAAATTCATTCTTTTTTTCATGTATCCCTAATGTATATAAACTGACAGCAATTTTATATAGTATTTAAAAATACAGTTTTGTGCATATAACGAAGTTTTATGGTATGGGATTTTTATATTTGCATCAGATTGTTACTCAAAAAGTTTGGGATTTTAGAGTGTTTTGAATTTCACATCAGAGATACTCTTTTGTATCAGCTACAGGTTTATTTCTTGGATAACTGTAAGTTCCTGCCAATATTGATCAGCAGAATATATTGATCAGCAGAATCTAAATAATATTCCCTGTATCTTGTATGTGAGATACATTAAAAGGTCACCCTGTGTTTTGGTTTTGAAAAATTAACAAAGGCAGATTAATCACTCTCAATTTGATTTTTCCCTGTGATAAATTGCTTAAACTTCTGTTATAGGATCTAGTACTTTATTACCTCGAACATCTATGGTGTGTACTCATCACTGCAAGATTGTAAGCATCCTGGACAGTGTCTAGTGTCCTCCTGTTGCTATAACAACGTCCTAGGATAAGAGCAACTTAGGAGAGAAAGGGTTGTACTCAGAGTCACACAGTTCAAGGTCAGGGCAGCAGAAGCTTGAAGCAGCTGGTCACCTGACACCATAGTCAGGAAATGGGGCTCTATGTGCCTACTAGTGTTCAGTTCCCTTTCTCCATTTTACAGTCCAGAATCCCAGGCCCAGGAGTGGCAGGTCTTCCCACCTCACTTACCGTGCAAACATATCCCTTCTCTCGTTCACAGTAACAACACTAATAATTATGAAATTTATGATGGGAAAGATTTCCCACAAAATAATGTTTACGGTTTCAGACGGTATTTTGTGTTGTATACAGCTTTTTTTTTTTTTTTTTTTTTTTTTTTGGTTTTTTTCGAGACAGGGTTTCTCTGTGGTTTTGGAGCCTGTCCTGGAACTAGCTCTTGTAGACCAGGCTGGTCTCGAACTCACAGAGATCCGCCTGCCTCTGCCTCCCAAGTGCTGGGATTAAAGGCGTGCACCACCACCGCCCGGCTTCTTTTTCCTTCTTGCTTCATTCTTTTGTTTTTCTTTTTTTAATAAAGCTAGTTACATATGTGACAACCTTTACTTAGTATGTTCAGTAAAACGTTATATAAGAAGTAAGTATTCTTTTTGTGAAAATGTTCCGCAGAACTTTTAACATTTCAGAATCATTTCTCTAGGCAATAGCTGTTAACACATTTTGTGGTTAGATAGTAATAATGTCTTGATTGTGGGGGGGGGTATATCAAATCAGCTTTTAAAAGGCTCAGGTGAAAATGAATGTTTATATCCCCCCCATTTATTTATTTTTATATTTTTCTGGACAGGATTTCTCTGTGTAACAACAGTTATGGCTGTCCTGGAACTTGCTCTGTGACCAGGCTGGCCTCAAACTCACAGAGATCCTCCTGCCTCTGCCTTTCAAGGGCTAGGATTAAAAGTATCTGCCACCACCACCTGGCTGTTTATGTATGGGTGCTGGGAATTGAACCTGGGTTTGATGCAAGAGCAACAAGAACTCTTAACCTTTGAGCCATCTCTCCAGCTCCAGAAATAATGGCAAATTTTATTTTCTATATATAGATCTTGCCATTCTTTTATATAGTTTATTTTATTTTATTGAGCTACACATTTTTCTGTTCCCCTCTCCTTGCCATTCTTTTTATATTTAGTCAAGCAGCTATGTTAACAGTTGTGAAAACTGAGTACAGCAATGTACGTAGAACTGGAGAATGTAATCTAATAGGACAGAATAGAATAGTGAGTGGAGTGGAGTGCAGATACTCAGTGTAATTTTGAGTTTCATGGCTTGTATCTTTCTGGTCTATTACTGTAGAAATACATATTTAAAATAATTTTCTGTGTGGCACGGTAACATGTTTTTATAGTTCTGGATGTTTGGAGGCAGAAGTGGGAGGATTGCTTAAGCTTGGGTATTTGAGATCAGCCTGGGTAACATAGTAGATAGAACTCTGTTCTAGCAGTAGTAAGAAACACAAATGGTATCTAGGCTCTTTTGAATGATTGGCTGTGGCAGACAATGAAGAGTTTACTATAAACTTTTGTTGTTGTTGTTGTGGCGGGGGGGGGGGGGAGGGCAGAGCTGACAAAACTTTTCCTGGGAGATGCTACACACACATCTGCTCACCCCAGATAGGGATCCCATGACAGATCAAAGTACAGTCGGTGCCAGAGTCCAACTTGATGAACCAATGAGTTTTATTGGGGTTACTTACGAATGTGGCTGAGGGATTACTTACAGAGGCAGAAATGACTCAAAAGACAGCTGCATCACCAGAGCGCACCCCGGGCATGGGTGGCAGCTCCCGATGGAACTCCGAGCACACTGCACAACCTGCAGTGTCCTTTTCAGGCGCCTCTTTCAGGCAGCTCCACAGGTTTCTGGTTTTTCCAGGCAGGTGGTCTGGTCTCCATCTTCTCTGCAGCTTGGCTTATCTGAGTGATTTTTAGGGAAATCTTGTCAGTTTCAGGGACTTCCTGGAAAATCACCCATGCTGGGGTGGGCTTTGACCTATCGTGGGATCTCTATCTGGGGTGAGTAGGGGTGTGTGTGTGTGTGTCTTCCCAAGGAAATCTTGTCACACAAGAGCTCAGGGTGTTCACACAGTAGGCAAGTGCTCATCACTCAACTATATTAATGTCTCATGAAACTAATTACTTTTAAATTAATTGAGAAAATAATTGTAACTAATCAGCAGCTGAGCTGCTCACTGACTTTAGAATAATAAATATCAGAAAGGGTACTCTTTGGAAACTCTTGATAAAACTCTAACAACAGAACTTTTAATCATGTGCTTATTTCCTAGATAATGGCTTTTATTTATTTACAAGATTCTTACCTTAGCTTGAAAGTGGGTTAGGGGAGTAGTGAGATGACCTAGTAGGTGAAGTTCTTGAGGACCTGAGTTCAGGCATGGTGATTGCCTGTAATCTCAGGACTTGCAAGGCAGAGTCAAGAAATCCTGAGGCAAGCTGGCTAACTAGAATGGTCACATCGTCTAGTTATAGATTTAATTTAGAGTCCCTGCTTCAATAAATAAAGTGGAGAATGAATGAGAAAGGCACTGATATCAACTTTGGGCTTTCACATGCACATGTATGTGTGCCACACCTGCCATTTCTGAATATAAAGTTACTTTTGGCCTATTCTATGTTTCTGGTAATTCAATTTTTAATTTTTATGACATTCATCGCATATACCTGGAAAGATACTCAAGTTAATGTAAAGAAAGTTAGATCTGTGTCCTATATTATTAGTACAATACAAACGGAATGTTAATTTCCTTAGTTTTGCTAAAAGGTTGATTATTACATAAAAACTAAAAATCACCCATGTTATATTTTAACACTATTAAATAATACTTAATATTATTTAAATATTTAATAATATTTAAATTTATACATACCTACATACACACATACTTTCTCAAACTACATTCTTCAGTTTTTTATTTTCTTTTTGGGGAACAGGGGCAAGAGGATGTGAGTAACCGGAGTCTCATATAGGCTAGGATGGCCTTGAACTTGTTATGCTCTCAAGGATGATCTTGGGGTTCTGATCTCTTGCCGTCACCTCCTCCCCCAGAAGTTCTGGGATTATAGACATGTACCACCATGCTGTGTTTATACAATTCTCAGTATTGAACCCACAGCTTCATGGATGTTAGACAAATACATTCACAGCTACCTGCCTTACCCCTCTCCCCTTTGAGACAGGATCTTGCTGCGTAGCTCTGGTTTGCTTAGACTTTGCTATGTAAGTCTCTGTTGGCCTTCATGGGCATCTTTCTGACTCAGTTTCTTGAATGTAGGATTATGGATATGAGCCACCATTTTGTGTGTGTGTGTGTGTGTGTGTGTGTGTGTGTAGTGATATGAGTTCAGGTGCCTGTGGAGTCCTGAATAGGTTCCCTTGGAGCTAGAGTTCAGGCTTCCCAGAATGAATGCTGAGAATTAACTTGGATCCAATGCAAGAGCAGCAATTGCTCTTCACTGCTGAGCACTCCCAAAGCTACACTGTTAATACATTTAGCCATTTCAGGCAAGAGGCAGTGTTGCTGTGGGCTTTATCAGGAAATAGTGAGTAATCAACACATGGAGGGCATCAGTGCATGTTTTGTTTTATATTTTTACTTTTTTGTTTTGTTTTGTTTTTTGAGACAGGGTTTCTCTGTAGCTTTGGAGCCTGTCCTGGAACTAGCTCTATAGACCTGGCTGGCCTCGAACTCACAGAGATCCACCTGCCTCTGCCTCCCTAGTGCTGGGATTAAAGGTGTGTGCTACCACCGCCCGGCTATTTTTACTTCTTTTTAAGACAAGTTCTTCCAGTTTGTTTGTGATCCTTGTGTGCAGTTTCTTTGTACAAGCAACGCATTTGTGTTTTTTTTCTTTCTCTAGTTTAAAATAATCCAAAATTATTGTCCTAACTTTTAATACATCTTAATCCTTAACTCGAAGTTTGAAAAAAAGGCAATTTACCTTCTTTGATAATCAGTTAGTATTGATGGGCCACTGCAGTTGGAGCACTAGTTATGAATTGCTTAATCCAATAGCATCCATCTACTTATGAAAAGAACTTTGTTAGATTTTTCACATTTAATTGGAACTGTTTTGCCTAGCTGTAAGAATGTGTCTAATTCGATTCTTTTGGGTGCCTAACTTGTATTTTCATCCTTTACAGGGTAGAAGAGAAGAATCAGTGGCTTGGAAATTGAGCCAAGTGACCTGGTGGGATGGGTCTTTGCCTGACACATTTTATAGAGGTAATGCAACATTGTTTGTCCAGACTCAAGTTTTCACATAAGATGTCCCCAGACTTGCACAGACCCTCTTCATGTCCTGGATAGTCCTGTTGTAAGCATGCAGAGCATAGGCTTCGGAGACCAGCACGGCAGTGCTGTAAGTTCTGCACAGCTAGACTCTGCAGAGGTAGTGTACTGGGTTGTGAGGTGAAGCCCATTGGCTTTCATTTAACCTGATCTTTATGCTAGTAGGACAGGTGATCCTTTTCTTTCTCTGCTGCCTAACTTGGTCTTTGTCTTAAACCTGTGCCTTTAACAAACAACATGAAAGAAAGTGCCATATTTAACAGTTATAAACTCATTTATATATCTGCCAATAACAGTATTTTAAGACAAGGTTTCTCTGTGTAATCCTGGCTGTTTTTGGAACTTGCTCCTTAAACCAGGATGGCCTTGAACTCAGCTCCGCCTGCCCCTCCTGGGATTAAAGGCGTGTCCATACCTCACTTGTGACGCGTATTCTTATGTCAGTTATTAATGGTCATACAAATTTTAAAGTTGTATTATGAGCTTTTAAATTTGTTTTGAGAATTCTTTTAGAACTTGAGGGTTGAAAATATTACCAGTTTTTATGACCATATTTTAGGGTTTTCTTCTTTGTCCATGTTTTCTGGCAAACATGATACCTACTGTTTGTAATCGCCTTTACCTAGGTTTCATTGTAAACAGTAGAGAATTGTCAAAATGTTAAAAAAAAAAAAGGTATCCTCTCCCGTTTTTATTAATATTGTATATTCTCCCAGATGTCTCTCTGGATACACAAGCACCTATTTACTTTATTATTATTATTTTTTTTTTTTTTTGGTTTTTTTCGAGACAGGGTTTCTCTGTGGTTTTGGAGCCTGTTCTGGAACTAGCTCTTGTAGACCAGGCTGGTCTCGAACTCACAGAGATCCGCACCTATTTACTTTAAATCATTTTTTTTAATTTAATTTTCCCCCCATGACAAAGTCTCTGCACATCTCATGCTGGCTTCAGACTCATTTTGTAGCTGAAATGGCCTTGAAGTTTTGTGATACTTCTCCCTCAGCCCCGAAGTACCAGGATTACAAATGTGTGCCACCAACCAGGCTATATTTACATTTTTAAATTTTATGTATATTGTATTTCAGTGTGCTTTTTAAATAAATTCCCATGTTTTGGCATTCCTTCTCATATTCCTTAGTATTTAGATATAACATGATCTTTTAAATTAGCCACCTCTGTATATAACTATTTAGGTTTTTAGAGTTTTTCATGTAGTACAAATTCTTGGACATATTTTTGTACACATTTTGAATGTACTTCAGTTTAAATTCCTTTTATAAACATTTTTTTTTGTGTGTTTATATGAGCACACTAACCTGCCGGTCTGTCTATGTATGTGAGCATATTAGCCCACAGATCTGTCTGTCTGTGTGAGCACACTAGCTAGAAGGTGTTCACACTTCTCCTGTACATAATCCCAGAGGCCAGAAGAGGACAATCAGTACTCTATCACCCCGACCTTTTTCCTTTGAGGTAAGGTCTTTCCTCGAACCTTGTCTTTGTTTTCTTGGTTAAGCTCTTCTCTTGGACCCTTGGAGCTGGAGTTGTAGGCATTTGCAGGGATGCCTGACTTGTGTGGGTGCTAAACTCTGCCCATCATGGTTTTGGAGTAAGGACTTTTAAGTCATCTCTCCAGCCTCTACTTCTTAAATTTCTAAGGGAAAAATTGTTGGGCCAAAGAGTAGTGGATGATGGACAGCTTGGATGAATGTGTACCTCTACAGTATGTGCCTTGCATCAGTGGCTATCAGTGTGATTATGGTTTATCCTTTTGACAACATTAGCAAATAATTTATTTGTCAGGTTTTTTGGAGGGAGGGGTCCTTTTATACTTTTTTGTGTATATTTGTGTATTAGGGATAGGATTCTTGTCATTTTGTTAAGAAAATTATTTTTACTTTGTATTTGCTTTTCTAGTGGTTTTGATTTTGTTTCAGTCTTACAGAAGCTTATTTTTTAAAATTGTTAGATATTTCTTATCCTTCTTGGCTCTGGTAAATGTAGAGTGGAGAGTTTTGCATAAGCATGAAGAGATTGTCATTCTTAAGTATATGACTATTTTCCCTCTACATTATAGTTTCTGTGAATGACCCAAATTCCTAACTCATCCTAGTTTTACCTTTTTGTTGGTGATATCAAATAGTTGTGTTATAATACTAGCAGTTTTCTAGATTTAGTAAACTGTGATACTTAAAAGGTCAACAATAGGTCACAGAAGTAGAGACATAGGAAATGTAGTGAACAGGTCACACATGATGGTGTGCACCTGCTTTCCAGGACTTGGGAGGTGGAGGCAGCAGAGCAGCAGGTCTTGTTCAGGACTGGCTCTGGATGTGTGGGAAATTGGAGGTTAGGCTGGACTTGAGACCATGTCTCAGAAAAAGGAGAAAACTTAATAAATAAGTTTGATGTTTAAAGATGTAGGAAAGAAAATAATAATCCACATGGCCTCCTTGGCTGACCCACCTGCATTTGTGACTGTGACCATGCCTGTTTCTGCCTCCTCAGACAAGGCAAAGCCAAGAAAGAATTGGAGGAGTCAGGTGAGGGAGGGGTTTTGTTTCAAGTTATAAAAAGTAATAGAACCCTTATTTATCTAATTAAAATTCATTATGGTTGGAGAGCATATTTTTAGGAGTTGAGTCCTTTTAATTTTACTTAGGCTGTCTTACTGCTTAGTGCAGTGTCTGTAATGGAGAGTGTTCTGTGCCATAGTGGAGTAGTCTGCTGAAGATTGTTCAGTGTGGTCTCTGCTGGAGAGTGTGCATTTAGAAGAAATATTTTTCCTTCAATATCCTCTTTCTTTCCATCAAACTCCCTCTCCCCCACTGCCAGTCTGTGATTCCATCATCTTCTAACCTCTGTCCTTGATGGTTGTATTAGTTACTGTTCTGTTGCAGTGATAAAACACCATGGTCAAAACAATTCTTAAAAAGCATTTAATTGGGGTTATGCTTAGAGGGTTAGAGTCTGTGATGGTGCAACAAACACATGGAGGCGGAGACAGCTGACACCTCCAGTCTCCAACAGCAAGCAGGAGGCAGAGTACACTGGGAACTGCTTCCTCTGAAACCTCAAAACTTGCCCCAACAAGGTCACACCTAATCCTTCCCAAACAGTTCTGTCAGCTGGAGACCAAGTATTCAAACATGAGCCTGTGGGCTGTTCTCATGCAGGCCACCACAGTGGTTTCCTTTTTTTTTGTTTTTTTGTTTTTTTGTTTCTTGTGTGTGCTGCCTTTTCCTCCTTGTGTTTTCTTTCAACAGTTTTATTTGCACGGATCCAGGAGTAGGCCATTTTGTATCTCTTGTAATAGAAGTTCATTGAGTTTGGATTTGTAAGTTTGTTTATTTATTTATTTAGTATACAATGTTATGCCTGCATGTATGCCAGGAGTAGGCCATTTTGTATCTCTTGTAATAGAAGTTCATTGAGTTTGGATTTGTAAGTTTGCTTGCTTGCTTGCTTGCTTGCTTGCTTGCTTATTTATCTATTTATCTATTTATCTATTTATCTATTTATTTATTTATTTATTTATTTATTTATTTATTATGTATACATTGTTATGCCTGCATGTATGCCTGCAGGCCAAAAGAGGGCACCAGATCTCATTACAGATGGTTGTGAGCCACCATGTGGTTGCTGGAATTGAACTCAGGACCTTTGGAAGAGCAGGCAATGCTCTTAACCGCTGAGCCATCTCTCCAGCTCCAGTTTTTTTTTTTTTTTAATATTAGTCAAATTTAGGGAATATTTGACTTCTGTTTTAATAAATTTTACTTTTTCTGTTTTCTCCTTATATTATGAAATACTGGTAAGCAGGGTGTTGATTTACTATCTCTGGGACTCTCTTTATTTTTTTTCTCTATATTGAGTAAATTTCTTTCTTTTATAAAGATGAACTTACTGCATTTATTTAATTGTTTATTCTTGTTTGTGCAAGGGGTGGCACGTATGGAAGATAGATGCCAGCTTGTAGGAGTTGTTCTCTCCTTCCACTCAGCTGATCACGCCTGGCAACAGGCACCGTTACCTACTGAGCAATCTGCTCGACCCTAATTGGGTAATTTCTATGGATGTACATTTAAGGCTACTGGTTTTATTTATTTTCATTTTTATATTTTTGCAGTTGTGAGTTTGTTTTTGAGTACTTGACATTCATTTTTTTTGTATTTCAGTAACCATATTCTTTAGTCCCCACATTTCCATTAGGGTCTTTGAAATAATTTCTTTGCTTTATTGAGAATTTTACTTGTTAGCTGATTGTTTTCATAGTCAAAATAAAGTTGAAACATGATTTGAGTACATTTAACTTAATGTTTTAAAATCTTTTTTTTTTTTTTTTTAAACCAACCTGTGAGGGCACTTAGAAACACCTATATAATTGCCTGTGCTTTTGATGATGCCTGCCTTCCTTACTTGCTTTTTTGAGACAGTCTTTCTATGTAGTCCTGGCTGTCCTGTTACTGGATATATAGACCAGGCTAGCCTTAAACTTACAAATACCGCTTGCTTTTGTCTCCCAAATGCTGGGGTTAAAGATGTGAAGACCACATCTGGCTTGTGTTATCTTTTCTGGTTCACACTGTGGACTGAACCTAAGCCTCGTGCATACTACCCAGGTACTCCGCTCCTGGCACAGTAGTATAAGTTATAATTTCTGCTATTTTTAAATATCTTACGGCTGTTGAAAACGGGTATTTTGCACGGTGTATGTTACACACGTATAATATTGCAAGTCGAGATTGTTGTTGTTCCCCAATTCTCATATAGTTGTTATTTTTAGTATTGTTTATGTGTGGTAACAGTTCTGTTGAAAAAGGGAGCATATTTTATTTTGTACATGTTTTGTTAGGAAAAATAAGCATAAATATCCAGGAAAATTTATAAATGGAACACTAAGCACCAATAGGTCTGTCTTAACTTTCAGATGCTTATAGAAGCTTCAGAAGTCTGTCTTTGTTTGCTGTAACAGGCCTCATAGTAGCCCGGGCTGCTCTGGAACTCAAGTATATGGACTAGGCTGACCTCAAACTCAGAGATCAATTGCCTTTGCTTCCTGAATACTGGGGAATTGTTATTGTTCTTGCTTTAAGTGGGCAAAACTATTTTTGTTTTGTGCCATGGCAAACATGTACAGTCATAGGCTGTTTTGTAAATCAGATGCAAACTGTCTATGAACCCACTAAGTTAGGAAATTTCAGTCATAAGTTTAATACTTTGCCCAGAAGTGCTTGTTGTCAGAAAGTTGGTTTGTGTATAGCTTGTGATCTTCGGTATTGGTTATATTGCACATTTTCTGAATGAGTATTTCCATCTTTTTGTCAGTTTTTTCTTCTAAGATAACGCTGATGACATGTTTGTATGTCAAGATGCTCACATGACCTTAAGATGGTACTCTTCCTGTTGTGAATACAACACAGCTTGTGCTTGTAGTTTTGAGACCTGCATGTGTTTGCTTCTCTTTCACTTCACAGACTTTATCTATCTATCTATCTATCTATCTATCTATCTATCTATCTATCTATCTATCTATCTATCTATCTATCTATCTATCTATCATCTATTTTTGAGACCAAGCTACCTCTGCCTTTCTAGAACTGGGACTAAAAGGCGTGTACCACCAGACCTGTGCACAGACCTAATAAAGTAGATATCACTAGTGTCTTTGTGTGGTTGCTTAATCTGTGTTTTCATTTTTCTTTTCTTTTAGTTCTGTAGCCCTCTGAATTTTGATGTAGTATTTCGTCTCTCAAGAGTTGTAGATTCCTGATCTGGGAAAATTATATCTGCCTAAAATCTTATCCGTCCATTCCATCTATCCATCCTCTGTCCATGCACGTGACATATAAGAAGGGAGAATTGTAGAGGTCAGAGGACAACTTGCTAGGTCAGTTCCTTCCGTCTTTCATGTGAGTTCCAGGAAATCAGGCTTGGTATCCTGCATCTTTACCTGCTGAGCACTCTTTCTGGGCCCAAGGCAAATTATTTCATAAGAAGCCAGAGTTGTATCTCATTTCCTACCTGCCACTATTGTGCTTTCTCAGTTTCATACCTAAAAAACAGGTCAGTATATTCTCCTTCAGACATAGCTTACTAGATGCACAGATAATCCCTTCAGTATTCATAAAGTTCGCACACAGATACTGGGTCACAGCATTTTCCGCTCTGAATGTAATGTATCTTGCTTATTGTGTATGTATCTTTATTTATTTTAGGAGTTGGATGGCACAAGTGACTGAGAGGATATTGAGAGTTCCTAGAGCCTGTAAAAGGTAGAAACTCAACCATGATTTCTTTCTCAACTCAACAGCATTCCCTTCCTTGAAGTCTTCATTTTTACTTCAGTCTCAGGTAACTTATTTCTCATAATCTTGAAAAATAATTTTATTTATTTTTTAAACTGTATTTTAATTAAGTTATGAATAAAAATGGCACACAATTTGAAGTAGCCATTCAGGTGAGCTGAGCACTGGTGTGCTTCGTTCATTGCTCACTGCTCGACAGTGAGTGCAGTGCGATCAGTACATTCAAGCGCCTGCTGCCGGTCCCTCCCCACTTTGAATTGGGACCCAGAATAAGCCCCTTTTCTCTTGAGTTGCTTTTGTCTGCGTATTTTATCACAACCAAAGGAAAAGAAACTAAGATAACATTGTACTCTAAATGTGTACATATTGTTTGTTTACCTGTAGTAAAATAAGTAAGCAGTCTATAGCATATATTAGCTTATAGAATTATCTACTGTGATAGGCTTATAATCATAGAAATGCAGTTTTATCTACCTGAAAGCTTATTGTAAATTATCTCATGGTCTTTTGGAGGGTTTACAATTATGATACTTCAGGGCTTGCCATTGCTGTGATTTCTTTGGGAAGTGGGATAGGGTACAGTTATTAAGAATGACTGAACCTAGAGCATTGTTCATTCTAAGTATATTATATTCTAGACCATCAGCCTTTGCAATTCTGAATATTTTTTAAAAATTTTAAACATTTTTTAAAAACTGTGTATAAGCATTTTGCCAGGTTGTATGTATGTGCGCCATGTGTGTGAAGTGCCCATAGAAGCCAGAAGAGGCAATGGATCCCTTGAAACTGGAGCTACAGGTGGTTGTCAGCCTCTGAGTTGGTGCTGGAAATCCAGCCCGGGTTTTCTGTAATAGCAGCAAGTGCTCTTAAATCCTGGAGCTTCTTTCCTGTCCCTGTTAGTAACCTTTAGATGCCGTCTTATTGAGTGTGGTTACTACAGTGCCTGGCATTGAAGAGAAGAAAACTAAAGAATACGTTGAAATTTATTATTTTATTTTATGTGTATGGGTATTTTGCCTGCTTATATATCTGTAATCCATGCACTTGTCTGGTGCTTGCAGAGGCCAGAAGAGGGTATCAGATCTCCTGGAACTGGAATTACAGATGGTTGTGAGCTGATGTGTGTATGCTGGGAATTGGAACCAGGTTCTCTGAAAGACCAGTCTTTTAACTGCTGAACCATCTCTCAGCTCCATTTTGCTTTGCTTTTAAAGGAATTATATGTATCTCGTCCACTTATATTCCTTTGGTTATAACTTGGTTATTTGACCACCACTTGCAAGGGAGGCTGGGTAATAAGTTTTACCTTGGCAGCCGTGTTTCCTACAAAATTTAAAGTTTTTTTTTTTCCTGGTAGTTATTGTTATGAGTGTTTTATCTTTATGTATGTATGTGCACCATGTACGTGTCTATACCTGTAGAGCTCAGAAGATGATTTTGGAGATCCGGGAACTAAAGTTACAGATGGTTGTAAGCCATTGTGTGGATGCTGAGAATCAAACCCAGGTTCTCCATAAGAGGAGCATGTGTTCTTTTTTGTTTTCGTTGTTTGTTTTTGGCTTTTTGAGACAAGGTTTCTCTGTATAGCCCTGCTGTCCTGGAACTCACTTTGTAGACCAGACTGGTCTCGAATTCAGAGATCCGCTTGCCTCTGCCACCTGAGTGCTGGGATTAATGGACAGTAGTTTGAGTCTGTGTTGGCACTAAGTGTAACGGACACTGTAGCAAGGACTCGTGCTCGCCTGGTGTGCCCCTCCCCACACTCCTCCTCGATACAGATAAGTTACACCTGTTTCTTAAGCAGTTTGAGTTGGCAAAAGTATAATGTTTTAATTTCTCTGTGCCACTATTTTCTGATTTTGATAATATTTGGAATATATTATATTACATGCTTAGATCCTGGTCTTTGAGTATTTTTCCTATAATGTGAGAGTGTCTACTAACTTTTCCTTAAGTATTTATAGATTATTTTTCTATGGTAAAAATGGTCAGTTTTTTACAAAATGGAGACCCTTATCCTGAAAAAAATCTCTAATTAGTAATTTATTAATAAAATAAAATTATATTTATTATTTCAATATTTTCTGTTGCTGCTGGCATGGATCACAAAAACCATTTTGTCTTGTTGCCAATATGAACATGGTTCTTAAGGCTGTTTTGAAATACTAACACTTAAAAATGTAGTTTTCAAGAAAGGTTTTATAATATACAAAATGGTATTTACAGAAAGATGTATCTGAGAGCTGGGCACAGTGTCATGCCTGTAATTCCAGTACTTGGAAGGATAAGGCAGAAGATTGCTGGGTTGCAGAGTGAATACTGTCTGAAAAAAGCAAGATTAAAAACAAAAGCAAAGTCATATCTGAGATGTATCTGAATATAGACTGTGCCTAGACAAGAAATATTTTGTTCATTCAATGAAAAATAAACATTTTGAGTAGATCAAAACTGTATTTTGAAGGGTATGAGAGTATAGCACACTTTGGAATGAAGTGGAAACTTGAAGGGTCATTCGGTATTGAT